>NC_088793.1:160628879-160933318 GCF_011386835.1 Chrysemys picta bellii | reverse complement strand
CTACGCCCCTTCCCTGAGCGTGCGGTCACCGCTCCACTTCTCCCGCCTCCCAGGAGCGCCAATCAGCTGTTTGGTGCTGCAAGCCTGGGAGGGGAGGAGAATTAGAGCGGGGGCGGCATGTTCAGGGAGGAGGCAGAGCAGAGGTGAGCTAGGGTGGGGAGCTGCTGCACGGCTCCCTGGGGGGAGGGAGCTGCCGCTGGGGGGGGGGGCACCTCAGGGCAGGGGGGGGAGCTGCAGCAGGGGGGGCACCTCAGGGCGGAGGGGAGTGCAGGGAGCTGCCGCAGGGCTGGGGGGGGTGCAAGGTGGAAGTTTCGCCTAGGGCGTGAAACTTCCCTGCACCGGCCCTGCCCTGGTGTAATGTATTGAGATCTCCTGGCACAGCACATCACGTGGCACAATGGGGTGTCTTTGTGTGTTGAGGTGTTTGGGCAGAGCAAACAGTCGCCTGTTATAGTGAGAGCAGAAGTTGGTTCCCGTTCAATACCCTGGCAGTGCAGTACCTAGTCTGGCTAGAGCATATATCTACCAGCCTTTCAGGAGAAAAAAAAATGTGGGACATAATGTCCAAAGGGGATAAATCTGGGGAGAAGGTGCCTCTCCTTTGCTCTTCTTTATTCTCCCAGCCCAACACCACCAAGTTCTTCTTCTTGCTGGCTGCTGCGTTGTGAAGAAGGAGAAAGCATTCTTCTCTTTTCTATTTGCACTGTCTTTGTTAGACACCCCCCCCCCCTTGTATGCGGCATCTCCTGCAAGGGAAGAGGAAGTGCTGCAGCATTCATGACAACATGGCCTTCTCTTGTGGAGGCAATGCTAGTGGAGTGTGAAGGAGTCACGGAACCGAGACCAGCTGATGCAAAGACGTATGAGGGTACTTATCATGGGAAAGAAAGGGTTGAATGGGGAAGGAACCGGCCCCATCTTCACCAAAAAGTATGGGTGGCTTAAAAAAATCAGTTAAAAAAAAAAAACTTGCTTCCCTTCCAAAGTTACTGTAAAATGTGCAGTAATGTAAGTGAACAGGTGAAAGATTAATGGGGGCGGTTCCACACCCAGAATTCAGGTCAGTCAATAGGTTTGGCAGCATGAGACTGCCATAATAGCCCAACTCTGGATGGTCAATAGTTAGCCTCCCAAGTTAGCTGGGCTAGTTCCAGTGATACCTTTGTTCAAACTGTGGCTTTCTCATGTACACAGCACACATAGATAGTGGAGGTGCAGCTTGTGACACCCAACCCTTCAGGGTTCCAATACTAATTGGACTAGCTACATTCTACCTTTAATAAACCCTCTAATGGAAAATGATACAGAGCTTTGGCTAATAAAACGCCATAATATGAAAGAAAATGAATAGTTCATGTTAGTAATTGCCTAATGGAACATTATCCAAAACAAAATAGAAATTGACTGTCCGAAATAACCCTGCTATTCCTTAGTCTTTATGACTGTTTGTAGAAGCAAGGAGCTTTCCAGTTACCAATAGCAGAAGGGCAGGATGTAACTACCTCAAAGAGCAACAATCACAGACTAGCCAGTAAAAGAGACCAAATCCCCCTTTTCTCAAAGCTATTGCTAACAGAGAACTGGGAGAGTGGGAAATGGTCAGGGTACCACATAAGATGGCTTGGAGACAGACCAGTGGGACTGGGGTCAGTAAGGGTAACAATCGTGTTCAACACCCACCTCCCCCAAGAGATGGGCAGGCAGGTTGCTAGTATAATAGCAAGTTCCTCCACCCCACTCCATCCCACCTGAAGGAAACTGACAAAGAGACAGTTAAGTGAAATCAGGAATTTGTTTCCTTTCTTTTAAAGCAAGAGTAAGGTCATTTTCCATGGGCCCTCCAGGAAGGCAGTATCTGTGTCCTTTGCTCTAGCTACTCTGGGTTTTCATGCTAGCAATCATCTCATGCACCTTCTTGTTGAGGGATCCTCCATGGACTCCGTTTTTGCCCATGAGGAAGATCAGGGCTCTGGGAGTCTTGCCAATACAGATGGACTTGTTGTCACCCTCCTTGGTTCTGGTGTCCATCACAGCATCTTTTTCCACAAGCAAGTAGTCGCGGATCACACTGCACTTCTTGCCAGCTATGGTGATACCAGTCTGCAGGAACCCCTTCCTGTCATGGCCTATGATCACCCCCACTTCCTGAGGTGAGATAGCTGCCAGTAGGCCCCCTGGCTTGGAAGCCCACACTGATTTATTGTCACTGTGCCCCACGATAGCTACATCTTCAATGTTCTTATCTTTTAGAATGGTGTTGATGTAGCTTTTCCAGTCACCCATCCTGCTTCGGTTATCAGAATGCTTCTGAAATGCTCTCAGCCAACTTGTTACCTCTTTGCTTGCCTTCTGAGCTTCAGGACAGGGGCTTTCAAGCTAATCCTGGAGATGCTGAGCTGAGAGTTTGTTTGAGCTGAGGACTCTGAAGTGTTCAAGCTGAGGAATCAAGAGGGTTCAGCAGACACTGCTCTTGCTTTGCCAATCAAGGGAGATCTATTCCCATCATGAAATGGTCATGTGTATGCTTAAACAGTTGCTAAGAGTTTCTTTGTGATGTCAAAAGCATCTAGCATCACAACCTGTAGGCCATTATGATGTCATCTCTCTCTTAAAGTAAAAGTATCCTTTATTCTCAAGAAATGTACAAGATGTTGGCCCTTCTACTTCCTACTGCCAGGAGGGGTCTGTGACAGTACCTCCCATAAGGCTTTGTGGGAATATGACATAACTAGAATATGTTTTGTACTGCCTGTGCCATGTAACATATTTCTGTAAAGGTTATGGTCTACTATATCTATTCATCTTATTTGTACACATATATCATTTTGTACTTGAGGTTAAGAATATTGGCCGTATACTTGCTTGATTTCTAAGTAAGCTTTGTGAGGCATTTGGTCAGCTTCTTTAGGAAGGAATTTGCAAGGTTAAGTACCCGATCAGGAAGCACTTGGGGAACAATGCATCTTGGAATGCTCCAATCCACATAAGTAGTCTTCCTGGAGACATACAAGATACCATGTGGACAATGGCTTCTGCCTGTAAAGACTGTGAGTCATGCATGGACATGTGACTCCAGAACTCCATCTTGGAGCTGGACTTTGCATAGGAGTGAGGGAGTGGGGTCTCTACCCACAAGTGAAAGTCTATTTAAACCCATGGGAGACCCCTCCATTTTGTCTTTAGCTGGCTAAAGAGAGAGCCTCCTCACCCCCCCAGGATACTTGGAAGAAACTGGAACAAAGGGGTGTGAGTGATTACTGGACCCAGGCTAAAAGAAGATTAGTCTGTAAAAGGGAGCATTCTGGAACTGGTGAGGATCTTATCTGTATTCAGTGTTTGATTACACATAATTTGCACATTTTATTTTATTTTGCTTGGTGACTTTGTTCTGTTTGTTACTACTTGGAACCACTTAAATCCTACTTTCTGTATTTAATAAAATCACTTTTTACTTATCAATTAACTCAGTATGTATTAATACCTGGGGGAGCAAACAACTGTGCATATTTCTCTATCAGTGTTCTAGAGGGTGAACAATTTATGAGTTTACCCTGCATAAGCTTTATACAGGGTAAAATGGATTTATTTGGGTTTAGACCCCATTGGGAGTTGGGCATCTGAGTGCAAAAGACAAGCACACTTCTGTGAGCTGTCTTCAGGTAAACCTGCAGCTTTGGGACAAGTAATTCAGACCCTGAGTCTTTGTTGGAGCAGATGGGAATGTCTGGCTCAGCAAGATAGGGTGCTGGAGTCCTGAGCTGGCAGGGAAAACAGGGATAGAAGTAGTCGTGGCACATCGGGTGGCAGCTCCCAAGAGGGTTTCTGTGATCCAACCCATCACAGGGTCATTCATATGAACTTCAGTTTTTTATTACGGTCCCCAAAGAACATGGAAACTGCTCTATATTGTGTATCACAGGGCTTGGTGGTGGAAGAATGAAAAGGAAAATGCAGATCGATGTATAGACATGAAAAAACAAGATGAAAATGCAGAAGTCCCAGTACTGTAGTTGAAGGTGTTAAAAATTACAGGTTTTAGCCCACAAAAGCTTATGCTCAAATAAATTTGTTAGTCTCTAAGGTGCCACAAGTACTCCTCTTCTTTTTGCGGATACAGACTAACACAGCTGCTACTCTGAAACAATTCTTTCAGTGAATATTGGATCAGATTCTGCCCCTGGAGAGTCCATGTTTTTTCTGAAGTGGAAAGTGGAGAATTCCTCTAGGAAGCAAAGCCATCCAACCACCTGCTAGGCCTTTCTTGCCCTCTTCCAAAGTCCTAGTCTAGTGATACTATCTCTTGCTCTGGAGTGTTGAAGGAAACAGACTGTGCAGCCAACGTTTGCTTACACTTTGCAGCCGAAGAATTCTCTATTCTGTGCCTCACCCGTCAGTTGTGAGGTGTGCAGGGAAACTGATGCTGGATCTTGGGCAAAAACTCATCAGTATTAACTTGGCATGGCTGAAGGAGGTATTTAAAGTAGATATGGGCCTAAACCAGTGGTTCTCAAAATTTAACAACTCACGAACCCCTTTCATGAAAATATCAAATCTTGTGAACCCACTCCTAAAAATGAATATTTCCAGGGATTTTATCCCTTACCTGAGCATAAATTATAGAAGCAGTGATCTTGGAAATAATTTGTTTTTTTATGACATGCTTATTACACACTATTTATTATTACATTATTCATTTTATTACATAATGAAAACAGCAACACCTCCAAGATTTCACTTTTGTAGCTCATATCACTTTGATTAAGCCTCCTACATGTTTCATCAAGGAGTACGAACCAGCATGAAGGTATTTAAGAAGCCAACTCAAATATTTTCTCCCACAAGCATTTGAGCCTTGAGCCGTCCAGGCAAACAACACATGACTACAACAAAGCTGAAACTTGTTCTGCCAGGAAGTTATGATCACGGGGATCGGGCTGCTGGCCCCGCCACCTGGGGTCCCTAGGGATGGCTCTGTCCACCATTACAGAATTTTTTTTCTGAGAACCCCCTGATACATTTTGCAAACCCCAGTTTGGGAACCATTGGCATAAACCAAACCCCCCAAATCTGATAATTTCTGGACTTTGGATCTGGATCTCAACTGTGTAGCTGGCCTCTATGTATATAATGGGTTGAGCAAAACATCCACATATTTAATAGTTCAGGCCCATCTCTTAATATACAGATACTATCTCTAGCTAATATGAACAGACTTCTCCTAGCCTCTGAAACAGTAAAATAAACATCTTATGGTGATTACGTGACCTCCTTCACAGCAACTGCCCTGTCTATATCAATCCAGCTTTCTTGGCTCCCTCAGCATGCTACATCAGTGCCAGCTGTAAGCATGTGGACTCACCCCTGCGGTGCCTCTTGCTGGTCTCTCAGGGAATTAGCTCAATTTCCAGCCCGGAGCGCCCTCTGTAAGCCAATGATCTGCCACAACTGGGCCCCATGTCCCCCCCAGACCCCATTTTCTCTGAGGTGCTTCCCCCAGCAATACCCCAACAATCTCTGTGGGTCTCCCTTCCCTGGGGAACCCCCACCCACTACTCCCACCTTGCCTCAGTCTGGGCTACTGCCAGTCCTCACCTAGCCCACTCACTGGGGCAGACTGCAGTATAAAAGCCACTCATCACAGGCAAGGCGGTTTGACCTGCTGTCTTCTTTTACCAGCCAGTACCTCTATGGGCCTGGGACCAGGCCCTGCAGCCTGGGGAGTCACTAGCCTGGAACTCCCCTGCTCCTCTGGCTCTTCCCCGGCCCTGCCTCACTCCCAGGTACCCTCTTATTCCCCTGCAGCCAGGCCAATCTTCCTCCACAGCTAGAGGGGAGACTACTTGGCTTCTAGCTGCCCTGGCCTTCTGATAAGGCCCAGCTGCCCTGATTGGGGCGTGGCCCAGGTGTAGCTCCTTCCCCAATCAGCTTGGGTTTTTTCTCCTAGTCCCTAGCCCTCTCCCAGGGCTGGCTTCTACCCTGTCAGGGCTGGAGCGGGTAACCACCCCGCTACACAGCCTGCATAGGGTGAGGAGCCCCGGTGGGCCAGCCTATATTCCACCCTGGTCCCGAGACCTGCCGGGGATATCAGTTGGCGGCTCCTTCATGGGGCCGTGAGCACGGGCGTGTAGTTGGCGCGGTTCAGCCCCATCCTGGGACACCTGCCTCTTCTGCGGCGTGAGGGAGACCCTGGCTCACGTTTACTTGGAGTGCGCCAGGTTGCAGCCCCTATACCGGCTCCTCACTAATATTATGTTGTGTTTCTGGCTGCACTTTTCCCCTCACCTCCTTATTTACGCACTCCCTATCCGTGGCCCCACAAAGTCACGGGACGTCCTGGTCAACTTCCTCTTGGCCCTGGCTAAACAGGCCATCTATAAAACCAGGGAGAGGAGGTTGGCCGATGGAGTCTCCTGTGACTGTGGGGCCTGTTTCTGATCCTCCGTCCATTCATGCATCCGGGCAGAGTTCCTCTGGGTGGCATCCACTGGATCCCTTGACACCTTCGAGGAGCAGTGGGCGCTGTCCGGGGTTCTCTGCTCGGTGTCCCCGTCAGGTTCCCTTCGTTTGACCCTTTGACCGCACTCCTGTCCCTGTTATTGCATTAGTTGTCCCCCGTAATCATTTGGGTTTCAGGCCCTGTAGATCCTCCCCTTAGGCTGGGGGGGGGATCCTTTAGCAGTGGGCGAGCTTATGCCCGCCCACTTCCTGGACCCCAATAGGTACACAACCTGCATAGGGTGAGAAGCCCCGGTGGACCAGCCTATACTCCACCCTGGTCCCAAAGCCTGCCGGGGATATCAGCTGGTGGCTCCTTCATGGGGCCGTGAGCATGGGCGTGTATTTAGCGCTGTTTACACCTGTCCCAGACACCTGCCCCTTCTGCGGCGTGAGGGAGACTCTGGCGCATGTTTACTTGGAGTACGCCAGGCTGCAGCCCCTATACCGGGTCCTCACAGATATCCTGTTGCATTTCTGGCTGCACTTTTCCCCTCACCTACTTCTCTATGCACTCCCTATCTGTGGCCCCACAAAGTGATGGGACCTCCTGATCAACTTCCTCTTGGCCCTGGCTAAAATGGCCATCTATAAAACCAGGGAGAGGAGGTTGGCCGATGGAGTCTCCTGTGACTGTGGGGCCCGTTTCCAATCCTCTGTCCATTCACGTATCCGGGCAGAGTTCCTCTGGGCGGCGTCCACTGACTCCCTTGACGCCTTCGAGGAGCAGTGGGCGCTGTCCGGGGTTCTCTGCTCAGTGTCCCCATCAGGTTCCCTTCTTTTGACCCTCTGACCACACTCCTGTCCCTGTTATTTCATTAGTTGTCCCCTGAAATCAGTTGGCTTCCAGGTCCTGTAGATCTTCCCCTTAGGCTGGGGCGGGGGGGAATCCTTTAGCAGTGGGCGGGCTTCCGCCCACCCACTTCCCAGAACCCAATAGGTACACAGCCTGCATGGGAGCACTCTCAGGTCTTTTATAGCAGTGTCTCCCTAATCCATACCAGTTTTAACATCCTGTCCATCCACCATGGTATATTTGATCACCCTTGAAAACTACATGTAAAGAGTATCAACTTTGTAAAGCAATGGTGGAAGCAAAGATAATTCTCATTTTATTTCTATAAAATATCATTTCTGATTATTGAGAACATCGGCAGTGGCTATACAATCTTCAATTCTGGCACCTTTCCTCTTTCTCTCTTATTTTCGGGTAGTACAGTTGTTGAACTCCTCTGTGAGGTGAGAAAAAATGTGGATGTATGTATGGCAGGAAGAATTTCTGGTGGGGAATGTGTTTCAGGCTAGGACTTCAATAAAAGCTGCTGGGTGTGCAGCACTTTAGGAAACCAGACAATTGATTTAAGCACCTAAAAAGGATTTAGGAGCCTAACATTAGGCACCCATTTTTTAATACCCTGTCAAGGGTATAAGAAACTTGATCACATAACTGAGTCAACATGCTGAACACCTTGCCTTGAGGAACTGAACCCAGTAGTGGTCAAGAGTTTCCTGACCACTAAGGACATGGTATCAGCAGGTAAAATGCCAGACTTTAGCAGTAGGCAAAATAGCATGTTTATAGAATTTGTCTTTGCTGCTGCCTAGATGTAATATACAGCAAGGAGAGAGAATGTGGTTGGGAAAGTGATAAAG
This sequence comes from Chrysemys picta bellii, assembly GCF_011386835.1. Lineage (NCBI taxonomy): Eukaryota > Metazoa > Chordata > Testudines > Emydidae > Chrysemys > Chrysemys picta. The sequence continues at coordinate 160,925,170 of NC_088793.1, read as the reverse complement.
GAGGAGAGTTGGGAAGAAGTGGCTCTGGGGATCCCAACATTTCAATGGAACCATGAGCCAGTTAACCTTAATCTGCCCTGGAAATAGAGGCACAAATCCTTCCCCATAACTGATTTGTGTATCAGTGCTGAAAAGTTTGGAGTTGCAGTCTGACAGTGATCTGTTGTCTCTCCCTCTGGTCCTGCTTTTGGAGACAGGCATGGGGCCAAGTCATGAGTTACATGGGCTGTGGAGTGCCCACAGAAGGACAAAAACAACGAGGAGTCCTTGTGGCACCTTAGAGACTAACAAATTTATTTGGGCATAAGCTTTTGTGGGCTAGAACCCACTTCATCAGATGCATGAAGTGAAAAATACAGGAGCAGGTATAAATACATGAAAGGATGGGGGTTGCTTTACCAAGTGTGAGGTCAATCTAATGAGATAAATCAATTACCAGCAGGATACCAAGAGAGGAAAAATAACTTTTGAAGTGGTAAGAGACAGTTGACAAGAAGGTGTGAGTAACAGTAGGGAGAAATTAGTATTGGGGAAATGAAGTTTAGGTTAGGTTTTGCCTTTGCTTCTATATGTAAGCTCAGTATGATGCTGGTTGGAAATTTGTCATGTCCAATTTTGGAGTGAGAAATTAATGACTCAGGGAAACTTTGTAGAGAAATCAACTATCAAGTGGTATTGGTCTCTCAGTGAAGAGTGTTACACAATACTAGAGATATTTTACAGTAACTGGTGTGGGCTGACTATGATCAGTCATGTTGCAAATACATAACTATGCCAGAACCTAAGGGCTTGTCTATACTTACCGCGCTGGTTCGGCGGCAGGCAATCGAACTTCTGGGTTCGATTTATCGCGTCTTGTCTGGACGCGATAAATCGAACTCAGAAGTGCTCCCCGTCGACTCCGGTAATCCTGCTCGCCGCGAGGAGTACGCGGAGTCGACGGGGGAGCCTGCCTGCCGGGTGTGGACCGCGGTAAGTTCGAACTAAGGTACGTCGACTTCAGCTACGTTATTCACGTAGCTGAAGTTGCGTACCTTACTTCGATTTGGGGGTTTAGTGTAGACCAAGCCTAACTGCGCTTTCAAGAATTGTAGCTTTTTTTTCCTGGCTAAGGGAACAAAGTATCAACAGAGAGTTTAATGTTAGATATCCCAACTGGGAGAACCTCTGCATGGCTCTACCAGCAGGTTGTGAGGCCTGGTTTGCACTACACAATTAGGTCCTCCTAAGGCAGCTTATGTCGACCTAATTATGGCAGTGTACACACTAGAGCCTTGTCCCACCCATGTAAGTGCCCTGCTACACTGACACAATAACTCCACCTCCATGAGAGAAGTAGGGTTTATGTCAATGTAGTTAGGGGGCAGCAGTGTCTGTGTACACAGTTTTACTTACATCCACAGTTGGCTGTCTTGTCTATTTCACAGCTCCATGCTGGAGCTATGAAATTGACAAGAAACCCTGGCTCCCTACTCCCAATCTGGCTGCTGCCGGGAGGCTCCCCACTCAGGTAGTCATGAAGCTGGGGAGGCTGCCCTCCTGTTCCTAGCCTGGAGCAGGGAGCCAAGAGCCTGGGTGGGGGGCAAGTGGGCTCCCAGCGGGGAGCTGATCTCTGTCCCCCACACTGCCCCTCTTTAGTGTGTGGAAGCACTCCTAGTGAGGACACGCACCTCCAACAGAAGGAGGGTTGTGTGGACATCAGCCACCGCAGTAATTACTTAAATAGACTTAAGTCTATAGTGTAGACATGCCTTCAGTCTCATCGCCCAGGCTTCCAACGCCCTAGAAATCCACTGATTTCCCTGGAGTGGTTCGCGGCTTTACACCATTGTCAAGGAGACCCAGACCCCGGTTCCTTCCCCCGATGAGGGATTCGCTGCAGGCCCGTCTCCACATTGCAATGGGAATTAGGATACTCTGCATCCCCCCATAACCGTCGGGGTGTAGGGGAGGCGATGGGCTTTAGACGGCGATTTCCAGCTTTCATACAACGAGACGTGGAGACAGACCTAGGAACGGAAATGCCCAGGCGAGGGGCGCAGGCTGAGGCCCCGTATAGCGCGTGTGGGGCTGAGGCAGAGGCGGCGGCGGCTTTTCCCGTCCCGGCAACCTCGCGGCGGCTGGTTCCAGGGCCTGGAAAGCGGGGCTGGGCGGGGACACGAGCGACGCGGCCTGGGGGGCTCCCGCACGGCCCCGGCAGGGAGGGGCGGGACTGTGGGAGCCCGGACCGCCCCTGTCCTCATCAGCCGCGGCCTCCGCCCCCCTCGCTTCAGTCGCCATGAGCGGATCCAGCAGGGCCCTGGGGGGCTTCGGCCTCCTCCCGCCGCTGCCCCAGTCCCGGGCCGCCTGGCTCGGCGCCGCCGGCGCGCTGGCCCTGGCCGCCCTGCTGGGGGCCGCGGTGTGGCGCTGGGCCGGGCGGCGGGCGGGCAGCGCCCGGCTGCAGCGGGTGGGGACGGTGTCCAGCCTCTTCCTCTACCCGGTGAAGTCCTGCCGGGGGGTGGCCCTGCAGCGGGCCGAGGTGACGGCGCTGGGGCTGCGCAGCGGGGAGATGCGGGACAGGTACCGCCGAGGGGGGGCTGGCGGGGGCAGAGAGCGGGGCGCTGCGGGAGAGCGAGCGCCTTGCTGCAAAGCCCGCGGGCGGGGCAGGGCTTCGCTTCGCCCTGGGGGTCCGGCTACAGGCTGGTTCTCGTCCCCTTTGGGCTGGTCTCCAGGCCCGTTAGAACCATCCCGCTCGGGCAGTGTCGCCCTGCCCATAACCCCTTGTCTGCCCGCTTAGCCTCCGCCGCCCCCTGCAGGCGAAGGGCAACAGGTTGTTCGGCCTGAGAAGTTAACTCTAGCCACTAGATGGTGGGATCTGAGTTACTACAGCGAATTATTGCCTGGGTGTCTGGCTGGTGAGTCTTGCCCACATGCTCAGGGTTTAGCTGATCACCATATTTGGGGTCGGGAAGGAATTTTCCTCCAGGGCAGATTGGCAGAGGTCCTGGGGTTTTTTCACCTTCCTCTGCAGCATGGGGCACGGTTCACTTGCTGGAGGATTCTCTGCACCTTGAAGTCTTTAAACCACAAGTTGAGGACTTCAGTAGCTCAGACATATGTCAGGGGTTTGTTCCAGGAGAGGGTGGGTGAGATTCTGTGGCCTGCATTGTGCAGGAGGTCAGACTAGATGATCATAATGGTCCTTTCTGACCGTCAAGTTTAAAGTTTAACCCGTTTCAAGGGCCCCTGCAAGGTGAAGTGGGCAGTTAACCCCCTATTGTGCCAGGGGGAGGCCCTTTCCCTGACTAGAAAAAGAGCTCTGTCTGTGTAGCTCTAATGCTTCTCTCTCTCTCACCAGCAGATGTTGGTCCAATAAAAGATATTCCCTCACCTACCTGGTCTCTCTGATTCACCCAAGGTCATCTAGACTAAAACTCAAGATGCACCTGTCTGCTAACTCATGTTTAAGGCTGCGATTTTGTCATGGACATTTTTAGTAAAAGTTGAGGACAGGTCATGGGCAATTAACAAAAATTCAGGGAAGCTGTGACTTGCCCCTGACTTTTACTAAAATGTCCACGACAAAATGGGCAGGGAGGAGAGTCGAGTACCCTGCCGTGCTGTGGCTGGGAGGGACCCGCAGCTGGGCAGCTCCGGGGGATTTCCCCACTGGCAGCGGCAGCTGAGGATTTGCTGGGGATACCCCCTCATGCTGCTGCCCATGGTGGCTAGGGAGCTTTGGGGGTCCCCAGCACCCATGGACTGGGGAGCTCTGGGGGATCCCCCGCCACCCACGGCAGCTGAGGAGCTGCTGGGGATCCCCCACCGCCCACAATGGCTGGTGAGCTGTCAGGGGTTTTCCCCCACCCTTCCCCGGGGTGGCTGGGGGGCTGCTGGGGACCCCCGGCCCTGTTGCAGCTGGGGGCTGCTGGGGACCCCCGCCACTTTGGGCAGCAGGGGTTCTCAGCCACCATGGGAGGTGGGGGTACCTGCAGCTCCCAGCTGCTGCGGGCTGAAGTCACACAGGTCTGCAGAAGTCACGGATTCTGTGACTTCTGCACCATGACCAAATCATAGCCTTACTTATGTTTAGCCTCTAGCAGTGAGAATTTCCATAAATATCCTGTATATACCTGCACTGCTTGGATTCACAAGTTTGTTAGTTGCACTGCAGCAAGAAAGCTTTAAGTTAAAAAAATAAAGCTTATTAGTTTTAGTAATAGTCTCTTTAATGAGAGACATCTGTGTGTTGTGTAAGGGCATAAAAGGGAGGGAAATCAGACTTATTAAGGAAAAACCTGAGTAGTTATGATATGAAGATAATTTCTAAGCTCTGTGCATCAGGAAATCTCTCGCTTTGCACTCCAGTGCCTTGATCATTGATGGTGCTGTGTAAAATGTTTAATGTATTTTGTTCCCTTTTAAACTACAGGTTTTGGCTTCTGATTAAAGAGGATGGACATATGGTTACTGCCCGACAGGAGCCTCAGCTGGTCCTGGTATCTGTAAACTGTGAAAATGGCTATTTAACGTTGAATGCTCCAGAAATGAAGGAACTGCGTGTTCCAGTCAAACTTTCCAGGAAGAATGCAGTGCACAATTGCAGGTATTAGAGGAAGATTTTTCTTTTTGAAGTACTAACTTCAATTTAATATGCTTTTCTTTCAGTTTTACAAAGAAAGTGTAACATATCTTAATGGGCTTGATGCAGGAATTACTGGGTGAAATTCTATGGTCTGTGTTATGCAAGAGGTCAGGCAATGTTATCGTAATGGTCCCTTCTGGCCTTAATTTTTTAATAAGTCCACTTACTATTGAAGTCAAATTTTAGGAGATGACATCAAGGTTATCAGAGATTATACACTATAGCTACCAAATTACCCATGCATATTTACTGTCTGTTCTGCATTTAGCTGGGCTGGGTGCTTGCATTTGAAAATCTTGGTCATGTATGTAGCTATTTCTTGATTTCCAATAAGCAAATTCTGTGTGATGTGCATCATCGCATAGAATTGGTAAATTGGAATTTGTGACATTAGGTATTTTATCTGTAGTGAAATCTACCTTGGAAAATGGCCAGTGCCTAGCAGAAAAGGTAAGAACACTTTTTCCCTGTTAAAATGTCAGTTATATTTAAGAATATTGGGGCAGCTCTAAATGTTGGTAACCTACCTGAGTGTGGTGCTGTGGGCTTCTCCCTTGGATAGCAGCAGGAATGCTGCCAGCTTTTCTGCCTCCCTAGGCGGCAGAAGGTCCCGCCCCGAAATGCTGCCCCCCACAGAGGCGGCGGAAGGTCCCCAAATTGTAGCGCCCTAGGTGACCACCTAGGTTGCCTAATGGGTTGTGCTGGCCCTGGATAGCAGAAGACATTAGAGTACCAATTCTTCTAGCTGCTGGAGTTGAGAATAAAGCAGCTTTATAAGGAACTATATTTGCCAGCTCTATCTGTAAATTGTTGCTATGGAAACTACTGTTAACGAATGTAGTTCAGTTTTTTTCTTTTTAATTTACATAAGATTAATATAAATTGACGATGCTGTTTATGATGGAAAGCTTGGGGGGAAAATAGCATTATCTTTTAAAAATCTGTCTAGTATGTATATAAGATCTGATCCACAATATTTCACTTTTCAGAGATAATGTCTTTAAAAAAAATGTTTGTAGCCCCTCCTCTGTGCTGTGATTCAAGCACCTTCTATTTGGTACTTGCTATCACTGATATTTGGAGTGGCGTATGCCCTTTCCTTCCAGGGTTAGGTGCCTGGTACCTCCATCCAAGGTGACTCATTGCTGTGCTGTTCTTTGAGAGAATTAAATGATAATGCTAGCTGGCAAGAAGTATAAAGCCCACTACACAAGGGACAATAAAGCAAACAAACTCAAACCCTTGCAAAGGATTGACCCATCCAAAATAACAGCATAGCAAAGGGGGACTTTATTGGGTACAGGAAAATAGGATCTGGGGAAGGAAGGGACTAAGGTTATATTATAAGTAATAAATAAACCAGTCCTTAACTTGTCAACACTCACAACTCATCCTAACCCCTGACTCCATCCCTGGCACCTTCTCAGGCAAATTGTACATTAAGGCTGAGTCCTGAGATGGAGTGTTGCAGTGCTATGTTTTTGGACAGTTTAAACAAAGAAGCCTTCTTACTCTATCTCCCCCCCGGGGCTGCGGGGGCAGGGTCCTCTCCTGCCTTCTACCAGGCTTGCTGATTATGTGAAAAAGTAGCCCCAAAATCACTAGCCACCACCATTGGGCTTCTTTGGAATCTCCTGTGGGCTTCTTGTGTCCACCCAGCTGGGAAATTTCTGTGCTGGGAGACCCCAGCCCTGCAGCCTGAAATAGCGGAAGGGAGGTGGAGCTGCTGGCAGTGGAGGGTGAAGGGCAAAGAGCTAGGGCTGTGAAACAGATGGATCTGCAACTCCCCTCCTCCCTTGGCAGGCAGCCTGCCTTGGGAAAGCCTGTGACAGTGCCAAGCAGGTCTTCCTTGTGGTGGGGCTTGGAGCTGGAGACTCTAGGGTAGCAACCGGAGAGGTAAGTTACTAAGTAACCTCCCTCGGGACTGCACTGGGACAAAGGGTGGCCCTAGAGCTTCTTGGGCTGGGGGAGAGGGGCCCCATAGGTTTGTTTCCTTGCCCTGATGGAGAGAAGAGCTCCCCATAGATTCCTGTCCCTCTGTGCAGTCTCTCCATCCAAGGGCTTGTCTATACTTACCGCGCTGGTTCGGCGGCAGGCAATCGAACTTCTGGGTTCGATTTATCGCGTCTAGTCTGGACGGATAAATCGAACTCAGAAGTGCTCCCCGTCGACTCCGGTAATCCTGCTCGCCGCGAGGAGTACGCGGAGTCGACGGGGGAGCCTGCCTGCCGGGTCTGGACGGCGGTAAGTTCGAACTAAGGTACGTCGACTTCAGCTACGTTATTCACGTAGCTGAAGTTGCGTACCTTAGTTCGATTTGGGGGTTTAGGGCTCATGCTATGCTCCCCATGTGAACTTACCGCAGCTCCCAGGAAGCGGCCACCAGGTCCCTGCAGCCCCATGGCACATGGGCGACCAGGGAGGCTCCGAGCCCTGCCCTCGCGCCCGCAGGTGCCGCGCCCGCAGCTCCCATTGGTCATGGGCCCCAGCTGTGCCACTGACTGGACTTTTAGTGGCCCAGTCGGCGGTGCTGACCAGTCAAAAACTGGACGCCTGGCAGTCCTAACTGCTGTAGAGCTACGGCTCCCTGTGGGGAGGGGATTCTTGCAGGGACTCCGGGAGTGGCTCCCACAGTTAAATGTGAAAACTGAAACTAAAACAGGCTGTGCAATGTTGGGGGCTGTGCAGCTTTGGCTGGTCATTTGTCTAGCTCACCCCATGCACAAGCCTCCCTATTTGCCTCAGCAGGAGTTTCTGATTCCTTCTGTCCCCACCCCTTACTCCACGCAGGCTGAGAAATGGTGTCAGAGGGCTCTGGTAGCCATGATAGTTATAGCCCTGTTAGGGCCACCTAGAGGCTCAGTATGGAGCTCCAAGAGCTGGCAAACTCAGCTCTTGGAGCTCCATACATGTTATTTTCTGAAACTTGATAGTGACATTAGATAGAGATGATTTAAAATATCTGAGCTGCGTAAGTCAAAATTATAAACATAAGCAATTCTGTTGCATTTTTCACTTGTAGATCTCAGTGCTTTTTAAAGGTATCATCCTTATGTTACAAGTACTGAAAACTGAATCACGGAGAAGGTGATTTATCAAAGGTAAAATTGTGAGCCACTTGTAGAGATGGAAACAGAACTTAGGTCTCATGACTCCCAATTAGAAATTAGACTAATTTGTTTTTCCCTCTTTTCCCAGTTAAGAGCTCCCGTACATAGCTTCCCAAATATTAGATTTGGGGAATCCAAATTCTCTCTAATGTTGATTTGTGCAACAGGACTGTTTAAAAATTGCTAACTTGGATAGTGTGGTGTTGTAGGTACCTATAAAACACTGTTTTCAGTTGCAAATAACTTACCTGAATTGTTCCATCCAGGTGTCTACCTAAACTTGAATCTTTCTGAATGGTTCAGCCATTTCCAAGAACAAGATTAGGGGAAGTTGCATTGTTTTGTCTGTTAAAAGTTCTTACAGCTGTATTGCTGAGAAGTTATAGGCCTCCATGATTTGTAACAGGGACTTAAATTTGGCAGGCAGGCTTTTGTATCAGAAATGTGCCTTTTGCTATTACCATGAAAAAATGCCTAATTTTGGCTAAACTTAAGTTTTTGAAAAATCTCAGATTATGTATGTCCAGAGTTTGGCAGCTAACTTCTCCGAAGATTCCAGATGCATGTGTGTGCTTCATTCTCCTCACAGATCATATGTGCCGACTGGACTGCACATGTGCCATCCCCACCGAGTGACTGAGCATACTCTATCCCTGAGGATTGAGCAGGGCTTCTGCAATTGCTTCTCCCAGGTGCCAGGGACCACTGTGGCACTGAGTACCAGAACTGAGAGCAGAGAAACGCTCTCTTCTGTCCTCTCTTAGTTTTCCCCTCCTGGCAGTGTGGAGGAGAGGGAGAAAGTTGACTGACTTGTATGTAGAGGGTTGAGGAATGGAGGGGGTGTCAAGACATTCAAGGTGAGGGGAGAGGCTTGGAAGCTAAGGGAGGGGAGTTAAGAACAAAACTGGGGAGGGAAGAAGAGGAGTAGGGGCAGGAGCAGGGGAGTGTGCAAGAATAGGAACAAGAATCGGGCGTGAGTGCAGGAGCTGGGGATGGGAGAGGATAGGCTCAGAGGGTCTGGGAAAATGGCAGGAGTCATGGGTCACAACATGGGTGGGGAGAGGAGCAGAAGGAAGGAAATAAGGGCAGGCCCTGGGCTGGGGAAAGAGCCAGGGTGGGAATAGCGGAGGGGGCAGGTAGGAGGTGAAGGGGATGGGGAGAGTCTGCAGAGGAGAGCGGTATGTAACTACTAGAGAACACTTCCCTACAGAACATGGAATTGAACCTATTATTCCTGAGTCTCAATAGCCCTCTGCTGTCAGTTAGTACCTGTGAAACTCATTGGCAAAGTGTGTCTTCAACCCTTTCTCATGGCAGGTCTGCACAGAGACTACTGCTGCTAGTTATTCCAGTAGTAGAGGACTCCATGTCAGGACTCCGTCAAATGTCATGTAATGGAAAACATTTTTTTTCAACTTTTAATTATTATTATTTTTTTTTTTTTTTAGAAAATTAAGAAATTGTGTAAAAATACATTAAAAGAATGTTAAGTTTGCTAAGTCAAACCCGCCAGAATTAAGGATGCCTGTGCTACTCCTAATTCTGCCCCAAATCATTAGTTAATTTTGAAAATCTTGTCCTGCTTTTAAGGCTGGAAAGTCATACTGTAGAAAATTGCAATAACTTTTTAATGAAAATAAGCCAACAATTTAAAAAGAAAAAACCCCACCTTCTCCAGAGTGCAGATATGGCCAGTGACAAATGCAGTCAGTAGAAAAAACGTAAATACTTGAGAATAACTTCCACTTTCTTATGGCCTTCGGGGTACTCGCTATAGAGGTAAAGGAAGCTGCACTGCATATAAATTAACAGGACCATTTTAGAGGTAATAATGCAACTAATAGTGACTGGCCTTGAATTTTTTTGGGGGGAAATTATTGCTCTGTAGTTGGAGAAAGATCCCTCTCATAAGCAATATTTATATCCTGCTGTTGGTAGCTTTTGCCACCCACATGGAATTAGTCTGCATGTTAAATCCTCAACTCCAGTTGATATAGTGAATATCTCATGTTGAGGATCACAACTTGAACACGAGTCAGCAAAGCAATGCTGTTGCAAAAAAAGCAAATGCCATCTTAGGTTGCATTAACAGAGGCATAGCAAGCAAGTCACGTAGTACCGCTCTACTCAGCACTGGTTAGGCCTCAGCTGGAGTACTGTGTCTAATTTTGGTCATAAATGTATGGAAAGGATGGAGAGAAACTGGAAAGGTTCCCTAGGTAAGTGACAAAAATGATCAAAGGGATGGAATGCAAATAATCTGAGCAAAGGCTGAAGGAACTGGGTATGTTTAGTTTGGAAAAGAGAAGATTAAGGAGGGATATCACAGCGGACTTCAGATAGTTGAAAGGCTGCCATGAAAAAGATGGAGAAAAGTTGTTCTCTTTTGCCACAGAGGGCAGGACAAGAGGCAATGGGTTCAAACTACAGCACATAGCAGATTTAGATTAAATCTCAGGGAAAACTTCCCAACTGTAAGAACAGTAGGACGATAGAACAGACTGCCTAGGGAGGTTGTGGATGCTTCTTCACTGGAAGTTTTCAGAAAGAGGCTTGACAGACATTTGTTTTAGAGGGTTTAGAGACAACAAATCCTGCATCTTGGCGGGGGGTGAGACTAGATGACCCTTGTGGTCTGTTCTGACCCTATGGTTCTGTGATTCTATCTCATTCCATAACTTGGGGCTTTGCACACATTTATAGTAGAGGGTACTTCAGAGAGACAAGTTTCATATATCACCCTATTTTTACCTCCCTGTGTCAGGGGAAAATGTTGGACTTACACAACCCTCCCGCAAAATGAGGGGTTATTTTATCAGGAACCGCAGGATCAAAGGACTCTAAATTTGTTTCACGCACTCTACTCTGGCTTCTGAACTGACAAGCCCATTCTCAAGCTGATTTGACTGAGTATGTGGATTTAAAAAAAGGATGCAATATCTGTTTTAAACAGAAACCATCTTGCAGCCTTAACTATGGCCCTTAATAAAAAATGCTTAAGGAACAGAAAGACTGTCTTTAGCGGTGATAAAAGTGTCACCCAATATATTCTTTAGGTGGCATAATCTCTCATTTTTTGTTTAAATTCTCATGCCTCTAAAATTTGAGGCAACACTTCCTTAATCACAGGGGATGGGATTAACAAATGTTGATTGACCGTGACAGTGCTCTTGGAAACTGTCATTCACTTGCTTAAATTGATCAAATCTAAATTGGTATATCTTTTGGTAAAGGTTTTCTGTCTTTTCAAAATGAAAAATGGAGTAGAATTATACTTGGTATTATTGACACAAGTGTGTAGAATAAATCTCACTTTTTTTTCTTTTAAATCTAGCATAGCAAACGGATGTTGTGTATTACAGTACATGATTGTGACAGTTAACTCAGCCTAACTTGTTCAGTCCTAACAGGTGGGAAATTCGATTACTGTATTTATCAGTACCACTGTTCTGGTTGACTGTCTGCAAGGAACTGGTGTTGCATGTACTGGATTTGTTTGGATTTTTTAAACATTTGCAGAGAATGTATTAGTGGGTCCAGAATTTAACTTTGAATTAGCCAGAATCCAAAAGTTCCATATTTAATCTCTTTATCGCCACTCAGAGAGCTCATTGACTAAATTTTTTTCTTTGTTTTATAAAAGCAAGATGTTTGATTTTGAATTGTAGAGATGAAAATAAGTCCACTTGAGTTCTCTGCTTTTAAACTAACTCACGCTTCTTTTAGGCTGTTTGGATTGGATATTCAAGGCAGGGACTGTGGAGATGAGGCAGCTCAGTGGTTCGCCACCTTCTTGAATACACAGTCATATCGACTGGTGCACTTTGAGTCACAGATGGTGCCTAGGAAATCCAGAGACATATTCACCACTTTCCGATCCACAGATGAGGTTAGACGAAAGTTTTCCTCGATAATCCTTTTCTGTGTGTGTCTTCCTTCCCACCCAACCCTCCTATTGTAATAGTTGTACATGCCTCCCCATAGAACATACTGAAGTACCTACTTCAAGCATATGAGCAGTCCCATGGGTTTCGGTGGGATTGTTTGCTTGCTTAAATTGTGTTTTAAATCAATTAAATTTATTGAACACGAAGAGCTACAGAATCTGAGGCTGACATTTTGACAAGAAGTGACCCAGCATGTGACTAAGGGGAACACCTGATGCACTTTAATGAATGAGAGATGCTGGAGTTTTTGAAGGCAGTTTATTGGTAAACTCAATGTGTACTGAAACTCCGTCTGCTGTCTCTATCCCCAGTTATGTGCAGCACTGTTCTAATATGAACTGTCATTATTGCTTTTTGTTTACAGATACTAGGCTGAGCCCTAAATCAGAGGTTTGTGCTTCCACTGAGAAAAGCCCCCACAAAAGAGGGTTATGGCAGCACAAGGTGCCCACAATCCCCTCTCCCCTGGAGTGGGCCTGCAACCACTGCATTAGAAACAGGGTACAAGGGCAGGGAAGTCGGGTGATGTGCTAAATCAGTGCACTCCTGTGGCAGCCTCAGCTCCCTGGGGTCAGGGATCCAATGAACAGCTGCCCTTTCTCCTTCTCGTTCCCATCCTCCGCTTTACCTCCCCTAAGCAGAATCCTCAAGGGAGCAGGGTGTTGAAAACAGTATCTCTCCTTCTCCAGGTAAGAGTTCCCCATGGGGCATAGTTGGCTCTGGTAGTGCAGGGAGATGCAGATTGAGTATCCTGCCCTGCAACTGTGAGCGTTATTGTTTATTGAGCATCAGCATTTTACCTGGTGTTGCATAAACCGAAAACAAGTACAAGAAGTTATATTAAAATCTCTACTCTCTGTGTGCATCTTCTCGACAAGTAAATGAAGACTAATTAAGACCATTAAGACAATTTCAGTGAAGCACTCACTGAAACTGAAGATACTGTATGTATGTGGCTAAGCAAGGTGTTATTTTGGCAGATTCACGTACGCAGGGCGCATAGAGCGGTGGTGTTAGTGTTAATGTGAAGAACCGAGCAATGTAAACATTTCATTGCACATTTTCACTTGTTTGAGAGAGGGGAAGGCATAAATTACCTTTCATTTTACAGATTTTGTACAATGTGTGCAAGGAAAAAAGGATAGTTTGGGAGGGAAGGGAGACTTTCAGTGTGCACTGAAACTCTCCAGAAAACTGCCTTCAAAGTCTTACACTTGTCCCATTTACTGATGTGTGCAGAGGGAGTTTCCTTAAAGTATTATTCAGTGGCGCTTTTTGCCAAAGTGGCAGCCTCCATGGAGAAAAGTCAGTGCCATTAATGATCAATTGCAACTTAATTTTAATATTGTTTGTTGAGTAAATCTCTTCCCCAGGGTTTGTGATAGAGTGGATTCAGTCTATCAGAAAATCTCATTTGATATAGATTGAAAAAAGGAAATATTGAAAAACATTGTCAGTTTGCTATTTGTAAGACTGGGGACAGGAAAGGGAATGGTCTTTTTTTCTGACACTCCAGAGAAAGGCATCCCTAGGCAAAGAACTATAAATATGCAAATAAACTTCATGATGACCAAGGGGTGTGCAAAGGAGGGTTGTGAATTAGGCACTAGGCTCTCTGTGGGCTGAAAGAAACACTTGACTTGCAGAAAAAAAATTGGAAAAATAATAGTTCTGGACATTGTTTGTTTGTAATTAAATATGGGTCACCTTTTATATGAAAATTTCATTTATAAATCATTTATAAAATAGTAGTAAATGATTAATAGATGTTTAACAATCTCTAATCAATTAACCATTTTATAAGAGTCCAACAACTCAATGGGTTGCTTATAACCTTCTGTAATATCTTCTACTGATATCTGCAACATGTAACACTCGCGTCTGTAATATGCTTCTATCTATTATTTATCATTTATTAACCCTGTATAAACAACGTATAAATTGAAGTTTGTATTTGGTCAACTTTACTATTAATTTACGATGGCTACTATGCTGGGAAGGGACAAATTATTGCACTTCTCAAAATACTGCCCGAGTCGTAAGAATGTGACTACAACAACATAAGACTACATGGCTAATATATGGCCATCAGTTCAGTTACCTGTTTCTTGGCCCGAAAGTTCTGCAGACCTTGTCTGTTGAGAAGCATGCTCTAGTGGGAGCATTAGGATTTGTTTGTCTTCATTTTTTTAGATTGCCTATCCCGACTGCAGCCCAGCCATGATCATCTCAGAAGCTTCATTGGAAGATCTAAATACGAGGCTGGAGAAGAAAGTTACAATACAGAACTTCAGACCAAATATTGTTGTTACGGGTTGCAGTGCTTTTGAGGAGGTAAGTGATCTACAGCAGTGGTTTTAAAACTTTTCTGGGGACCCAGTTGAAGAAAATTGTTGACGCCCACCACCAACGGAGCTGGGATGAGGGGTTTGGGATGTGGGAGGGGCTCAGGGCTAGGGCAGGGGTTTGGGGTGTGGGAGTGAGGGCTGCGGGGTGGGGCTGGGAATGAGGGATTCAGGGTGTGGGAGGGGGTGTGGGGAGGAGGTCAGGCCTCTGGGCTGGGGGTGCAGGCTCTGGGGTGGGGCTGTGGATGAGGGGCTTCGGGTGCAGGAAGGGGTTTCAGGTTTGGAGGGGGGGGCTCAGAGCTGGGGCAGGGGATTGGGGTGTGAGGTTGGGACACAGACTTACCTTGGCTCCCGGTCAGCGGCACAGCCAGGGTGCAGAGGCAGGCTTCCCGCCTGTCCTGGCACCGTGGACTGCGCTGCGCCCTGGAAGTGGCCAGCAGCACGTCCCGCTCCTAGGCAGAGGCACGCAAGCGGCTTCGCGTGACTCTCACCCACAGGCACCACCTGCTCATTCCCCCCCAAGTTCCCATTGGCAGTTCCCAGCCAATGGGAGTACAGAGCTGGTGCTTGGGGTGGGGGCAGTGCGCGGAGCTCTGTGGCTCCCCTGCCTAGAAGCCAGACCCACTGCTGCCCGCTTCCAGGGCGCAGCGCGGTGTCGAAACAGGGAAGCACTAGCCTGCCTTAGCTGGGCAGCACCGCCGACGGGACTTTTAACGTCCCAGTCGGTGGTGCTGACCAGAGCGACCCAGTGCCTGACCAGTACTGGGTCGCGACCCAAAGTTTGAAAAACGCTGATCTACGGTACTTTAATTACTATTTGTTCTGAGTCTTGGATGTGTTCTTCAGAACCCTATTTCCTAGGGATACAGAGTCCAAAGAACATCTAAAGCCTTGGCTGTACTTGGGATTAGCTCTGATTCAGCCATCAATAGCTGGTGACTGGTGTAGCTGCAGTGGTGTAAACCCCAAATATAGATCAGGAAAGCAGCTATCTTGGGGTTTGCCCTGGCACATCTGGCCACCAGTAGCTGACTCCCAGGTACAAATAGAGCCTTAGAAATTCTACTATAAAGTTTAAAGGGATATAATAGGTTTGTGGATATTAATTTATATTTATGCAACCTAGTGAAGGATAAAATGAATGTATTGAAAATGTGAGGCTGGGACTGCATGCTTGCCTTTAGGCCTCAAACGGGAAATGTTATGCACAGTATAAGACCTCTAATGATCGAGAAAAAATATTTGGGAGTTGGTGAGAGATTTTATCACATTTTGCTTATAAATAAAAGCACATCCTGATGGTCCGAGAGTACCATAACTGCTGCATATTTATTGGTTCTCTAACTTTAAACATTTAATTAGTGTAGATAAAACTGTGAGTTTACATGGTGGAGCAGTGCAGATTTTACATGTTTGAGTTCACTCTGGAGAGTTGCTCTTTATGGGTTTGATTGTTTCTGAGGACCTAAAATTCACATTGGATGATTGGGCCTCTGTCTTCCAGGTAGGATTGCATTAGGAAGCTTCTGGGCTGAAAATTGAAGACTGACTTTGCTTGTTTTTATTGATAACTTTGTGGAACTGTAGTTAACTTAATTTTTTTTAGATTAAATACAGTGTTAATTATCAATTGTGAAATCAGAACAAACACACTTATGACTAGAAAATACATTCTGCAGAAGGCTTTTTTGGTTCTCCCTTTTTATTAACCTGCATTTTATGTTTGATAAATTACGTGTTTTTAATAAAAATCATGTATTGTGAACCTATAAGACAGGTACATTTTAAATGACCAGTCACCTTTTAGTGGAGTGTATCTGAAGCAATTTGGTAATTCATACAACTTACCCTGTAACTTTTGCAAAACTGATCACACTGCTTTGAGTAGATTAATATTCTAGTGTTGACGAATGCAGTGCTAACATGTTTTGTTAAAAATAACATATCTATTATAGCTCTTATTATGAGGATGCAAGAAAGCATAATGCTCTAAAATGATGCTTTGTCTTATAGTAATGGCCATGCTCAAAGCCAACTTCTGGGAAATAGTTAATGCAAATATTCTGAAAGTGTAATAATATATAAATGTTTACATTTCTCTTAGGATTCCTGGAATAAGATAAAAATTGGTAATGTGGAGATGAAAGGGACAATGGCTTGCCCCAGGTAAGGGTTTAGGAATATACTTGAAGGAAAAATAAATATTAAGTAGCTGCTGTTGTCTAACATTGTCTATCATTACAGGTGTATTTTAACAACCATTGATATGGAAACTGGGATCATTGACAGAAAGGAGCCACTGGAAACACTGAAAAGGTAGCAAAAATAGTAGTGTCTCATCTTGTATTTAGCAGTTATTTAAAAAAAAAAAGGCATTTGAAATGTGTGCTACATGTACTCCTACAGCCTCTTAAATTGCAAACTTTGGGTTCAGTCCTTGCCTATGCACTATATTGAAAAGAGGACTCATTAAGACTCTCCTTCTCCCATTTCCTATATATAGGATTCCTTGGTCCTCTATTCAATATAGTGTGCCTGTATAATCTAGGCAAGGACTGGACCCAAAGTATACAATCTTTAAAATTGCATAATTTAACTGGCTAATTGTAGCTGGTAATCATTTATATCTGTCCTACAAATATATAAACTATAGTGTGTGTGTGTGAGAGAGAGAGTGTATTATTGGGGATGCAAGTAGCATCACCTATTATTAAGGTTGCCTGACACTTCCCATTTGAAGACCCCTTTTTCAGTTACTTATAACTTGCCAAACTTTAACTACTTGGGCTGAAGTTTTCCATTCTGGGTGTCTGCTTTAGGCAGGCTTTGTTTTTGTTGTTTTTGGGGAAAGTGGGGTTGGATTTTAGCCAGAGGTTTAGCCATTTCTGAGAATGAGAAATTGGGGTAGAAATTGGGACCGGAGACTGGTGGGGCAGGAAAGGAGGGGGACTGGTGTTTGAAAGGGGAGGGAATTGAGACTGGTTGGGCAAGGAGATAGGGGAGGGGGGAAATGGATGGACTGCAGTTGGCTGGCAAGGAGACTGCAGCTAGGAGCCAGGGAGGGAAGACTGGGAGCTAGTAGATGGGAGAGGGAGGAAACTAAGATGGGATGAAGAGTTGAGAGATACTGGGACTGGCTGGACGAGAAGTAGTGGGATGGGGGGAGGAAAAATAATAGTGATCATGTAATTAAAGACTCTCATGATGCATATCCAAATTAAGATAGCACAGGCAACCTTTATTCTGGCGTTTTCTGACTTTCGAGTGCTTGACTTTATTAAGGTTGCAGTGTGTGTAGTCTATATGATAGATTACAGGAATGTCACACTGAACCCTAGAATGTCTGTGGAGTCAGTGTGAAGTGATGGAAACAGTTAAAAACATGGCTGAGAACTCTCTTTGTTTAGAATATCATCAGGTTCAATCATCACTGGAAGTGTTGTCTGTTACTGGCCAGTTTTTAAGTTCTCAGCCATTTTGACTTTACAAAATACACCCATGCTGTGTACAGCTATAGTTAAACATCCATCTATGCCATGCCAAGAGTCCCTAGACAATTGTGATACCACAGATAACCAGTCATCACCTTTACTCTACGTCTAATCTGCATGCAACAGTTTCATTGGTTCTTTGAAGGAGACTGCACGCGGATGGTGAGTTACTTGACCCAACCGTCAGACCCATTCAGCAGCTTGGGGCTTTCAGCTACTTGTGTGTGAGACCAGGATCAATCAGTCTCTCCTCATATGAGCTGCTCCATTCCATTAATTATCTTAGCTGTCCTACATTGTCACCTGTTTAACTAGCTTGCATCCATTAAGGTGACCAAAATGAGAGAGCATACTTCAAGTGTTCTCTAACCTTCACCCTGTAAAGCCATGTGCCCTTTGACTTATATACTCCAAGGCCCCAATCTTGCAATAATTTATGCTCATGCTTAGCTTTCCCTTGAAATCAATGGGATTACTCATGGTAGTAAAATTAGGCAAGTGAGTAAGGGTCTGCAGGTTTGGAGCCTTAATACAGCCAGCATCTTATCAGCTTTCTTCTCTGCACGCTGAACTGAGAATTGAATTGTCAGATCTGTCAGTACACCCAGATAAGCTCCTTCTAGCAGTGTTAACTAGTTTTTTGCTGTTTAAACTGTACTGGGACTTAAGCCCCGAAAACTGTTATGCGTGTGTGAGATATTTTACTCACAGCAGTAGCCTCACTAAGTTCAGTTCATTGTGTTTGGCAAAAGAAAATCTATTGACTTATTCCATCCTAAATTTTTGGTGTGCCATAAAACTTGTGTATTTAAATGCTGCATATTTTTTTAAAGTTTTTGTTCAGTTTTTTTAAATAGTGGTAGTGGTGTGAAGAGAGATGAGTGAAGAGTATCCCAGAACATAATCTACTGCTAATTTACAATGAAGGGATGATATTAAATTTACTTACAAAAAAAACCCATTAACCTCTGTTACGTAGGGCATAATGTCTGTGGATTTTATTTGTGTCTTAAATACATAAACAGAATCTGGGTACTTATACAAGTTCATTATTCTGTTGCGTTTCCTCCAACTTAAAACAAAGACCCCACCACCTTTTTTTTTGCTCTACTTCTTGAAGCTGTGTTTTGCCTTAAGTGAAGAATAACGACCATTTTCTCTGTGCAGTTACCGTTTGTGCGATCCTTCTGAGCGACATCTCTACAAATCCCACCCTTTGTTTGGATGGTATTATGGAATTGATAAAACTGGAACGCTTCAAGTTGGAGACCCTGTGTACAAGATAGTCCATTGATGGAAGATGCATTTTGAGTGGAAAATAATTGTTCATTTTTATATGCAAATGTTTTTTTCTGTGAGCACAGAGCCTGAAATAACTCCTTGATGTTATCTTGAGGTGTAAAGTATACTGTCCTTGATTGTCCACAGATCCTGTGAAGTGCCAAAGTCGTCTTAAATCAGTCAGTCCACTAATGTGCCTTGAGCCCCTAAATCTAAAACTAAATCTTTAGTTTTCCGTTAGAGTGTAAACGGCAAGCTGTCAAACACTTAGATCAGATGATAAAGTGATTTTCAGTCTTACACACACACACTTATATTATTGCTATTGTGGAATGAGGCAAGAGGGTGAAACAAGTTGGATGATGATAGCTGAATGTTCCCTTCAAGGTTTGCGTATGTTTTAAATTCCTATTTAAATTGTAATGTCTTAAGAAAACCACCCTTGGCACATTTTGATCTCTTGTTACTTTGTTATGGATTGGCAGATAGAGCAAGAAATTCTGAACCAGCAAAAGAGTGGGTTGTGACAAGGCATGAAGTAGGCTAGACTGTTTTGGAGCTTAGATTCTCTACTTTCTGTAGTGAACGTTGAAGTGCAATTCTATTTGAACATTCTTGAATAATAGCCTAATAAAGTGAAGAATTAGGCTGCTGCTGCCCTGTTATTGACTCAGTTAATGGTACTGGGCAAGCAGTTATCATGCTTGTTGCAAGTAATGCCTGCCTGCTTACCTGTCTCACATTGGTGTTGCCGAGGACTGACTGATTTTTGTAACGTGCTATATAAATGCTAAGTATTATTGTGGCAACATGTATCCCAGCATTAGCCCCTGAAGAAACATAACATTGTGCGTGCACAATGCGGGAAATGGTGGCAGGCAGAGGCAGTGGAAGAACAAGTGTCCCCATGGGCAGAATTTGGTGAACCCTATAAAGCTCGTGCTCCTGAGCATAAAGAAGTTGAACAAGATTTAAATCCATTAAAATGACAGTAATTAAAGGTGGGCTTTGGGGGATCTGGGGTAGGTAAGGTCAGATGAATATTTTTAATACAAATGTTTAACTTTTAACTGATAGAAATGTAATTATTTGATTGAAGCAGCTAGGGGAATGAGGTTATATAAACATTGCTAATCAGACAATTCAACAATGGTTTTCTAAAATGATGTACTTAAAACTGTAAAACAGATTTTATCTCTAGAAATAAATATAAATCAAAATATAAACTTCTACAGAGTCCGAACTACTGTTTAATACGATGTGCAATTTGAGGGATTTGTTCTCTTGGCTTTTGCCATTTGATGTTACATCTTACCTATGCTGGTGTTCGGTTATTTCTCTGGTGCTTAATATACCAATTGGTCTGGCAAAAGGCCCTTCCCACTGGTGCCCTATTGCACAGTTAAAAGCTTTGTGCAAGAAGCAGATGCCAAACTCGGCATCCAAGTATCCTTGCATTGCTGTGGAGAAAGGCTTCAGTGCAGAAAAGTCTTCAGATTTCTGATGTGGGGAGAGAATCACCAGGATTTGGTAGCAGCCTGGATCTGTGTGGATATTGCCAAAGAACCATCCTTGAACCTGAAGCTGGCATGTTGATGCAGAACAATCCTTCCAGTACAGGACACATCAGAGCTGAGATACCTTCTTGTTTATCTTGTGCTATGGAGCTAAGAACCAAGACTCAAAGTAGACTAGATCCTGCCCCTGCTGTGGTCCATTTACAATAGTCTAGTAGCACAAGTGGACTGAATGCTGGGTTGGGTGAATCTTTGGTTAGGTTGAGCCAGCTCTGCGCTCCCCGCTCCCCCTGTAATCCTTGGCCCCCTGTGATCCTTGGTGTGCGTGAGGCATTAAATGTGTGGCTTAGGGAAAGGATTTGGCTGGAACACTGTTGCACCCTTGACATCTTTGGCTGTTATAACAGTTCCCTGAGGGCTGTTATTAGCCATGGCAAGTTAGAGCAGCCGTTAAGATCCCTCACATGCATAAAGCATGTACTTAACTTTGCAGGACTGGCCCCTGTTTAAATCATTAATTCTATTCCTTCCTATCTGGCAGTAGTTTGCCAAAGAGAACTCTCAAACAGATTGTGTAACTGTGCTATCAGCGTTTACCTCTGAACTTTGTCATAGTAGCTTATTCTTGCCAGAGGGGATGTAATATCTGCTGAGAATTTTAACACCAGCATTCTCAGGTGACAATGGATGTGGTAGCTAATGTGATAACCTTTATTGTGCCAACAAATAAATAATATGAGGTGCTCGGCTTTCTCTCTTCTTCACATCGAAGCAATTCCTACAGAAAAAATGCAGATACTAGAAAATGCCCACAGCCTGTCAAGAGTTAATCACTGATTTTCTCCTCCCTCCCCCACAGAGGTGATGAGTGGGGGCGGGGGTGAACGTTGAGAGCGGAGTGGGATGAGAGGATAGTTTATTGTGTGGCGCGCAGGGTTTTTCTTGATAGAGGCTGAATATGCAGATTTAACCTAAGGGGTAAGATTTGGGGTTATCTTCGATGTTGGGGAAGCACAGGAACAGAATACCGCTGGGTGGGGCTGAGAGGCAGAATTGGCCTGGCTCTGGGGAGTTGGGGAAGGGGAGGGGTGCAGGCATGAGGTGAGGGGGGAAGGGAAACTATGGGACCCCAGACCCACCCCCCTCCCTCAGGTCCAGTTGCCATGAGTGGATCCAGCGGGCCTCAGGGGGTGCTGCTGCCTCAATCCTGACACTAGGTTAATATAGTGATGAGTCTTGGGTGAGGCCTCTATTGTTACTATTTATTGGACACTGCCCTGGCCTGCTCTGTGTCCGGCAGAGCACAGACAGTGAACAGAAAACGGGAGCAGAGGGTTGCAAACATTTTCATAGCTCAGGGACCCACCTGTTCTTATCCTAGGTGCATAACATCCCTATGGCAATTACACAAACTGCCTACAGGGACAAGTAACCTTAGGAAAGTATATTATAGATTGGAAATGGGTTGGGCCAGTGCTATGTGACTAGCAAGTGCAGATCATAGCTCAGGTACGTATGCTTGAGTATCATAAACAACTTTATAAAATATATATATATATATATATATATATATATATATATATATATAAACTAACCACTACAAAGAGTAGAAATTGGGGTATGAAGAGCTTACGGCAGGATCAGTGCCACAATTAGCAGTGACAATTGTATACAGTCATATCTTGTATCTGAGCTGTAGTGGAAGCTGTAAAGGGCGGGGGGAACCCCAGAGTATGCACCAGCTATGGTTGTCTCCAGGCTTAACTTCAGGAACCATTGTGATATAGATGTAGAGAGAAATTAGCAGACTAAATACAGATTTATCATCGCCTTTTCTCATATATGTACATCATGTTAAATCTTTTAACAAAACTGTTCTTAACAGTCTGAAGCAAATCTCTGTTAATTGGTCTCCATTTCTTGTATCTATGAAGACTTTTTCTACAAATTCTTCAGCTATCCATAGAGCCGCCCACTGTATTCAAGACCTGAATTTTGAAAACGTTTGTGTTTGTGGGTTGGTATTTATTTTTGGAAGATCTTTTGTATTGAATTTATGTAGAAAACTAAATGGGGTAAACCATTTTTTTGTTTTGTTTGCACATTGCCTTTGATTAACCTGCCTCTTTGAAAGAACAATGTCTCTTTACATACACAATATGGCTAATTTGTAGTTAGCGTTGTGTTATTTCTAGTTGAGCTGAATTGTAATACAGTCATGGAATCATAGAAATATAGGGCTAGAAGGGACCTTGAGAGATCATCTACTCCAGTACTCTGTGCTGAGGCAGGACCAAGTTTACCTAGACCATCCCTGACAGGTATTTGTCTAGCCTATTTTTAAACACCTCCATTGATAATTCCATAACCTCCCAAGGTAACCTAGTCCAGTGCTTAACTCTCCTTTTATTTAGAAAGTTTTCCATAGTATCTAACATAAATCTTCCTTGCTGCAGATTAAGCCCATTATTTCTTGTCCTACCTTCAGTGGACGAGGAGAACAATTGATCACTGACCTTTGTATAACAGCCCATAATATACTTGAAGACTGTTCTCAGGTCCCCTCTCAGTCTTCTTTTCTCAGGACTAACGTGCCCATTTTTCAGAAAAAAAAGTCTTATAGGTCAGGTTTTCTTACCCCCTTTCTCATTTTTGGTGCTCTCCTCTGGACTGTCTTCAATTTGTCCATATCTTTCTTAAGGTGGAGCATCCAGAATTGGACACAGTAATTCGCTGAGGCCTCATCAGTGCCAAATAGAATGGGACAATTACCTTACTTATCTTACATGTGACACTCCTGTTGTTAAATCCCAGTGTGATACTTGCCTGTTTAGTAACTGCATTGCATTGTTGACTCATATTCAATGAGTGATCCACTACAGTCCCTACATCCTTTGCAGCAGTTCTACTGCCTAGCCAGTTATTCCCCATTTTGTAGTTGTGCGTTTGATTTTTTCCTTCCTAAGCATGGTACTTGGCACTTGCCTTTATTGATTTTCACACCAGTTCTCCAATTTATCAAGGTTGTTTTTAATTCTTATCCTGGCCTTTAAAGTGCTTGCAACACCTCCTAGTTTAGTGTCATCTGCAAATTTTATAAGCATACACTCCATTCCATTCTTCAAGTCATTAATGAAAATATTGAATAGTCCTGAACCCAGGACCCCACTAGCTATGTCCCTCCCAGTTTGACAGCAAACTATTAATAACTACTCTTTAAATATGGTCTTTCAAACAGTTGTGTAACCTTTTTCTAGTAATTTCATTTAGACCACAT
Organism: Chrysemys picta bellii; assembly: GCF_011386835.1. Taxonomy (NCBI): domain Eukaryota; kingdom Metazoa; phylum Chordata; order Testudines; family Emydidae; genus Chrysemys; species Chrysemys picta. The sequence goes on along the minus strand of NC_088793.1, from coordinate 160,901,578 downwards.
TTCCCTAGTTTGCTTATGAGAATGTCATGGGGGACTGTGTCAAAAGCCTTACTAAAATCAAGATATATGATGTCTACTGCTTCCCCCTCCTCCTCCTCTCCCCTCCCCTAAGGTCAGTAACCCTGTCAGAGAAGGAAATCAGGTCTGGAAACTGGGCAATTAAACTGAGATTCCCCATGACAGAGTGTTCCTTGTCCCGCATCTGACCTGGGCCATGGGGGACCCCCACTGCATGTACACCAATCTCTAAGCAAGCTGAGTGCTCCTGCCATCTCAGAACAACACTCTCCTAGATCATCTAAGAGGAAGACTCTCTAGGCCTCTCAGAAAGACTCTAAGGGAAGGGGCCCTGGCTCTCCCCATAGCGAACCCACACAAAAAATACCTCAGTCTCCTTGTGAGACAACCATATTGGAGATTTCAAGTTCTCAATCTGGTACCATGGAGCTGCAGGTTCCTCAGATACCAGCAGTGCTGTTAAGTCCCTAGGCCCTAAGGGACTTGGCTCCAGTCAGATGTTGGTACTGATGGGACTTGATTGAGGTGGCAAGGGAAAAAGTCTGCCTCCACTAGATTGGAGACAACCCAATACTCAGTACCTAACAGTGTGGTGCTGCAGAAAACCAAGTGGGCAGTCAGCTCCAGGTGCTCCTTGGAGTGACCAAAACCACTGACAAACCTGTCTACTTAGACTACCACCTTGGTGCTGATGGCTCTACCTGTGCCCCAGAAATTTAGATAAGTCAGAGACCTGACTCCGGTGGCGGTTCCGGATTCTCATTTGCTGGGCATCAACCCCCTATCAGTACCGAGACCCACCCAGTCTCTGGACCCTCACTTATCTCCACTACCAACAGAGTCACCACAGTTTTCTAGTGGTGCTCTATCGACAGAAGATAATGGGGCTTTCTCTTTGGTCCTCCCAAATCTCCATCCATGGCTCTCCTATTCACTGCTTCTGGAACCCTAGGGGAGACGGAAGACAGCTGAGAGAGACATCCTGTCCCAGTGGTATGAATGCCCTTGTATGCCTCCTCCCATCCCACATGGTTCCCTCAATTACTATATTGGGACCCCAAGTGGCGTACCACCAGCAATCCTCTAGAGCCTCTCACCTCGCTTGCCCACATGATAGCAGGTACTGCTTGGTAGTCACCTGAAGTGGAGCACCCATACAGACACTACTAGAAGAAGAAGGGGGGGTACTCACCCTGTGCACTAACCGGAGTTCTTTGAGACTGTCCCTATGGGTGCTCCACTATCCACCCTCTGCTTCAACATTTCCTTTATGGGTCTTTGCCGTGGAGAAGGAACTGAGGGCTCCTATGCTACTCCCCTCACCCAGCTTCACCCAGAATTTACTGTTGGCTGCTGAAAATTCAGATTGTTTTTTTTTTCCAAGACGTAACTTGGTTTTCTGTAGCAATATTTGGAAATACTGGTTATAGTTAAATATTATATAAACAAATTTAAAAACTGCTCATTTGGATATGCCTATTTCAGGATTTCCTATAGGAGCAAATGCCGTCTGATTTGTGTTGTCACTATTTGAACATGCGGCTGGAAAGACATTAAGTACCGTACAGTGTGGGAAACTGCTGGTGCCAGATAGAAAAGATAAGAACTCCTTTCCTCTGTTTAAAATATCAGTTACATTTAATAATCTTTTAGCAACTCAAAACACTGATGGCAATAAAGAACATGCTGCTAAATGTGTTACATCCGTGGATTGCAGAAGAGATTATTGTCTCTGTGTCCCCAGACAGTCTAAATGTAGCAACATGTCTAAGGAATTGTATTTACAAACTCTGGCTGTAATTCCATTGCTACAAGAAATACTCTTGGGAACTGGTTTTTAAACTAATACAAGACAGATGGAAATTTTATTATAAACAAACAAAGACTGCAATTACCATTGAAAACTCGGGAATTATGGGGAGTTTTTGCATTTCCGGAACACAGTGTGTGTAATGTTTTAGGCTAAACCAACACAAAAACCTAAGTTATAAGAAACAGGTCAGCCATAAAAAGCTGTTATCTTTAAAAACAGCCACAATAGGAAACTGTATAAGTAATTTTAAATGGTTGTGGTGAACAAAACAGTGATTAACTTGAGTGCCCTCTTAAGGGTCATAATCACACATATAAGAGCTCTTAATGCATAGCTAGCTTTAATAGTCCCATTCACCTTGACCATAGCTAACACCTCCTCAAAGTTGTTAAGGTACAGTAACACAGCTTTATTCACAATAACATATTAACTAGTGTTTTAATACAATTTCCTCTAACTTAAAAAATAAGAAGACTTCTCATTCAGCTTATCCCAGACCTTTCTCTTTGTTATACAATCTCTATTGACTGGAGTTGAGGCATCGGTGCGCAGCAACCCAATGGTGCCCTCCACCAGTTGGCACCGCTCCCCATCCACAGGACACTCCAAAAAGGCAAAGAGGTCTTCTCTGCCAAGGCACCAGAGCAAGACTGGGGGAGAGACTAGACCAACGTTGGGCAGCTCTTGGTCCCCGTCGGCCTTATGGCCTCTGACTCAAGTTGAGCGGAGTAGCCCGGCCCACTCCAAGCTGGCCTCCCTGAATGCCAGTGGCCACATTCGGGTGCCCTCCATGCTGGAGGCCCTGCAGGCGGCTCGAGATGTTATGTCTCTGCCAGTACTGGTAGCACCGCTGTCATCTGCTCCCCAGTCCAGGGGCAAGCCACTGCTCAGACCTCCACAGTCGCTGCCTGGGTGGTACCCAGGGCCGGCGCTTCCACTAGGTGACCCTAGGCGGTCGCCTAGGGTAGCAGGATTTGGGGGGTGGCATTTTGCCGTCCTTGGCGGAAATTCGGTGGCGGGGGTCCTTCCGCTCCAAGTCTGCAGTGGAAATTTGGCAGCGGGTCCTTCACTCGCTCTGGGACCCGCCACTGAAGGGCCCCGAAGACGCAGAGCGGAAGGACCCCCGTCACCCAATGCTCAGAGGAGGAGCTGCCGCCTAGGGCGGCAAAAACCCTGGTGCCGCTCCTGGTGGTACTGCTCACGGTCGAGGGAAGGTTCCTGACGTTGTTCTTCGCACAGTGACCACCCCGTGTGCAGTCCGTGCTGGTCCCCGTCGACCCCCACCAGGTTGTCTGGCTGGGTACTGACTGACAGGGGTTGCAGGCACCGCTCAGCCTCGAGGGACCGTAGACCTTGTGAGGAGAGCATGTCCCGTTGAGACAGGGACAGACGGCACCAGAGATCCTTGTCTCCGAGTGGCTACCGTAGCCCTTCGCAGTACGGGCATCGATGCCGTTCCCATTCTTCGTCTCGCTTGAGGTCCCCACCGCGGCACCGCTCCCGCAGCCCCAGGCATCGATTGTCGGCTCCCCAGTCCCGGGGCAAGCCACCGCTCGGACCTCTGCAGTCGCCGCCTGGATGGTACCGCTCACGGTCGAGGGAAGGTTCCTGACACTGTTCCCCGCACAGTGACCGCCCCGTGCGCAGTCCTGTCCACATGCACCACACTGGGGCTGCTGGTAAACAACATCAAGTCCACTTTGGTACTGGTGTAGCGCATAGAGTTCATTGGGGCGATTCTGGACGCAACGTCGGCCACAGCCTCCCTCCCAGACAGATTAAAAACCCTAAGGGCGCTCATCAGCGCAGTCACAAGGTTCCCTGTTATGACCGCCAGAGCGTGCCTCAAACTCCTGGGTCATATGTCGGCATGCACGTACATGGTTCGTCATGCCAGACTCAGGATGCAGCCCCTCCAACTCTGGTTGGCTTCGGTTTTCTCCCAGTCCAGAGACAGGATGGACAAAGTCCTCACTGTGCCCAAACTGGTGATAGCTTCCCTGCGCTGGTGGTCCTCACCGGGGAACATGCTCCAAGGGGTCCCATTCAGGGGCCGACCCCTGACTGTGGAGTTCATGTCCAATGCTTCAGACCTGGGGTAGGGAGACCATGTGGGAAACCTCCAGACCCAAGGTCTATGGTCCGCGCAGGACCTCACCTTGCACCTTGCTCAGGGAAGTCCATCTGGCATGCGTGGCCTTCCACTCGCGCCTGGCGGGCAGAGTGGTCAGGGTTCTCACTGACAACACGGCCTCGATGTTCTACATCAACAGGCAAGGCGGGGCCTGTTCCTCAGCCCTCTGCCAGGAAGCCCTCAGGCTGTGGGAGTTCTGCGTAGCCCACAGTATTTACTTCGAAGCCACCACTTACCGGGTGTCCGGAACTCTACATGCTCCTGGTCACACCTCTCGTGGAAGGTAGCCTTCCTGGTGGCGATCATGTTCACTAGGCGGGTCTCGGAGCTCTGGACCCTGACCTCTGAACCCCCGTACACGGTGTTCCATAAGGATAAGGTCCAGCTCTGACCATACCCTTCGTTCCTCCCTAAGGTGGTCTCTGCCTATCATATGGGCCAAAACATTTTCCTTCCAGTGCTCTGTCCAAAACCCCATGTGTCCAGTGAGGAGCGCTGCCACCACATGCTGGATGTGAGACGGGCTCTGGCCTTTTACCTAGACTGTACAAAGCTGTTTAGGAAATCTTCGCAACTGTTCATCACCTCGGCCGAATGCATGAGTTGCCGGCCGATCTCCACTCAGCGGCTCTCCAACTGGATCACCTCGTGTATCCGTACTTGTTATGACCTGGTGGGCGTTCCCCCGCCACCGATTGTGAGGGCACACTCGACTAGGGCGCAGGCCTCGTCGGCTGCCTTTTTGGCCCATGTCCCCATTCAGGACATCTGCAGGGCTGCCACATGGTCGTCGGTTCACACGTTCACCTCACATTATGTGATCGTCTCCCAAACCAGGGAGGATGCTGGGTTCAGCAGGGCAGTGCTCCGTCCCGAGTGTCTGTGAACTCCTATCCACCTCCAACAGATATAGCTTGGGAATCACCTACTGTGGAATGCACATGAACAATCACTTGAAGAAGAAAAGACAGTTACCTTTTCCATAACTGGTGTTCTTCAAAATGTGTTGCTCATGTCCATTCCACATCCTGCCCTCCTTACCCTCTGTCGGAGTTGTCTGGCAAGAAGGAACTGAGGGTGGGGGGAGCGCACAGTACCCCTTATACCATGCCATGGCGACGCCACTCCAGGGGTTGCGGTGCCACTCCAGGGGGCGCTCGCTTACGGGTACTGCTAAGGGAAAAACTTCCGGCACCAGTGCACGTGGCGAGCACGCACACCTATTGCAGAATAGATATGAGCAACACATCTCGAAGAACACCAGTTACGGAAAAGGTAACTGTCTTTTTTCTATATCGCTAAATAGCCTTAAGGATTTGTGTACCATATATATTTGAAGAAAACAGACTATAATTAAGCAAAGTTATTAGCTAGTATTGGGGCTAGTATGGGCCCAGTCCTACTCACACTGGTATCACTGGGACTTTTTGCCACTTTTCACTGGAGAGTGACTCATCTGTTCTTTATTGGCTAGTTGCATCTAAAGAAGGGTCCCTCTATTCCACTAACATCCTTCTCCAGCTTAAGTGACAGAGGTCTGGGTTTTATTTAATTTATTTATTTGGACCAATAGGACCATGGTTCCGGTAATGGATTTATAGCAGTTGATATGTGGTTTATTAAGAAGAGGTGGCAACCTTTCATAGCTAAGGTTGAAACTAGAGTCCCAACTAAAACAAATCCTTCACATTTTGATTAAACTGAATGTGTACTTTTTATCATTCAGTCTAAAGTGGCACCTTTTTTGATACTTTTGGCGAAGTGTCTGATGTTTTGTCCCTGTATCTCCCCAACAGAATCACATTACAAATTTGATCTATGGGTAGATTATTTTTTAAGTAATCCCTTCTTTCCTAATTTAGTTCAGTTGTTTATCTAATAAAGGCATCATCTTTCCATTACTCTCAACAGTCTTATTCTGGTCAGCCATAATTTCATGGGTATTTTTTAACCAGAGAATGTTTAAGAAATTACTATTATTTGAAAATTAGATGGGATTCCTTATCAATGGGGCCAATAGATGGGGGTGGAGGTGCACATGGTGACAGAATATGCTCGTTCCTTAGCAGTCTGGTCTACTTTTCAAAGTGAAAGGAAATGCTAGAATCTAGTAAAAATTACTCTTTTTACATTTCCTACCAAAGGGTTCCCTTCTCGTGTGGGCCATGTACACAGGTCTATTTTCCTGACAAAGTGACGTGCAGAAAATGTAAGTGATTTGCATATATAGGAGTTTGTGACAGAGCTGGGAACAGACTTCTTCTCCCTGAGGTGGTAGATCCATGCATTATCAACCAAACCACAGACCCTCTTACCAGGGCCGCCGAGAGGATTCAGGGGGCCTGGGGCAAAGCAATTTCGGGGGCCCCTTCTATAAAAAAAGTTGCAATACTATAGAATACTATATTCTCGTAGGGGCCCCTGCGATGCCCAGGGCCTGGGGCAAATTGCCCCACTTGCCCCCCTCTCTGGGCGGCCATGCCTCTTACAGAAATTGCTTCTAATCTCTGTACTTAGTCTGGTTTTATCATTGGCTAAATGAATAAAGCCTACCTACCTCAGTAAAGTGATCACAGATCAACAGACGAGAGCTCTGCGTCAGTGTAAAGCATTAGACAATCTGTTTTATGTCACTATTTAAATATATATATTCACTTTCCTATGCAAAAGAAATACGAATGATGGAGAGAAACCAACCAACCCTCAAAACACTCTATATCTTGAGAATTTAAAAATAAATAATTTTTATACCAGTTAAGCTTGCTAAATAATAGTGTTCTTAACTAACATCTCATTAACAAAACCAAACACTTAAAAGTAAGCAACAATAGATTGGGACAGCCCTTATTTTATCTACATACTAACCAATATCACTTTTATCAGTGATATTGACATACATATATTTCATCATAACGTTAACTCTAATCTTAAATAAATAGTATAGTATGAGTGTAATCTCAAAATATAAACCTAATACCAAACTCTGATTAATAAAAGAGGAAGAAAATAAGTGGGTATGTGTGTATAGATACACACACACACATTTATATATGACACAAATTCATTGGTGGTTTTGCATTGTCTTCAAGGAGAATAGGATTAGACTACTTGATTTCAGTGGGCATTGTTTTAAGAGGAGGTGGCTCTGAATGAACGTGTATAAAGATGCAACAATCATGCACCTTCTGGTGTCTGTTTAAATTATCCTACGGTACAAAAAGGAGCTCAGTCACATACTTGTTCTGTGATTCACTTGATTAAATTAATCTGTATAGCTTTGGGAGAAGTATTTATTTTATAAATAAAAGCCAGTATTCTCTTTGGAAATAGTCATGCCGTTGTTTTCAGTCAGGTTGTTGTGAGCCCCAGTTCTGAAGACTTTACTCAGGCATACCGCCCCTTAAATTCAATAGAAAGAATGCTGGGTTTGATTAAGGCACAGGATTGGGAGGCCAGAAACATGGCTTCTATTCTTGGCTTTGCCACAGATTCCCTGTGTGGCCTTTGGCAAGTCACTTCATCTCTGTTTTTCAGTTTCCTCATCACTAAAAAATGGGGATAGTAATGCTGCCCTACCTCCCTGCAATGTTGAGACTAAATTAATTAACATTTGTAAGGTGTTTTGAGATCCTCTGATGGGAGGTGCTACACAGGTAGAATTTATTTACTAATGGGAGTTTGCCTGCATCAAGACTTAGGGCTAGGCCTCTAATTCATCTTAAATCTTAAGCAGGAAATCGGTGTGGAGGGAACAGGCAATATTTGCCTCTTCTCTTGTGAGAAGGTACACAGGCACAGAGCCGCCCTTGAAAAGACAAAAAGAGCAAAAATGAAGGACACAGGCACCTCCCATCCCCCGCTGACTGATGGAGCCCTGGTGTAGCTGCAGCTATGTTGACAGGAGAATGTTCCCATTGACCTAGCTATCATTGCTCTGGCAGGTGATGTGCCTACACTGACAGAAATAACTCTTCAGTCAGTAGAGGCTGCGTCTACTCTACGGAACTGTGGCAGCATAGCTGTGCTGGTATAGCCCTTATAGTGTAGACACAGCCAGAGAGAAGTCTGCAATGCCTCCTCAAAACCCTCACAGCGTGTCTATTCCAAGATGTGCAGAATACACTGACTTCAGTGAGGATTGGGGATGGCTGGTGCTTCTCGCAATCAGGTCTTGGTCATCTATCAAACGACACAAGATCAGGCTACAGTCGCAGATTGAGGCATTTTCTTCTAAATCTGGTATCCTCAAAATATGTGCTCTTGGAAGGAGAACCTGAAGCAAGAAAGAAACACACACACACACACACACACACACACACACCCACACCCCCTATTGGGTTAAATTAAAGCCAAATCATGATGTGTCTGATGTATAGAACTCAGAGACTGAAACACGTATGGAAAAATAAGAGTTCTGAAAAGAGGGCAGGCAGGCTTAATCCTTAGTGCTTGCAGGCATAGGTGCTGGAACTAGAGGTGCTGCCGCACCCCCTGGCTTGAAGTGGTTTCCATCGTATACAGTGTTTATAGTTTGGTTCAATGGCTCCCTGCACCCCCACTATACTATAGAATTGTTCTAGCACCCCTGCTTGCAATGCCCTTCAACAGATGTGCTGAGTTCAGAACCATTTACACTGTTTGCTTTAGCTGTTGAATTACAGAGTGAAACTTTCCCCTGCCTCCAGCATGCACCCTTTGCAGGGAGGACTGGCTGACAAACGAAACCGGCCTCTGATGATGTGGGAATTTACCATGGAAATATATCGTTTCCAAAAGGATTAATGGTTTTGTCTAACTGGATAATGTATTAACTGGGCATATATTGATGAAGGTAACTTTAGCATAAATTTCTCATGTACCATTGACTTCTAATGTAACAATGTTTAAAAATAAAGAGCCATACTGTATCATTGAGCTTCAGTAAAAACTCTTTATTGTTTTCACTGGGACTTCAGCTTAAACTCTGATGGCAGGATCTGACCATGAAAAATAACCATGCAAAGGAGCCATCTAGCTGGCTTAATTAGCTCTTTGAGGATTCTTCCTGCATAGGAGAATCCTTAGGTGGTATATGGCTTTGAGGCAGCGATAATTTGGTAGGGAACTAGACTAGGCAGTTGTATGTGAAAAGGAGGCATAAAAGAATCTTTGTGGCCCCTACCAGTCTTCTGCCAAACACAGCTCAGCTGGATGGAAGGATCTGGTCCACTGTATTAGTGGATCCAGAAGCAATGTTAGAAACGTTGACATTAAACAGTTGCTTTCCGGACATTCAGAGTGTTTACCTAGTTAAGGGGATTTTCTTCTTGCTTCTTTAAAATACATTTGCAGTATTTCATTCTGAACAGTGGTGTCTCGGAGGTAAAATAAATTGGAACAGTTCACTTTCAAACTTCATCCACATGGAGGTTTTTTTGTAATCTGCTGCAAGGTGTTTGGACTCGATATGCAAGTCAGGGAGCGTGGTGATGAGGTAGCTTGGTGGCTCACCTTCTTGAACAGTGAACCATATTGACTGGTACCTTTGAGTCTCATAGGGCACCAAAGAAATCAAGCGAGATTGAACCTCCTTTTCGATCAATTGATAAGATTAGACAATCAGTTTCCTTGTGATAATCAGGGTATTTTTAAAATCTCATCTTTTGTTGTTTATTTTGTTCTGTTTTTCACCCCTCCTCATTCTTTTTACATGCTAAGTGAGGGCTGAGTTAAGGAATTACTTGGTGGTGGTGTAGAAAAGATCAGGAGCAAAGGGGTTAAATACTATTTAAAAAAATATTTAGTGTAATTATTATGAATCCTATATTTGAATAGCAATTGGATTGTTGTCTTTTAACACCCAAGAATGGAAGTGACTATCATGGAACATCATGTTTTAATATATTTTCAAGCATTAATATTCTACAGGTGATTGGGAAGTATGATTTTTGATGTATCTTTTGGAGGTTTTCTCCATTCCTTTGGACAGATTGCCTACCCTGACTGTGGTCCAGCCTTGATAATCTCAGACATTTCAGTGGAAGATCTAAATACAAGGATGGAGAAGAAAATAAATGTGCAATTTTAGGCCAAATATTACTATTTTGGGTTGCAGAGCTTATACAGAGATAGAGAAAATACTTTAATATTTGATACCATTAGACTTAGGTTTGTTCTTCAATAATTTCTTTCCTAAAGTATTGGGATAAAATGTCTAAAGCTCACCTTGGAAAGCATGTTGTGAATGTGTGAGAGGTTTGTGGATAAATAAACTTCATTGTCATTCATTCAATTAATAGTTTAGGATAAAACACACATTTTCGGTAGCAAACTAGTTGCAATATATAATGGCTTTGGTCTTGGGGGGAAAGGAGAGGTAAAGTATAGTTACTATAGATTCATGGTAAATAATCTCAAATTTCTGTATGTTTGCGGGGCAGAAGAAGACAGTCATGTGATGGATAAGTACAAGTTCTATTTGATGGTTCTCTAATACAGTGGGCGCAGGGGACCCATTTGTAAACCTTGATGGCTTGTTGCAACCTAGTACATAGCTTTAGTGCAAAAAACATCTGGTTTGCTAAATATTTCTTCCCCACGATGTATAATACACACATTATTGTAATAAGTACTAAATAAGTGCGCCGTGTGTACAACAGCAGAGTGTGTACCTCCTGCGGCTCCTGTGCCACGAGACTGGCTGGGTTCAGCTCCCTCCTCTCTCCGGGCATTGTGACCTCCAGGTTTACAGCGCCACTCAAGTTTGGCCCAGGCTCCCAATGTGGGGCCGGTCACCAGCCAGGGCCTGGGGCCTGGTGCATGGTATCGCAGCACCCCCACTCACTCAAATTTGACCTGGATTCCCCCTGATCATCATGACAGAGAGTTGACTGGGCCAGACCTGTGTAGTGCTATGATCCTGTGCACCAGGTTGCAACGCCTGGAGTGAGGACAGGTTGCCGAGCCCAGCCAGCCCTGAGGGACTGGAGCTCCAGGAGCCATTGCTGAATGTGGTGTGGGCTCTGCAACCCCCCCCCCCCGAGACTTTCCAACCCCCACCTTCCAGGTCTCCCACATGACCCTTTGACATATTCTGAAGACCCAGTTTTGGGTTGCGACCCACGAGTTGTGAAACCCTGCTCTAATGCCACTGCTATAGTGCCTGGGTTTGATTGTGTTGCATCAGTGTTGCTAAAAGGTTGAGTTTGCACTCTATTCTTAAATTCCCATTTCTCATCTCCCCTCCCACTCCAACCCCCACTGTAGTACCCTGTAGTAGAGCACAATACATACCACCATAAAACTCAAGAAATATTTAATGCCATATTCAAAAGAAGACATTCTAATTATGTACTTCATGCTGATGGTGTCCTCCAATAAAGAGACTAGTACATGTAGGTTAGCTGAAAACAGCCATATGTCAATTTGAATGACTAGCTATGGGGTGTGTGTTCTAATCTAGTTTTTACCCTCTATGACTAGAAAATACTCTCTGCAAAAGACTCTGCTCTGGCATTTCGGAAAGGATGAAGTAGCCTATCTTGGCCTTACAACTGCAGCAAATCTTTTTCTAATCATCATTATTCAATAATCTCCTAGATGGCCTGCGTCAGGATGAGTCAGGAGTTTCCAGTTTTATAAATTGTGCTGTATGTAACATGCATCTGTACTAACGCGGATGCTTTTGATCCGTCCCGCACCCAGTTGTTCCATAACTACACCCCAAATATTTGCCTCTGGAAGATGATACAGTGAGGGGAAGGTGTGCAAAACAGAAACAGCATATATTTGAGTATTATTCCAACCTTAATGTATTGGTGGAAGGTGACTGCATTGATCTGTAATCCCTTTGGTGTCAGGAGTTCAGCAGTGGCAGTACGTTTTTGTTAACCATCAGTGCCAAGAGGTAAATAATTGACACAGATCCCCTCTAAAACCTGAATCAAACCTTTTCCTAGGCTAAAATAAAAACTAACTTTCCCCTCATTATTTCAGTTTTGTGTTTCATTGATTTTGTTTCAGCTGTATCCATAGGTGCCGACTCTGGAGCACCCACGGAAAAAAATTAGCAGGTGCTTAGCACCCACTAGCAGCCAAGCTCCCCCCCACAGTGCCTCTCGTCTACTGTTGGCCCCACTGATCAACTCCTTCCCCCTCCCTCCCATCCCTCCCACCTGCCGCAATCAGCTGTTGGGGGGGAGGGATAGCTCAGTGGTTTGAGCATTGACCTGCTAAATCCAGGGTTGTGAGTTCAATCCTTGAGGGGGCCACTTGGGGATCTGGGACAAAATCAGTACTTGGTCCTGCTAGTGAAGGCAGGGGGCTGGACTCAATGACCTTTCAAGGTCCCTTCCAGTTCTAGGAGATGGGATATCTCCATTTAATAATAATAATAAAAAAAGGAGGCACTGGGAGGGAGGGGAAGGAGCGGGGACAGAGTGTGCTCGAGGGAGGGGGTGGGAAGAGGCAGAGTGGGGGCAAGAAGAGGTGAGGTCGGGGCTTGGGGAAAGGGGTGGAGTGACTGTGGGGCCTGGGGCGGAGGTGGGCACCTCCTGGGTAGAGAGGAAGTTGGCACCTATGGTTGCACTTAGTGGTCCGAACCAGGTTGGGGCATCTTTGTGCTAGGTACTGTAGTGTACAGACATAGTAAAGGACAGTTCTTTGCAGTCTAAAAGAGAAGGTGTATTAGGTGGGTGAAACAAAGAAGCAAGGGGGAAGGGGAGTACAGGGTGATAATAATAATAGGATGTTTTAGCATAGGCTAGCTGTGTGCACAGTTCATAGGTGTAATAAGCCAGTAAGAACACATAAGAATGGCCATACTGGGCCAGACCAATGGTCCATCTAGCCCAGTATCCTGTCTTCAGACAGTGGCCAATGCCAGGTGCCCAGAGGGAATGAACAGAACAGGACAATCATCAAGTGATCTATCTCTGGTTGTCCACTCCCAGCTTCTGGTAGTCACAGGCTAGGGACACTCAGAGTATGGGGTTGCATCCGTGACCACCTTGGCTAATAGCCATTGATGGACTTATCCTCTGTGAACTTATCTAATTCTTTTTTGAACCAAGTTATAGTTTTGGCCTTCACAACATCCCCTGGGAAACAGTTCCACAGGTTGACTGTGCATTGTGTGAAGAAGCACTTCCTCTTGTTTGTTTTAAATCTGATGCCTATTAATTTCATTTGAGTGATCCCTGGTTCTCGTGTTATGTGAAGAAGTAAATAACACTTCCTTATTCACTTTCTGCATGCCAGTCATGATTTTATAGAGCTCTATCATATCCCCCCTTAGTCATATCTTTTCCAATCTGAACAGGCCCAGTCTTTTTAATCTCTCCTCATATGGAAGCTGTTCAATATCCTTAATCATTTTTGTTGCCCTTCTCTGTACTCTTTCCAATTCTAATAGATCTTTTTTGAGATGAGGCGATGACATCTGCATGCAGTATTCAAGGTGTGGGCGCACCATGAATTTATTTAGATGCAATATGATATTTTCTGTCTTATTATCCATCCCTTTCCTAAAGATTCCCAGCATTCTGTTAGATTTTTTGACTGCTGCTGCAACTGAGCAGATGTTTTCAGAGAACTATTCACAATGACTCCAAGATCTCTTTCTTGAGTGGTAACAGCTAATTTAGACCTCATCATTTTGTATGTATAGTTGGGATTATGTTTTCCAATGTGCCTTACTTTGCATGGATCAACACTGAATTTCATCTGCCACTTTGTTGCCCAGTCCTGTGAGATCTTTTTGTAACTCTTCGCAGTCTGCTTTGGCCTTAACTATTTTGAGTAATTGTGTGTCATTTGCAAATTTTGCCACCTCACTGTTTATCCCTTTTTCCAGATGAGTTATAAATATGTTGAACAGCACTGGTCCCAATACAGATCTCTGGAGGACACCACTCTTTACCCCTCTCCATTCTTAGAACTGATTGTTTATTCCTACCCTTTGTTTCCTGTCTTTTAGCGAGTTACTGATCCATGAAAGAACCTTCACTCTTATCCCATGGCTGCTTACTTTGTTTAAGAGCCCTTGGTGAGGGACCTTGTCAAAGTCTTTCTGAAAGTCCAAGTACATTATATCCATTGGCTCACCCTTGTCCACATGTTTATTGACCCCCTCAAAGAATTTTAATAGATTGGTAAAGCATGATTTCCTTTTACAAAAGCTGTGTTGACTCTTTCCCAACAAATCACATTCATTCATATGTCTGATCATTCTGTTCTTTGCTATAGTTTCAACCAATTTGTCTGGTACTGAAGTTAGGCTTACTGGCCTGTAATTGCCAGGATCGCCTCTGGAGCCGTTTTAAAAAATTGGCATCACATTAGTTATCCTCCAATCTGTAGTAATAATTGCAACTCATCACCTGCCTACCTGTTATAAAATAGCATCTGTGAATTCTGTTGGGAACAGGAACTGGAAATGTGGAAAAACTATCAGACGGCTGGAAATCTATTGGGAACAGCCTAATTGTGCAGACCCATGAGGTTTACGTAAGTGTGACAATAGGAGCTGAGATTAATTAAACACTGTTTTAAAAATAAGCAGGTCTCTCCAGGAAAGTCTTTCTAAGGTGATAGAAGTTGGACAAGACTAAACTGTCACTGGATAAATATTTTCAATGAGCTACTAATAATTCAAGCCATGTAAAATCATTTATTTGTGGTCTTTAACACATTTACATATACTAAGCAGCTAATACATGCCAAGTGAAATGTGAAGTGCGTGTTGTAATGTTGAGTAGCAATGTTTTGTTTATGGGTGACATGGCACTTTTATGGTAAGTTTCTGTTTTCAAGTACATAACTTCTTGAAAACGTTCTCCTCTGCACTGCAGTTTCTCATATTTATTCTCAGCCTGAAGGTGAATATTTTTAGTTTAATTCTGTGCATCTCTCTGAGTTATTGGAGCAGGTGGGAAATGAGTTTTCTTCAAGTGTTGAAAAAATTATTCAGATGTATTTTTGCCCTCTAGAGGAAAAGGCTTAGCTTTTTTATCTTATTGTTGCAAGATGTAACTACTTGCTTTGTTCTCTTTTAAAAAGTCAGAATTCCATTAAATGTTATGCAAAAACGGTTAACATTATGATCGAGAACCAATAATCAGACTTATTCAAAATTTTCACTGCAATGGGTACTGTCACATTGCATATTTATGCAGCAAGGTATAAACTTAATGGCATATACAGGACTAGAACAGTACATACTTTGTGTGTGTGAGAGAGCTAGCTACTGCTACTACTATAACCTTGAATTTCCTGACTCTATTGTGTGACTGCAGCAATACAGATGAGACCTTAACTTCTTTCATTGATGTTTTGGGAATACCACTTATGAACAGTTAACTAGGCTAAAGCACATGAGGTGTGAAGTGTTTGAGTGCAGTAACTTTTACTCTCTGATGCTGTAACACATTTTGAGGGACCACATTGCCATCCTGTGGTGAAGTGTGTGTGAAGCACTCCTGGCATCACACTAAACTAAGTAGAATTTCATGCATGATGTACTGTGATTAGGAGTAGACAGTTGGGAAAAATTAATGGATTTTCTCTCTGTAATACATTCAGGGGGAACAGGCTTATGAAAAACATACTCAAGTATCTGCTTATAGCTCTTTGGAAGAGCAGGAAAACTATTCTGAAATATGACTGGTAATTCCTCTGACGAAATAATATTGTGACTTCCATCTGAAGGTCTTTGTGCAGTTCAAACACATTAATTTAGCCTTATAAGAACCCTGTGATGACAGTTAAGTATTGACTCTATTTTACGGATGAGCAAAGGGAAACACAACATGTTAAGTGATTTGATAAAGACACAGAGGTTAAGGCGTGTACGAGCCTCTCCAGTACAAAAGCAGGAATAGGAGAATAAACTGATGTCCGAACTTCACAGTCCTGTTGGTTCAGGGAGTCGGGCACAGGACTATGAGTCTGGAGACTTTGTTTCAATTCCCTCTCTTCCATTGTCTTGGTCAGTGTCCTTCAAGCAAGTAATTTAAGTTACTTCCTGACCTTGTCTTCAGTGGAGTAGATGAAAGGAGCCAAGGGGGAGAGAGGTGAGTTTTAAACATCTTAGCTGGTCAAGTAAATCCAAGGCTTCATGCGGAGATTTACCTCAACCAGCTAACTCACTTTAAAACTGCAGCTTGTCTTGTCTACACAAGGATTTTAACATGTTAGTTAACGCAGCTTTTTTCCTAGTTTAGGCCTGGCCTCAGGACCTTCGTTTTTCCATGTGTAAAATAGGGATACTGCCCACCCACCTTTATAAAGCATTTGAGAGCTACAGATGAAAGTACTAGCTAAATATTATCATTGCTGGAAATTTGGATCTAGGCTCCTAACCCTGCAGTGTCCAGTTGTTTGTGCAAAGGGACTCCCTGCCCCATACCTCTGCAAAGCTCCTCCCCCACTCATGATACTACCGTTGGCTGGCTCCCCCAGTTCTGATCTCTAACTGGATTTAATAGTGGCTCAGAAAGCATTAATTCTCCACCTGTTTTCCTGCAGCTAGTTTGTAGTTTGAGGGGTGTGCATGCTAGGGAGCATGTCAGTTAATTCTGCTCCTTTCTGGCTTCTTTCTATGCAGCCCAGTGTTCATGTGGATATTTTGCAGAAGAAGAAAAATGTCTAAGCAAAAGGGAATGGGGAGCATCTTGTCTCTTTCTCCCTGTCACTGTGCCTAAGGTGGGTCACAGCTGAGCATACAAAATTCAGGACAGACTGTATAAAACAGGGCAGATACACCCCACCTGTTGGTTATTCTGTCATTAGCTATCACCAAGCCAGTAACAAAAGTGAACTTCTGTATCACCACATTGCTTAATAAGAAGTCAAAAACACTATCCCCTTAGGCATTCCAGGTGCTGGCTCACCACCCGGACAACCAGAATTTATGATGAGAGGTTACTGAAAACCCAGATTCATCATACATAAAGTTCTTCTGATCCCAAGGGACCAGCCAGTAAACTGCGTCAATATATATAACTCATATCTTACCCCAAAATCATGCTTAGAGTCAATCCTTCCATAACTAAAAACTAAAGGTTTAATAATATAAGAAGAAAACTAAGAGAATTATAAATGGTTAAGGAATCATGTACATTACAAGTTTCAGAGTAGCAGCCGTGTTAGTCTGTATCCTCAAAAAGAACAGGAGTACTTGTGGCACCTTAGAGACTAACAAATTTATTAGAGCATAAGCTTTCGTGGGCTACAACCCACTTCTTCGGATGCATATAGAGTGTTAGTCTCTAAGGTGCCACAAGTACTCCTGTTCTTTTTGAGAATGTACATTACAAATGATTTTCAGAGATTGCAGGTCAGGATCATAGCTGTAATGTAAATCTGCTAGTCTCTCTGGATTCACCCAAACAGATTGGGGGTCATTCAGCTTCCTGTTTAATTTTTCCTTGTTACAAATCCAGTCCAGAGATGTGAAGCAGGAATGAAACCAAAGCAGAGATATCACAGCTTGCAATTTATAGCCCAGTGCAGGTACATGAAACTATACTGGCCCAAGATGGAGTCCAGGGTCACATGAGCATGGAAAGTTACCGGTAAAAGATGGAGTCTTAGGTCACATGTCCTCATCACATGTCCTTACTACATGTTCCCACATGCTTTGCTGACACACAGGGGGCCATTGGTCCCCACGCTGTCTGAGGCATCCACAGGAAAGGCTTACTGGGCATGATGAGTTTCTTCAATTGCCCATTGAACGACTGGAGTGTCCTTAATGGGCCATTGACACATAGCTGTCTAGCCCTGATGGAAATCTATCTGAGGGGTGTCCCAAACACAATACTTGTTTGATACAAATACGTAGCCAGTATTCATAACTTCAGATACAAAGATGATACATACATAAACAGGTCTACCATACTTAGCAATTCATAACTTTTCTATTGATACCGTATGTGACATACTTTGTATAAGATTTATTGCAACTTTGTAACAATGGTGACCAGGAGCACCGCCAGCTTTTTTGCCGCCCTAGGTGGCGGAAGGTCCCGACCCCGAAATGCCGCCCCTGACAGAGGCGGCGGAAGGTCCCGCCCCTGAAATACCGCCAACGACCGGGTCGGCCGAAGATCCGGCCGCCGCGGTCACCACCCCCTAATGTTAGCGCCCTAGGCGACCGGCTAGGTCACCTAATGGGTTGCGCCGGCCCTGACGGTGACTCTATTAGTGTAAATAGACCGAGGAGTACTTGTGGCATGAAAGCTTATGCCCAAATAAATTTGTTAGTCTCTAAGGTGCCACAAGTACTCCTGTTCTTTTTGCGGATACAGACTAACACGGCTGCTACTCTGAAACCTGTTAGTGTAACTAGTCATTCTTATAGAGCATCACACTCCTTCTGCATGGGATCACTGGGGCTTTTCCTGTGGATCTGGTCCCTTGCATACAAGCAGTTCTGGGGAGCCTAAGAGACTTCCCCATGGCAGCCAGGACATTTTGAGAAGTGCTTTTGATTGTCAAGCTAAATAGACAGTGCTTAATTTACTGAGGATACCTGGGATGGGAGCCTAATTGGTGATGTGGAAATGAAAGAGGTGATGGCTTGTGGAGGGTAAGTCTGCATTATTATACAAGGAGAATAATCAGCTGTTTGCATATTTTATGCTTAATATTGTTTGCCATTGCAGGTGTATTTTAACAACTGTTGACCCAGACACTGGGATCATGGCCAAGAAGGAGCTACTGGAGAGGTAGCTAAAATATTAAAGTTATTCTAATCAGTTATGTATCCAGTACAGTTTTATTAAATTGCATAGACTGCGTAGACTGTCGGTCATTCATCAGTCAAGACTGAGCCAATCACAG
The DNA here is from genome assembly GCF_011386835.1 of Chrysemys picta bellii. NCBI lineage: Eukaryota > Metazoa > Chordata > Testudines > Emydidae > Chrysemys > Chrysemys picta. Next base: position 160,882,790 of record NC_088793.1, on the reverse strand, counting down.
CACGTCTTCCAATCTTCTCTCGCTCTGGCCATCCTTCGCCATGCTTGTCCATATCTCCTTGTTAGGAAATCATCCCAACTCTTTGGAGGCCGACCGCGTGATCGTTTCAGTTCTCACGGATACCACTCAGATATAGCTGCGGTCCACCTGTTGTCACTGAGTCGGGCCACATGTCCCGCCAACCGCATGTTGCTGAGCCTGCTTTCAACAACAACATCTCACACTCCAGACTGCTGCCTAATTATTTCATTGGGGATGTGATCGCGGAACGAAATGCCCCCAAATTTTCGTTCCATCACCCTCTGTGTGACAGACAGTTGATGTTCTTCAGTCTTCGTCAGCGACCATGTTTCGCTGCCATATAGCATCGCTGGAAGCACGGTCGAGTTAAAAAGATTTGCACGAGTTGTTTTGCTGATCTTTCCTTGGAGGATGTCCCTGATGTCGTTGAATGAGCACCATCCAGCTTTTTTTCCGCATGACAATTCACCTTTCTGATCGTGGCGCATGTTGACTTCCTGGCCCAAATAAACGTATTTGTTGGCCTCTTGGATCTGCTCTCCTCCAAGAGTTATTTGGGTTCTTGGCAGAACATCTGATCTCATATATTTCATTTTCGACTGGTTCATTTTTAATCCGACTTGTATTAATGATGGCTGGGTGTATGGGTCTATGGGTATAGCTGACACTTCATCTATTTATAATAACTTACACATAGGTGTATATGTGTGTGTGCAATATAGAGAACACATGTGATTGTATCCATCTCCCTCCGATGCTTTGTGGGTCACTTGCTTCCTTAGACTGTGAACTCTTTGGTGCAGTGACTAAGGGTCTTTCAACACAGCAAAGAAAAACCCGGGACTGCCCCATGCCAGCCGACTCGAGCTCACGGGGCTCAGGCTGTGGGGCTGTTTCACTGCTGTGTAGACTTCTGGGCTTGGGCTGGAGCCCGAGTTCTGGGACCCTCCCACCTCACAGGGTCCTCGAGCCCAGGCTCCAGCCTGAGCCTGGACGTTTACACAGCAATGAAACAGCCCTGGAGCCTGAACCCCGTAAATCCCAGTCAGCTGGCATGGGCCAGCCATGGGGTTTTTCTTTGCTGTGTAGACACATCCTCTGTCTTTACATGTGTTTGTACCGTGCCTAGCACAATGGGGTCCTGGTCCTGATTAGGACCAATGGGGACTATTATAATATAAATATTAAGGCCCCCATTCGTGAAAGCCTGTGTTGGAGTGCTTTTCCAGCTAGGGTTGCTTTCATGAATTGAGGCCTAAATAAAGTGTATGTATATGCTTGTTGCAATGGGCAGTTATTTTAAAGGCATTTGCAATTTGTCCCCAACATAATTCAACCTTGTAAATTAGATTTTTTATTTTAAATAGTTAAAAACAAACAAAAAGCCCTTCATCTGCTGGAATGGTCTGTATTTAAAACTCTGCAAGGAGAATATTTTCAAACCATGTAATCAAAGGGATGGCGATTGAACTAGCCTTTTACCTTTTGAAGACCTGGGACAAATTCCATCTGTGGTCACAATGAAAATAATCCTGAGTATTTATGTAGTACTTTATATATTCACAGAGCAGTACAAACCTCTGTGGTTTCTTCTTAGTTTTCATTTATGCCTGTCAAAACTCACTGCACAGTATGGTACAATTCAGTCTTATAGTGTTCCCTAAAAATGTTTTTAAATGGATTCATTCTTTATTTCAGTTGCTGCTTTTTGTGGTTCACTTACACATTCCATTTTTTCAGCAGCTCCTTATTTAAATATATTCTGCCTGAATTACTGGCCTTGTACTTATCATCTTAGGGATGTTAGAGGTGATGGTGGATAATCCCCACCAAGCCCTATGTACAATGTCTGGCGACAGTAACACCTGGGAATAAAGAGCCATCTTTCATGAATACTGCAAACAGGATTTGGCCTGTGATGTCAGCTTGCTTTTTTGCTGTCAGATCATCTACTGACTTACTCTATCCTTTTCTACACTATCTTATTGGGTAAAGGCCCTACAACTGCTTTCAATTTTAAGCTTAGTGACTTTCTTTTCAAAGCTCTGAGTTTTCTGTGAACTTTTTAGTCTTCCATGTTAGCTTTCCTGACCTTATTACTTAAGACAAAATTGTGTGTGTGTGTATATACACACACACACACACTTTGTCTTAATTATACATACACACAAATATGAGAGCGAGAGATGTATGTAAAGTTGTTTAACACTAATAAACAGAATCCTGCCCAATTCTGAATTTTTTACTCTCACAAAACTCTATTGACTTCAATTTTCCCTGCTTTTTTATCTATTTTAGTAAACTGGAGAGCACTAGCACATCTCTAAAGTAGAAAAGTGGGCCTAATAATAAGGCTAAGGATCTAACTGGTTACCTTTCTCTACACTGAACTATTACACAATTACATCTATCTAAACTCACTGTGGCTAATGCTCTGTAACGCTTTGCCACACAGCACAGCAAAGTCAGCGCTTAGTATTTTACTGCTATTTTAAACTATCATAAATATAATGAAGCATAAACTTCCAGGAGATGGAGTAAAAAATTTGGGTGAGAGAAGGTCCGACCTCTATGATCTCCCAAAGATCTGATTCAGCTGGTGCTGAGTGCCCTCCACTCCTGGCTGGAGAGACTTTAGCACTTGGCAGCACTGGATCCTAAATCTGGGCGAGGTAAATGGTTGTCAGAAAACAATTTCCCTACCACTGTGGTTTTCCAGATGTCCACGCAGTGAAGCTGCATTTTATTCTTTTTGTCAGCTGTTTGACAATGCTGCTGCTTTTAAAATAAATACAAATGTTAAGATCCTAAATCATTAATGAAGTACAATACACTTTAAAATCACATTTGAAAATAGCTTCTCTTATCCACTTGACAGATCCTGAGTTCAAGATTCTATTACACGAGTTGATGTCACACATGCCTGAACATTTCAGGGAGCTTTGCGCCTTGCACTATTTACATGTTTGTGATGTCTGTAACTCTTATAGGAAAAACAGAGAACTCTGAACTTGGATTTTGTCAGGGGGGATGGGGGAACCCTCGCCATCCCCCATAAAATGTGGATAATGGTACTGACCTCCTTTGTAAAGCGCTCTGAGATCTATGATGACAAGTGCTATATAAAAGCTAGGTGGTATTATTTGCTGTTTGTAATTTATCTGCCAGTTTGTTTCATTATGTCCCCATAAATCAGTGGAAGTCTGACTTAAATCATTTAAGTCAACGGAAGTTTTGGCATTGATTTCAATGGGAACAGGACCAGACCTTTAATTATTTAAGAATGTAAGTATTTATATTTATATATTTATTTTTACAAAGCACTTCAGTTCACTTGTAACCTGAAGAAAAGTACACAGTGAAATATGTGCAAGAGATCAAATGTATTAAACAATCTCATTGGAGATTATCCCCATATGTATTTCCCTGGTCTTTGCATGCCCACCTCCATTAAGCAACCAATGTTAGTCATTCCTTTTGAGTGGTCTTTAAAAACAAGTTTCACTGAACTTTAAATCCTGCTGATTGTAATCTGCTACCACCCGAAAGGTAAAGTGAAGTAGCTCCAAGCAGAAATACAGACAGGCGCTACAAACACTTTTATGATGCCACTGCATTTTATCCTCTTTCTTAACATGAAGAAAATGCTATTTTCAAATTGTGCTTTTAAAGCAGCAGTGTTTGTTTTGCCATAAGTGACTAATGCTGATCCTTTCCCCTCTCTGTAGGTATTGGATGTGTGATCCTTCTCTGAAGCACAACATCTACGAATCAGCCCCACTGTTTGGGAGTCTTTTTGGCACTGATACAATTGGAATACTTCAGTTTGGAGATCCCGTGTATGAGATAAGCAAATGATGGAAGTGTGACGGGTTAGATCACAGAAACCCCCTTGGGAACTGCCAACCGATGTGGCAAGACGACTTCTGCCCCTGCTTTCCCTGCCAGCTCGGGACATCAGCACCCTGTCTTGCTGAGCCAGACCCTCCCGTCTGCTCCAACACAGACCCAGGGTCTGAACCACATGCCCCAAAGCTGCAGACTTAACTGAAAGCAACTTACAGAAGTGTTCCTGTCTTTAACACTCAGATGCCCAACTCCCAGTGGGGTCTAAACCCCAAATAAATCCGTTTTACCCTGTATAAGGCTTATACAGGGTAAACTCATAAATTGTTCGCCCTCTATAACAGAGATATGCATAGCTGTTTATCTCCCCCCTAGTATTAATACATACTCTGGGTTAATTAATAAGTAAAAAGTGATTTTTATTAAATACAGAAAGTAGGATTTAAGTGGTTCCAAGTAATAGCAGGCAGAACAAAGTGAATTACCAACCAAAATAAAATAGAACACGCAAATCTATGTCTAAGAAAACTGAATACAAATAAAACCTCACCAGTTCCAGTAAGCTTCCTTTTACAGACTAGTATCCTTCTAGTCTCGGTCCAGCAATCACACACACCCCCTGTAGTTACTGTCCTTTGTTCCAGTTTCTTTCAGGTATCCTTGGGGGTGGAGAAGCTCTCTCTTTAGCCAGCTGAAGACAAAATGGAGGGGTCTCCCACAGGCTTAAATAGACTTTCCCTTGTGGTGGGAGACCCCCTCTTCTCTCCTATGCAAAGTCCAGCTCCAAGATGGAGATTTGGAGTCACATGGGCAAGTCACATGTCCATGAATGACTGAGTTTCTTACCAGCCAAGGCACATTCCTGTGAAAGCTCCGATGTGGATTGGCGGCTTCAAGTTCATTGTTGGTTTAAGTGGTTCTTGATTGGGCATTTAATTTGCACATTCCTTTCTCAATAGAAATCAAGCAAGTATACAGGCGATATTCCTAACTTCAAGTACAAAAATGATACATGCATACAAATAGGAGGAATGTAGTCAGTAGATCATACCCTTTCCATAGATATGTTACATGGCATATGTAGCATAAAACATAGTCCAGTTATATTATATATACATTCATAAGCATATTCCCATGAAGCCTTATAAGGTACACTGTCACAGGAAGATACCTCTTAAATGGAGAAATTTACCCTTTTATTTGTCTGCAAATAATTATTTTCTGATCATTGTTTCTAAAATCCCTGTCATAGTCTCTTTTGGATTTAGTTTTGCATTGCACAGGCCTTTGAAAAACATATTATTTTCAGTTTGACCCAACGAGTTGCCAAAACATACTCAGATCATGCTACCAGCTAATGTGTTAATGCTTAATCCTGAATTTTGCCTTACAGCAGTAACCCAATCTCCATGACAGATATGTAAAGAAAAATACACCTACAATTAATACAAAAAAATATTTAAAAATCATGTGGTTGGTGAAGTCATGAGGCAGGAGGAGTGTGACAACTTTGTCTTACTGTAGTTTTTCTTGAAGTCCAGTATAACTAAAAACTTTATTTAGTGTATAATTTCTTGACAATGAGAGGATTGGAATGGTTTTGCTTTCTTTTCCATCTAATTATAGCTTGGAAAATAGTAGAATTCACCCCTGAGAAATTATGCTGCAACAGTTGTAATTTTGTATAAGGACTAATAGCAGCTACATTTACTGCTTTGGGATATAAAGAGCCATGATCTTCTCTTTTCCATGCAGTCTTTCCCTATTATTTGTTCAACCCCTGCCTCTTTCCCATACTAATCTGTCTTCTCGACCGTGCCCTCTCTCTTATTTGCTTCCTCTTTTTCTCATCTTGTTCACCTTTGCTGCTTAATTTATTCATTCCCTTCTCTTCTCCTGCCCCCCCTTGTTCTGCAGTTTCTACAGTGATCCACAGAATGAAATGTAAAAACATTAATCATCAGCACACCTTCATGATGCAGGCAGGTACCTCACATATTGGCTGAAATCCTGGAACTGCTGAAATCAGTGGCAAAACTCTCATTGACTTTAATAGGGCCAGAATTTTACCCGTTATATAGCTAGTGGGAAAACTATGGCAGAAAGTTTTAAGTGTCTTGACCAAGGTCACAGAGAGTAAGAGTCAGAAGCAGGGTAAGAGTACAGGATTGTGTTTCTCTCAGTTCTGTGCACAGCCCACTAGACTATGGTGGCCAGAAGCTACTTTGGCTGCTTATCAGCATATACCTGGACAGAAGCCGGTAGAAAACTTGCAATGGCCCTGAAACCATTAGCAGTGGTCTTACACGGGGCCCAAGAGGAGATATACCATACAACACTGGTCCACAGTTTACCCAAACTTGAGGGAACCATGTCAATGGGGTTTTGGCTCCCAAGTGCCTAAATCACTTTTGAAAATGAGGCTAAGACTCCTAAATCAGTTTATGTTGCATCACTGACAGCCACAACACCTAAATACCTTTACAAATCTGGACCTCTTACAGTATGAGACTCTCTTATTGTTAATGTTTAACATTCTTTTATTAACAGCATATTAGAAATTATACTGTCTAGACACACCACCAAACAGTATCCTCTTTTCTACCACCAACATGCCTTATTTAATGGTTTTGTGCTTGTCCAATTTAGATTATAAAGTCCTTGGGGCAAATACCTGTTTGAAACATGACATATAAAGGGTGACACTCATCTCTGGAACTCTAGAAACAATAATGGACACGTAGATATAACAATTAAACTTATTACAGTGTTAGTGCCCATGAAGGGGCAGATCATATAAGCATTTTGCGCACACTAACACATTTAATAAAGCTGGAATGCATTCCAGAATTTTTGTCAACCTTAACTGTGAATTTCCCTGCATTTGTAGGTTTAGCTTAGACTCTTAAAGGGACCCTCCTCCCCCATCTTGAAATCTTAGTCAACTGCAAAGAAATGGGTTTAAAAAGAGTTTCAGGTACAGTACTGCATCTGCCCCTGAAGCCTTGCAAACTTTGTGGGTTTACAATGAAATGTTCCTAATTTTTTTTAAACATGTTTTTCCCACTCCTGTTGTAGTTTGAAAGACCCACACAAATAGGGGAAAATGACTCAAGAGGGAACGCAATGACAATAGACAAATTTCTGTTAAATGCAAACGGAAAAAAAAGGTGTTATTTTTTTCTCTGCAAGCTACTTGTTCAATAGGATGCTGAGGAGTTACTTGGGAAATATAGCTTAAAAATTGCAGACAAACATCATTTTATTTTTTTAAAAGGCCACCATCAGTTTAGGTCATGTCCCTGCACTTAGGACAAGTTTACACTTAAAATGCTGTACCGATGCACCACTGTAGCGCTTCAGTGAAAGTCGACAGGAGAGCTTCTCCCATTGGAGTAGTTAATCTAGCTCCATAAAAGGTGGTGGCTATGTTGACGGGAGAAGCCCTCCCATCGACACAGCACTGTCTATACTGGGAGTTAGGGCGGTATAACTGTGTGGCTTAGGGGGGTGGATTTTTCACAGCTCTGAGTGCCATAGTTGTACCGTTGTAAGTTTGTAGTGTAGGCCTGACCGTAAGCATGCGAGTAACTGTACACAAGTAATCCTTTGAGTTCAACGAGTTCATAAAGTTTCACACCTGCATACATTCTTGTAGACTCAGTGCCTGTGTGTTGTTTGTGGTTTATTGTTCTATTGAAATGAACTATTTTTGTGTGCTGGCTTTTAGTCTCTCTCTCCCTCTTCCCATCCCCATCTCCACCCCCACGCAGTGATGGTTCTCTGATATTTTTACACCTGCTAGGTCTCAGGTTGAGCTCGGTAAATTTGTCCATATGTTGTTGTTTATTTCAATAAAAATACCAGATTACTTCCAGAAAAACCAAGCAATCTTTTTAGTCTCTGAGCGCAGGCTCATGGGACACCCAAGGACAGCTGTAAAGCTCTTCTTTTCAAGAAGTTCTGGTTAATGTCAGTTAGGAAAGCTCTCGGTAAACAAATGAGTAATTGATCGCTCAGCTTTCACATAGCTACTGCGTTTCTGGGCCCACATGACTCATTTGTGAACCATTCCTGTCGTCCTAATGCCATAACATTGGAGAAATGATGATTGTTTCTTGGAGATTCTTCCGTGGACATAGTTGCCAAGACCAAAGCTGTAATGGTTTGTTATGATGACCTTTGTTATTCCATTAGGCTCAATTGCTTAAAAAAAATGATGTGTGCATACTTTAGGAAAGTTTTTACCCTTTACATTGACCTGACATCATAGTTTATACTACAAAATGTATTAATGACAAAGTAGTGTTTTCATGTCAGGAGGACAAATTTTAACAACTATAATCTGCCCTTAGTCGTCATAAATATAAATGTAATGGTAAAACAGATCTTGTTAATGCAGCCAAGACAAATGCTAGGCTATATTTCAAATCAATTGAGGCACTAGCCTATACACTCCAAGCTTTTTGTGTAGCTTGAAATACACTATTGTCAAATAGCTGTTAACATGAATTTTCCAATGGTTTTTGTAGACCAGTAATGACCTACTTGATGCAAACAATCCAGGCATTTTTCATATATTGCTTGAAGAAAAGTGCATGTTGTTGAGGAAACAGAGGGGATATAAGGAGAATTAAACCGACATCTCTCATAATAGTCACTCCTTTAAAAAATAGACAATATGGTTTTCAAGAACTCTTGGAAACATGACAGAGTTGGCAAAATACATTTTACAACAAACAGTTCCATCTGCTGTTTTGAAAAGGTTTTATTTTCCTGTTTCCTTTTGCTAGGGGTGTAAAGGCAATTTCAAAAAAGATTCTTTTGGCTGGCCCCATTTCAGTTCCAGATCCTGGGAATGGTGATATGTGTTAGTCCATTGTCATTTCATCGTGTCTCTTGCTCTACATGTGTTAGCCAGTGTATGGTATCAATCCTCAATCTCTTTTTTGGAAATGGGGGGAGGGTAGCAATGGTAAACAGCACCAAGACTTGTAACCAACAGCATTTCTGTTGAAGTACAATTAGACAGAAAAGTGACTGTAAAATGTGCACATTACCTGTATATTCAACAGAACTGTCCCCTATTTGTATTCAGAGACATATCTGCTTATTGCAGGGATAATACAAACAAGTTTTTATTCCTTTCTGCTCCTCTTAGCACTGCAGAGCCTGCAAGCTGAATGAAAGGGGTAGGTTCTGTTTTGACTTCAACAGAGTTAACTACATTCTAAAAGCATGTTCACATTCTGCTCCAATTATACCTTTGTCACCTCTTCCGTGGAGTTGGTTGCACAGAGATAGCAGAGTTCAGAATGTGGTCCCGTGTTGCTAGTAGTGATTTATGAACCAGAAAGATCACGGCTTTCTAGCTCCAGGTTGTGTGTAGGGTTAGCAGTTAGAAAAAGCTCTTTTCAAATGAGTAGATATGCTCTGGAAGTCATTGAGACAATAAATATGGAACCCTATGGTTCTACTTCTACAGACTCCCTTTTCAGAATAGCACAGCACTTCAAACATCTGTGGCCACACGTGATAGCAACACACTCAAGCCTAGTGCTGTATTATATCAGGATGTAGTATTCCTAGTTTGCCTTAAGGATTAATAGAAAACCATTTGATCAACTAACCACCATAACTTTCCATCCACTGGCCTCGTTAAAAATCTAGAAATAGCATTTTAGTGGAAGTAGGGTTAGGCCGACACTGAGTGCTTTTGAAAAGCCCACCCTTTATGTATAGGATTGTGAGCAAGCAACCAAGGGAAATTTCCCTTCTCTACTTGCAGGACAAGACAATCAAAGAAAAGAAACATAAAAGGTGGAAATGGACCAAAAATGCTTCCTTCTTTTAATAGTGGCACAGAGGGCAACTTTTATACTATGAACAACTACACTGCTATAAAGCATGTCCAGAAATACATGTCTTATCCAGAGTTCAGTCTGGCATATGGGAGCAGTTCTTTACTACTACCAAAAAATCTCGAATAACTTTTAATTACTGTGTGCAGGAAGACACAGCATAACATTTCTCTGAAAGGAAAAAATTTCAAATGCATACCATTATTCAGTGCAAATGGGAAAGGGTGTATTTAGACAATCATTATGGAGGTTTTTAGACCTAAATCCCTATGGAAAACAATATGCCTTTTAGGAATCCTGGATGCAGAATGACTGTGCTTCATCTCTGTGCTGTTTAACTACTGTATTATTTAACTACAGTTTAAGTCCCTGGAGGGAAGGATGTAATAAATCTTTAAGTATTTGTTCTGGTTTATGGCTGAGGGAAACTGTATAACATTAAATCAGATGTTATAAACATTTGCAATGGCACATTTTTCCTACTTGGGACATCATGGCATGAAGTTCTTGAGAAACTAGAGAGAGTATGTTCTAAGGGCCTGGTGCTTTTTTAAAATTTAATTTTATTGTTTTAATCAAAGGCAACATGCCCATTGACTTTGCCGGGAGCAAAACTGGGCCCTATCTTACCAAGCCTGCGTTATCCAGTACTTCCTTTACTCAAATGTAGAGGGCAGTCACATACAACAGACCTTTTGCTGTAAGACTAGTCCTGAAAGCTAAGAAATGTATTACCATGTCACTCGCTCTGTACGCATATTATTATTTTAATAAGACACTGTTTAATTTGAGAACAAATTAATGCAAGTCCATAGTACCCCCATGCTTCATAATTCTTGGAATATAAATAGTGATGAGCGAACCTCACTGGGGGGCCTGATCCTGCAAACCCTCATTCAACTGAGTAATTCCTTCAAAGTCAATGAGACTACATCTGGGAATAAGGTTATGGAGGTTTAGGACAACTGCTTGGGGGTCCCATTTGCAACTGATATGTACCTAACATTTGTAAATTTTACCAGAACGACATGACGTTTTTGCGGTTGCAAAATCAGTCTAGAAATCTCCTGAGCATGCACATTCTCACAGGTTTTCTGGTGTGCAGGGCTGAGAACAGCCTCTCTCCTTGCATCTACACTGCAATTGGACTAACCCAGGCCTCAGACCCACCTTCCCAGGACCCTACAGGGCTTGAGGGTCCGAGTTTGAGTTAAGTGAGGACCCAGGATCCGAGCCCTATTGCTTTCCAGTGTAGATGCAGCCCTGCTTCACTCGTGTCTGAGGAGTCAGGCAGAAGTACCCCACAATTCCATGGAACAACGTCCTTAGTTCTCTCTATCTCAACAATCTCTATTAAAAGTGGAAGCCACCACACCCTTTGCAAATGGCAGCAGCTCAGGTCAGCGTTAATCTGGTCTCTTCTGATCACTGATCTGCACACATACTATGAGAGAGCCTCCTGTTTTTTTTTTTTTTTTATTATAATTATTAATGGAGATATCCCATCTCCTAGAACTGGAAGGGACCTTGAAAGGTCATCAAGTCCAGCCCCCTGCCTTCACTAGCAGGACCAAGTACTGATTTTGCCCCAGATCCCCAAGTGGCCCCCTCAAGGGTTGAACTCACAACCCTGGGTTTAGCAGGCCAACGCTCAAACCACTGAGCTATCCCTCCCCCCCCTCAAATGGAGTTTGCAATGGAGAGCCAACCGATCAAATCTTTTGCAAAGAAAGCTCCTTCCTGGTAACGTGCAGGGCAGGCAGTAAAGCTTTCCTGCAGTGCACCATGTTCCTAGGGGTAGAGTGGCCACATTTCAGGGTGGGAGTGGTAGGGACTCTGGGATAGGGTTACTTTGACTCAGATCTGCACAATGCAGTGTGGACACTAGAGCCCTCAGGGTCGAGCATGGTTTAGAAAAGTTTTAATAGGGTTAAAATACAATGTAGATGCTCAAGTCCAGGGTTCCCTAACATAGGGCAGCTGACTTGAGTCCCATTAACCCCTGGGCTTACATTGCAGTGCAGACAAACCCTTAATAGTGGTATAAGGTCTATGATGCAGAGTTGAACAGTTCTGCTTGTCTACAAGTAGAGGGCTAAGTGCCCATACACCCTTGCTCGTTAATTATTTTCATTGTTGAATGTAATGGCAGATATTGGGGCAAGGTGCAGTAGGGCATCTAGTTACTTTCAAAATTTGCTGGGTTCAGCAGGTAGGGATTCAAACGCTCCCCATCCTAAATTTAAAGTCTCCTCTATCCCAGCCCAAAAGAGGTTGGGAAAGAGGTGATGGAGCCCAACCCCAAGACATCAAGCCTCAAACATCTGCATGCCTCAAACCCAAAATCTACTCCGACATTTTCATGCATACCAGAAATCCCATGTCCCTGCCCAGCTCCCAAAACCTTGAACTTCGCATCAACAGTTGCTACAAGGCAGTTTTACATTTATTTATTTTTTACAGAAATCTGTATCGTTCTGAAAATATGGACGCAACGTACCAAAGATAAAATCAATATAAACAACAAAGGCTGCTGTACTGATAGGACTGGATCAGCATGGAGGCACTGTGGGTACGTGGTTTGGGGATTCCCAACTACACAATTCTGGTGTCACTGTGGCATAATTTAGGTCTCAAGTGCTGGATTGGGGACACGAATTACAGCGGAGCTGCTTATCAAATCAACTCTTACAAAAGCGCCACAGTTCAGGCAATTGCCCCGCTCCCAAGATGACATTTTCAATCTCATTGCACACATACTCCCAGCTGTGATGCGTTTGTTCATCAGTGTAATGTTTTTGGTTTGTTTCCTATTTAGTTTGGTAAGAGCACAGCCTCAGCTCGTGAACATCTGAAAGCAAAGGAATGTTCCATTCTCAGACAAGGTAGGGGGCTGATGGCTTGTTTTGTAAGATGTAGTCAAATCCATTAGTAGCTGGTCAACACTTCATTGGGAAGTAGTCTGAAAAGTAGCACTTGATGGTGCCTGAGGAAAGGGAGAAAGCTAGATGGGTAGGGCCAGTTGTTTGGGTATGTCCATCACGGGCCCAAGACCCCTTTCAAAAGGGTGGGAGCAGTACTGGGCCCTCTGTGTTATTTCTTTTGCAGAACACATGTGGCTGAACAAAGCAGCACCATAGACCAACACATTTTTATTAGGGGAGATGTTTTCTTCTATAACATTACTTTGAAGGAAAATATAGTCTAATGAATGGTCAGGAGCTGCTGTGCTCCCTGTCTCGTAACACAAGAACAAGGGGACTGACACTTAAATTGAAGAGAGGCAAATTCAACATGGATCAAAGGCAATGCTTTTTCATACAGATTTAATTAGACTGGGGATCTCATTGCCACAGGAGGTCATTGAGGCCAAGAATTTAGCAAATTTCAAAAAGCAGTTGGCCATTTATAGGGATATTGAGACTATCCAGAGTTGTTATAATGAATCATAACACGTTTTGGGGAAGGGATATAAAACCTCATGCTTCAGGGCTTAAGTTAATTTCTAACTACTAGAGACACAAGGAGACCTAACGTGGGGGGCAGATTCTGCTTACTGCAGGGTTTTGCACCTTCCTCTGCAACATCTGGTACTGACTCCTGTTGGAGACAATCTCTGTGTTTCTCAGGAAGCATGGGCATGTGGACAAGACAACCTCCATCTAATAAAAAGAGGTCTAGAATGACAAGCTCACACAGGAAGTCTGTGGCAGAACCAGAAATTGAACCCAGCTCTCCTCGATGCTAGCCCAGTGCCTTAACCACAAGCCCATCCATTTTCTTGGAGTAGTACCTCTCTCAGTGATACTATTCACGTGAATAAGGTGAGTAGGCTTTGGCCTCGGACACACTGGCGTTGCTTCTGGCAAGATAGTGTAAAAATACAAAACAAAGCTAGTTTTTACCTCTCTGCTTCAAAGTTGTTATACAAATACATCTCTCTGGAGATATTCATAAAAGCTAATGGAAGCCTTGAACAGAACTATATTTTTTCTACCAATCTAATAAAATGTACTGCTTTTTCTCCCAAGTAGTTTTATATTAGCAGCTGCTGCTCTAGAACAGCTCTGGTGATATAAAATGACTTCAGGTGGAGACTCTCTAGTAAGCTGCTGACTTCGTGCCCACGTGATGCAGGCATGTAATGCTTGCACTAAGGGTTGTCAGCCTCAGCTAGGAAATAGGGAGAGAGAGCATGCAGAGCAATCCCAAAGGCCTGTGCTAAAAGGCTGTGACCCACCAGACCTGGCAGATCAACTTTCCATCGGCTTAGGAAAGTGATGGAAGCTTTCGCTCGGCTGCTGACACGGGGCATGTCTCTCAGGAAATGAGGATGTGTTTGCGGTGTCTATAGCCTAACGGCCTCTGGCTGGCAGAATGGATCTGCCGGTGGTCAGCACACCTTAGAGCAGCTCTGAGGCTGTGCTAAATTGTGCCCAGGGCTAGCCTAGTGCCATGGCAGCCCAGGATCAAAAGAGTGCAAAAGGATATAAAGCCACCTTTGAACCCGTTCCCTAAGTTCCAGTGAACACTTCTTGAGCCACAGCTCAGGATCTGGGCCTTTTAGTTCTAATTCTCCAGTCAGCTCCATCTGATCCTTTGGCAAGGCTGGCACCCCGTGCTCTGTGGCCACAGGGTGGCTTTTTAGTTTGTGCAGGGAGATGGATGAATCCAACTCCTCCTTTTGGGTGAAAAAAAAAACCCACAAAAAATGATCCGCACTGTATATTAGCAGTTTATACTCCTAGAGCACCTTCCCTTCAAAGAGCCTCACAAAAATGGCAGAATTGTAGCTCACCTTAGTGCCTGATCCCACTCTAAGAAAACGCAGACCCACAGTTCTGGACCAGTGCCACTCCGCTGGTGGGAGCAATGACGGGGCTTTTCTGCATTAGACTCAGTTGAGTGTAACACTGTCATCTACCCCTACTCAGGGCAGGATTTCATGACCCAAGGGTAAAAATGCACATGCCTTGTCTGCAAGTGAGGACTTCTGGGTCCTAATTTTCCTAATGTAGACACAGCCCTAGAGCTGACACCCTACCTTCATTCTGCCCCCTCCTGGGGGTTGGGGTTTTAAGTCACAATCCAGAATTAAATATTTAAGCCTCATAGCACTCCTGTGAGGCAGGGAAGTATTTGTTCATTTACCAGATCGGGGAAACTGAAGCACAGAGATGTTAACTGACTTGCAACATCATGCAGCAAGCCAGTGCCAGAGCCAGGGAAAAAGCCAAGAATTCTTGACTGTTAGTCCCATGTTCTAACCAGTAAGCTCTTTGGGGCAGGGAGTGTCTTTTTGTTCTGTGCCATTTGTACAGTGCCTAGCACCCTGGGGTCCTGGTCCATGACTGGGCTCCTACGCACTACTGGAATACAGATAATAATAGACAACACTTTCCCTAACAAACTAGATCACTTTTAGGTTTAATTCAGTTTTAGTTCTTTGTTGGTAAGAGTTACCTTTGGTTTGTTTGAAGGGTGGCAGAGAAAAAAAAAGTGGCTGACCTGTCTCAGACAAAAGGTAGTGCCAAATTCACCCCCCGGTGTAAGTGGTCACAACTGCACTGAAGTTAATAGAACAGCATGTGTTTATACTGGGCTAAAGTTGACCTACAGTGGTTATTTAGCTGTGTGTCTTGAAAAATATCTTCTAAAATGTCTCTCCGTCCAGAGTTCTCTTTCCAGTACAACCAATGTTCCCAGCTAATCAGTGCAAGAACAAGTTAAAACACAATAGCTCTAGCTTGTTTATCTCATTTCACTTTCCCTCTGAGTCTGGCCTTCTGCCAGCAAAGATGTTCTCTACAAAGATAATAGTTTCCACTTAATCATTCACCTTTTATGTGTCTAAAAGAAGTTAAGGATGCTGAAAGTTTCCAAGAAAAATAAGCAAACACAACTTGTTCAAGAAGGCCTCTTTATGGCTGTTTTATTGATTTTTAAAAAGCAGCAAACTGTTCCTGCACGTCACCCATGTCCCTTTTTCGTTTTTTTTTTTTTTTAAATGTGTGTGTTTGAATTTAGAGTCAGGCTTATGAAGGGAAGGATTATAAAGTGGGTCTTGTCATGGTGGATGGGAGAGATGGGCCTGGAGCAAAACCCCAGTTCTGATCCCCTCTCTGCTTTTGGGTTTGGACCTGAATCTTGTGGCCTTTCACCCATGTTTGTGTGTTTGTGACACATTTAAAAACTCAGGTTTTCAAAAGTGACTCTAGTGATTTTGGGTGCCTCCATTTTTAGGTGCTCAACTGGAGAGACATTAATGACATCTGACTTTCAGAAAGTGCCCCTTTAAAGTGTCTCAGATTGTCACTCGTCACTGTTGAACATTTCAGCCTCGGTTTAAAAACCAAACCAAACCCTGGACCTGAGGGTGGTTAATGAGAGCCAATGGAACCCATATAGATTACCCACACAAATCCTGCTTGTAGGGCTGGGCTGAACATTTTTTCCAGATGGAAATTTTCCATAAAAAAAAAACAGTTTAGACAGAAACTTTCAACCAGGCCTACCTGCTTGGTGCTAAATATGGTAGATCTCATATTGATTGGAAGGGGAAAAGTGATGGATATGGGCTGTCACCTACTAGATATTAGCTGGGAATCGAGATACAGAAACGGTCCACGACATCCAAAAATATGCATCCACTTACTGAACTGAGTCCAACACTGGAAGCCTTGTAGGACACACATAAAGGAAAAACAGAAAGGTAACCACCAAGCTTTCTCTACTTTTTTTTTTTATTTGGATTGCCAGACACTAGGGTTGCCACCTTTCTGATTGCAGAAAACCAAACACTTTTGCCCCTAGGCATGTACACCACGTTAGCCTGACCCTTAATCGCCGTACAATTCTGGAAACAGAAATAAAGTTATCACGGTTATCACCGATTCAGGAAAATTCCTTCAACAGAGGCACCCATTTTCCAGACGTTGAAGAAAAGGGGGAAATTACCTGGCCAGGTGCAGTGTGATTTCTAGTCCTACCCTTTAGAAAATCAAAAGCTGAAGTTGGTGTGTTTATAACCAGTCTGAACCAGCATATTTTTGCCCCACACTCCAAGTAAGGAGGGGATTGTCAATTACAAAACACATCTAAAAATGTTAATTTTCACAAGATAGTGATGAAACACAAAATGGTGCTCATTCCGCCCCCCCCCCCCACTCTAGGCTGCAACATAAAGGCCCTAAGAAACCACACATTCCCTGAGTTTATTACTGTCTGCATGACTCAGACATTTTTTTTAAGCGTTAGCATTCAGTAGAGGTTTTTCTAGTTCAGACCATTGAGACTTGAAGGTCTTTTTTTCCCACTGACCTTAAAAACAGGATGATGTAGTGCAGTTAATAATAATAATAATAATAAAAACTGAAAAAAATATTATTATTATTATTAAAACAGTCCTGAGTCCCAAAGCACCAGAGGATGGGATCTTGCTTGTTCTCTCCCCCTTCCTAACTAGCTAAGAACAAACAAAGGTTACTAGCAATAAAAGAAAACTTTAAAGAACAGAGAGTTTCAGTCCCACTTTCTCACTATGGACAATTACTATGATTGTTGTTGTTATGGGGCTCTCCGACAAGCACAAAGTGATGCTAATTCATGCCTTGCTGCTATTAAGAAGTAGTCCTGAGCTTGGGTCTCTAATGTCTAGCAAAAAGTCCTAGCAGCTAAGGCCTGCTTGGTTTTAGGATTAAAACCTTGTGTCTGATTCTCCCTGATTATTTATTTGCATTGTGGGCCCAACCAAGACTGGGACCAATTTGTGCTACTGCACAAACACACAGTCCCTGACTCAGAGCATACAGAGAAAGGTAGGAGCATGGGAGTTACTCATGTTCTGTATATGGGTGGAGAATTTGGTCCTAAAATATAAGTGAAAGTAATGTAGGCAGTCATTATCTAACTTCTGTACTCTAGTAACAAACTGTAAGATCCCTTCATAAAAACAGTACTGCATTATTCCACACTAGCAGTCCAAAACACTGTCCCTTAGGATAGTGTTACTGCTAGAGCTGCAAGAGACTTTAAATACAAAATAAGAAACAATATAAAACTTGCCTGGTTGAAGGGAAAAGGTTGTAACAAACTGAAAACACAGCCCAGATATATTGAAAGCATTGCCGAGAGTCACAAAGAATTCACGTCAACTCCCAGCTTTGAGTGAACATGGGCCAAATTTATGGCTTCACAATGAAACCACATTAAGCGTGTGGGTTTTGCATGTTTTTTTTTAAATGTGAATCCCATTGATTCCAAATGAAGCAGGATTGGGGCCATAGTTCCCATATCACATTGGCACCATCATCTTACCATATATTATTAATCAACTTTATAATCTTTCCATTGACATACACAATATTTACAGTTTCTCTTTGTCAGTTATATACCATCCTGCTTCCCACTGTGACTAGACATGGATTTTCCCACACTCGCCCTTAAGTGAAAACACATTGTTCATCCTCATTTTATTTATGTATTTGGTATAACAAAAACAAGATACTGTTTTATCTTTGAAGTGCTCTAACCACAATAGTTGGTTCCTTTTTGGAACAGTGGGTTTTCCTAATGCCACTCTCAGCAAGATCCTTATCAAAATTTCTTTAGCAAGAGGCAATGAACATTTCACAGCTTGGGGAAAATAAGAAAAGGGAAAAAAAGACAAACGCACAATGAGAAGAGAAGCCGATGGTGCAGAGGAGGTCTCCCATACATGTAAATACAGATTATTTTCCCTTATCTACAGTTTATGAATGTTTTATTCTTTGATTCAGCTCCAGAATTTACGGTTGGATGGACAGCACCGGAGACAGAAGTACTGTAGCCTGAGAAGAAGTACCCACTGTGACTGGTGGCAAACTGAGCCTTGCCTCTACAGCCCCATCTGCTGTCCATAAATCTGACCTGGAGGGGCCCCTTCCTGTGCAAAAATTCCTTGGCTCACTGCTTGATCTTGCCAAGAAGGGTGGCAATTATAGTGCAACTTTTTGGAACATACATACCTCTGCAGTACGTCAATTCCCACTGCTAACTGCAGAAACCAGCTCATTTCATACAGGCCTCTGCACATCCCGGAGATGGGACAACATTCATCTCTCTGACTTGCATTTCAGATACCTTAATGACCTTATCACTGTGATGATGTCACTGTGCCTTTGTGGGTCACAACTGAGAATACCAAATTCAGGACAAACGACTGAGAAATAGGGCAGACACACCCCAAAACTGGTGGTTATTTTCTCATATGATATACCAAACCAGCAATAAAAGTAAACATCTGTTTCACCACACTGGCTAACAAGAAGTCAGATAGCAGTCTCCTTAGGCATTTCAGTCCTTGTATCATCACCAAAAACACAAGACTTAATGATGAATGGTTATTTAAAACGAATTTCATCAAACAAAAGGGTTCTTCTGATCCCAAAGGACCAGCCACACACCCAGGTCAATATACAACTCAGATCTTACCCAATAATCACGCTGTTGCCAATCTAAAATCTAAAGGTTTAGTTATAAAAAGAAAGAAAGGTGAGAGTTAAAATTGGTTAAAGGAATCAAATACATACAATAATTGCAACGTTCTTGGTTCAGGCTTGTAGCAGTGATGGAATAAACTGCTGGCTTGTTAAGTCTCTGGTTGCTTCCAAATCATTGGAAGGTCCTTAGTCCCTTGGTTAGAATGCTCGCATTAGTACAAGTTCATAGTCCAGAGGCATGAGCAGGAAAGAGGCAAAATTGAGATGTTTCCAGTGCCTTTTATAGCTTCTCTCAAGTGAAGGGAAACCCATTGTTCTCACTGTGGAAAATTAAAGGGAACAAGATGGTGTTGGGGGTCACATGGGCAAGTCACATGTCCATGCCTGATTTCACTTAGTCACATCAGAAGCCATTACATATGTTCTAGACAGATTCACAGGAAAGTCCATTCAGTGTAGATAGGATTTTCCCATGGTCCATTGTGAGTTAAGTGTTCCTTGATGAGTCATTTAAAACTTGAATAGTCCCTTCAAGAGGTGCAGGCTAAATACCTTGTGGGTGTTACCACAGGAGCAAAAATATCTGAAAGACAGGTATAGAGTGAATACCCATAACTTCAGATACAAACATGATACATGCATACACATAGCATAATCATATTCAGCAAATCATAACTTTTCTATTGACACCTTACTTGACACACTTTGGATAAGATTTGTTGCAATTATATAACAGTTGTAGCAACAATGATCTATGTGGTCATATTTTATCAAACAACAACACACCCCCAATGCAAAATTGATGCAGAAAGGGGTGTCCCAGACACTGCTGAATGCATCATTGGAACTTCCCATTCTTGGTTCTGTATTGCTAGAGCTGATGAAATCCAACTCCGTCACTAGTACACTGATGACATCCAACTCTCTCTCTGCATCTGACCCAAGGGCTTGTATAATTATATCACTATAGTTATATCAGTATAACTCCCCCCATGGACACTCTTATTCAGAAATAAGTGTGCCTTTTTCTGGTTTAGCTTATATTGCTTTGGAGGAAGATATCAATACCTCTGAGCAAGCCTGCATCTGCCATTTGTTAGTCAAGTTCACAACCTGGGGTCTTGGTACACTCACAGCTACCCTTAGATGATCATGTAGCAGCAGTAACCAGGAAGGTGTTTCTCTAGGTGTGTCTCATCAGGAGGTAGTGTGTCTCTCAGATGAGAGCTCACCACCATGACTTTGTCACTTGAAGGTCAGACTGCTGTAATGTGCTCTACATGGGGCTGCAACTTAAATCAACTTGGAAACTGAAGCTGGTGCAATAGCCTGTTTGGGAAATGGAGAATCTGACCACGAGCAGTGGATACAGACTAACACGGCTGCTACTCTGAAATCAGTGCTCAGAATCTTCATTGACTGCCTGTGGGTATCCAGGGGGAGTTTAGGATGTTGATTCTGACATATAATGCTCTAAATGGCTTGGAACCTACCTACCTTCAAAAGTGACTTTCTCCTCATGCCCTATTGCTGCAGTAGGGGAACTCAAGCTAGGAATATTGGAGTACAATCACTTAGCATACAAGAACAGGGGCTGTAGCAGAGTCTTCTCCACAAGAGTCTTTTGACTTCAGAATTAATTCCCCCTCCTTGGTTCAAAATAGCCCTAATCCAGTGGTTATTGGAGCATGCTGAGAAACCCATCTACTCAGACAGGATTTGGGAATGGCTGAGACTTGGGGGTCTGGGTAGTGGTGTGGATATTTTTTTTTAACTGTGGTGATTATGGTTGCACACAAGTTGAGATGAGGAAGATTAGTATTTGTGGCTTTGTGTGGCAACTGCTGTTGGTTTGCTACTGCAGTTTTTCTTTTAGCCTGATTGTGTTTTTAAATATCTAGGAGGGTGCCTAGAGCCAGGGATGGGTGACCTTTTCATATCTATAGGTTGAAATTGAAATAAATAAATAATAGGCTACTATTAAATAGGAGGGTGTCCTGGATTATTATTCAAATACAATGAATGCATTGTTGGATAGTAGCAGATCTGGAGGCTTTGAAGACTTTTTTTTAATTTTTTTTTTTTTTTAAGCAGGGCAACTTTGTTTTTTTTCCTTAGTTTTTCATGGTTTTGAATAAACAAGAGGTGTAATGTACAATAAAGGTGGCGCTGGCCTTGGGCTCAATGGGAGCCTGGATGGAAAGTGTATTTTTGGATTCCAATCTCATCCAAAAAAATGTATCACATTTTAACAGCCTTAGATAGCTTATACATTGGCAATGCCAAGTAACTGGAAACTTTCAGTCCAAAGTCAACTCTGCTTTCATTAATAATTATTATAAGATGACATTCACAGAACAAAACAGGACTATATAGAGCAAAACCAGCTCTTTGGGGAGTTGTCAAGGCTGAGAAGGAGTTCGTTCCCATCCTCTCCACTCTCCTAATTATATACAAAAAATAGTGGTCTGATCAAGGTATGCAGGCTGGGTCAAGGCAATGGGGCAGGGAAAGGAAACAAAAGAAGGCTGCCATAATAATAATATGTAGTGCTTATATACAGCTTTGCATTTTCAAAACACTGCTAAAGCCTGAAGGGCCTTATCCTGAGATGTGCTGAGGGCCTAATGCTCTCACCCTCCATGGTCTTCAGTAAGAGCTGAAAGTGCTAAACCACCATTGTGTTCAAGTGGAACTGGAGCCATTCACTACTTCATGGCTCAGGCCCTAACTAATATCCTTCTGGTTCCCCTGGGAGGTTGGTACATATTTTAACCCCATATTACAGATAGGTAAACACAGAGAAAAGACTTAATTAAGACGCAGTGTTCTTTGAACCAATTCTGGACTTCAGTTTTTGGTTTTGGATCTGACTTTTTACCCCCCGGCTTATTCTTCTGCACTAAAGATGCAGGATACAGCCATAATCTGCCTTTCTGAAGATCATTATAAATATTACGAGAGATTTATCACTTCTGTATGTAATTCACCAATCCTGGCAGTGATTTTTTTAAACACAACAGCAGCAAGAAGCATATGTTCGAAGAGTCGATTTACTGGGTTGTTTTCTGCCAAGGACAATATTTTTTTCCCCTTTGTTTCAAAATAAACATCATGCTGGAATGTGCTGCAGCAAATGGCTTGCGCTCTATTATATTTCATGCAGCTTTCTAAACAATTTTCAGTCCTGCTGGCACAATGTCAAACAGAAGGCAACCAACAATAGCAAAATCCCATTAAAGCTGAGAAGGTTCCTTCCTGAGGTGAACACAGCCAGAAATAGTAATCTTGGCTCGCTTTTCAATTTGGCATTGGGGACTAATAATGCATGTTCTACTAATGGAAATTATCTAATTTCATCCAAGCACAGCTCCAGAGAGAGCTGGGCTGACGCAAAAACAGTCAATATAACAACATTCTTCTTGAAGAGCTGAACAATAGAGCTTTGGAGGGACTGTGATTAACAACGTCAAACTAAGAACAAACAGAAGGTGTAAAAATAGGCATCTGAGGAGTTGACACAACAGACTATTTTCCCTCTGTACAGCCAGAGGAGAGGAGCATGTTAAATTCTCTGCTTGGAGCATTTCATCAGATGTTGTATAGAAGGACTAAATAAACAAAACCAAAAACCAATGTTTCATCTGGATCTGAATGTATTAAAGTTCTGCACATGCCTTATGAATACAAATCATTCTATGGGCGATTCCCACTAGCATTAGAGAACCATTTTAAATGAAATACTTTTCTACCAGGAATGACTAAAGAAAAATAATGAAATTTACTTGCTCTAGAGTGAATAGTAAAATACAGTTTAAATAATAAAGGAATACTGAGCCATTTCTTCTCTGCAACTATTACAATTTGTAGTGACTCCATAAGAGTCTCCCTCCCCATCACAATAGAAATACATCACTGTAGGGTCTGATTCTCTGCTGTATTAAACCAGTTTTACATCAATACTGCACCATTGAAATCAGAAAACATAGGCTTGGGTTCCATAATTAAAACTGCCATTGATTCCATGTATGACCTTGGGCAAATCACAATCTCTGTGGGCCTAATCCAACACCCATTGAAGTCAATGGGGGGGGGGGCCTCAATTTCCCCATCTGTAAAATGGGGATAAGATTTACTCCCCTTTGAGAGCCTTGAGATCTCAGATGAAATATACTATACAGGCCTGATCGAAAGCCCATGGGAGTCAATGGAGTGACTACAAGTGCAAAGTAGTCTGACTGAGATCCCACTCCTATTCTGTCCCCTTTATGCTGAGTAGGGCCAGAGCGGTGAACGAGGTGTTAAAAGCCCAGCACGTGGCTGGGGAGGAGTCCCTCGGTGCAGACACCCTAGATGCTCTCACAAGCCCTAGTGTAGGGGACATGCCGGGGACAGGGCTGGGGGCAAGAGGGGTATGTTAGGCACAGGGCCACAGCACTCCCGAGATGCCAGGCAGTGCTGCAGCTCACAGGGCAAACTGGGCAGGCTGCTATAATTAGACAAGCCGCTGGGCTGTCTAAGTGATGCCTGGGGACTCTCCAGCCTCCAAAGCAGCCCAGGATTTGGAAATCACAAAGGTGGCTTAAAGCCATATTAGCTCCCCCTTCCTCTGGCCTGCAAGTTCTGTGCTGCGGCTCTTAGGGGCACAGCACAGCATCGCAACCTATACGTCTATAGTAACTGGCCTAAACCCCCTCAATTCTACAGCAACCAATCACAGCCCTGATGACTACCACTTCTCAACACGGTGTTCTTCATTACATTTCCCTTTAACATTAACAATATCATGGGAATCAGAACTTTGGATACTACCCACCTCACCCCAGTCACACAATGGGACTGAAAGCGCTAAGATGTGCACGAAACAACAGTATCGTTCATCAGCTTTGCTGTAACCCCTGCCCTTTCCATATCCTCCACCCTTTGTTTGTCAGCTGTTGCAGGATGAGTCCCTAAGAGCAGCAAGGTGCTGAGTGACTCCAGTAAGATAAGGAGTGCCCTCAGTGCCTACTCATGTCACTGCAGTAGAGGCTGCTTTTGTCTGGATGGTGACAGGCACTTCTGAATGATGGAAATAAATAAAACAATAGTTTTAATAGAATAGCTGCACAAAACTTATTCTGTGCCTTTTACATAGAATACTTAGGCTTAATCCCCCAGCGTACAACCCCCCACATCCTGGCCAGATCACACAATCCAAGGCCTTCAGCAGAGAGTTTGGGATGAGCCTTTACAGCAGACCTACAGGTCTGTCCTCTTGAACATATTCTGCACTGATTTTCTACCAGCCAGGAAGTCAGAGCACGGGTGAAGGAAAAAATAAGCTAACTTCAAATGACTTAATCATCCCCCAACTCCCTGCTGACAGATTCATGGCAGCACCATCCTTGCTTAGACAAACTGATAAGTGAATGAATTAGATTAGATGAGGGTACATTAGATTGCAGAGGAATAGTGCTATTTCCAGTGCAGACAACTATCTGAAACAAGGAATCACCCTGGCAGAGGGAAATGTTTCATTTCCAGGAACTTAAGGGTGCATGTTGGAGGTGGGGAGGGGTGGGCAGGGCATGAAGTACACAGTGCTCTGGCCAACCCTATGGGGCTGCTACAGCCAGTCTAATCCAGAACAGCCCCTATGCTGCTCTAAATTATTCCATGGACTGTTTCAGGAGCTGAAAGAAGGCTTAGAACTACCATGCTCTCTTCAGCATGGGCAACTGCTGTTTCATTAGCAATAGGTAATGCTGTAGGAAAATCTTTACTCACCAGTGCCACATATTGAGTGCTCACATGTGGACAACCCTGACTCCAGCTTACCATCCTGAGCCCATGGTGCTACATCAAACCAGGTCCTTCTAGAAACCTGATCCTCTGCCCCCAGTTCCACTCATCATTTTATGTGTGAAAATGGACACAGCTGGAAATCAAGTATCAGAGAGGTAGCCGTGTTAGTCTGGAACTATAAAAAGTGACAAAAAGTCCTGTGGCACCTTATAGACTAACAGACGTATTGGAGCATAAGCGTTCGTGGGTGAATATCCACTTCGTCACTACATGCATCTGACAAAGTGGGTATTCACCCACGAAAGCTTATGCTCCAATACGTCTGTTAGTCTATTAAGGTGCCACAGGACTCTTTGTCGCTTTTTACAGCTGGAAATAAGACTCAAGAGTTATCAGATGGATCTACACTGACATTATAAATGTGATCTGCTAAATATGATCCAGGAGGATTTTAGTAAGAAGCCAAAACAAAAGCCAGAATTAATCCAATAGGATTTGCCTTTCAGAATATATCATTCTTTGTACTTGCATATCTATTACGCATAAAAAAAGAACATTATTAAGGTTGCAAAGTCAAGCACCAAAAAGTGAGGAAATGCCAGAATTAAGGTTGCCTGTGGATCCTTACTTCAGCTCCCTTGCGTGTGTGATTATGGTACAGTCTTTAATTACCTGATTGTGACAGCTATTGCAACCACATGCAGTATCCTCGGGGGAACATATAGTATTCTATTTATGTATGGTTTGTGTATCACTGTGGCCTGGGGATTATATGCGCTCTAGCGTGGGAGGGTTGCTTTTAGCACATCCAGGAACTAAAAACAACGGGGGTGATTAAGGTGAATCACTCAGATTGTAAACACTTCCAGAGAGGTACCACCCCTGGAGAGACTTACATATATTGGTGCAAACTGTTTTTTCCAGAGACCAACAGACAACGAAAGGTCTTTTGGCATAAAAAGACTATGTTTAAACTGGTTCTGGGCCTTTTTTCTGAGCCAGCAAACGGACAGGACCTTCTGTCCCAGGGAACCCCAACCCCTAAGGAATGGTTGGAAAGACTTTGGCCTGATAGGGCCCCAAAAGGCTGATGGGTGACCTCTGATAAGCTTTTAGCCTGGGCATAGGAATTTTTATTAATTTTTATACAAATTCCAAGGCCAGAAGGGACCATTGAGATCATCTAGTCTGACCTCCGTAAAACACAGGCCAGAGAACTTCCCCAAAATAATTCCTAGAGCGTGTCTTTTAGGAAAACATCCAGTCATGATTTAAAAATGGTCATTGATGGAGAATCCACCATGACCTTTGGTAAATTGTTCCAATAGTTAATTACCCTCACTGTTAAAAATGTACGCTTTATTTCCAGTGTGAATTAGTCTAGTTTCAACTTCCAGCCCTTGGATCACGTTATACCTTTCTTTGCTAGATTGAAGAGCCCATTATTAAATATTTGTTTCTCATGTAGATGCTGATAGACTGTAATCAAGTCACCCATTAACCTTTTCTTCATTAAGCTAAATAGATTGAGTTCCTTCAGGCTATCACTATAAGACAGTGGTTTGCATATTGGGGGGGGCATGACTCCCTGGGGGAGAACAGAGGAACATTAGGGGAGCCTGGCAGGGCTGGGCTAGCTCCCACAGGGAGCAAGGAGGGAGTGCCACCTAGCCCCACTCCTCCCCCAGCTCTGCTCTGGCCCCGCCCCCAGCCACAGCATCAGTCCCTGGCCACGGCTCTGTTCCTGGCCCAGACCTGCCTCCTGGTGTGGCCCCAGCGTTGGCCTCCTGACCCCTGTCTGAGCCTCTCCCCCCCAAGCCATGGCCCTGCTCCTGGCCCCAGCTTGCGGAGGGAAGCAGACAGGGATAAGGGGAGGCACGACTCTAAAAAGTTTGGGGACCACTGCTATAAGGCATGTTTTCTAATCCTTTAATCATTCTCGTGGCTCTTCTCTGAACCCTCTGCAATTTAGTTACATCGTTCGTGAATTGTGGGCACCAGAACTGGACACAATATTCCAGCACCAGTTGTACCAGTGCCAAATACAGAGGTAAAATAATCTCTCTGCTCCTACTTGAGATTCCCCAGTGTAAGCATTCCAGGATCACCAATAGTATTTTTGGCCACAGTGTCACTGCTCATGTTCAGCTGATTATCCACCATGACCCCCAAATCTTTTTCAGAGTCACTGCTTCCCTGAATAGAGTCCCTTATCCTGTAAGTATGGCCTACATTCTTTGTTCCTAGATGTATACATTTACATTTAGACATATTGTTTGCTTCCATGCATTTTACCAAACAATCCAGATCACGCTGAACCAGTGACTCATCCTCTTCATTATTTACCACTCACCCAATTTGCAAACTTTATCAGTAATGATTTTATGCTTTCTTTCAGGTCATTGATAAAAATGTTAAATAGCATAGGCCAACCATTAATCCCTCTGGGACTCCACTGGAAACATTCCCACTCCATGACAATTCCCCATTTACAGTTACATTTTGAGACTTATCAGTCAGCCAGTTTTTAATCCATTTAATGTGTCATGTTAATTTCATATTGTTCTAGTATTTTCTCTGTAATGCTTTTGCCTTAAGAATAAACATGCTTGCTTATAAGGTGCTGTGTGTAACTTATAACTGTTGGCTATCCACTGTTCATAGCCCTTGGAGAGAAAGCACAGAATAGGTGCTGGCCTTTAGGCAGACTGGCTTGCTGAGGATATCACAGTATCAAGCATGGAGCTGTGCATCCAAGAGAGATAACATCTGAGCATCAGAAACCTTAAGTGGATGCCCTCAAGGAACTATGGAGGGGAAATACTGATGCAGTTAGCCTGAAACTGTGACAATGATCACATACTATTTTTTCCACAGGACCTCTGCCTCATTCAGTGCACAGGATGGACCTGCTCTGTGATGAATATTGCCTGTAGGATCCTGTCTCATTTGTTGTAGAAGTTGGACGCTGTGCAGTGAATGGGGCAGGTGACTGGAGGAAGAGAAAGAGGGTCTCATGGTTAAGACAGTTAAATGCCATGGAAAATTTGATGCTATCTCTGCCTCTGCCACAGAGTTCCCACGTGATGCCAGCCAAGGCAGTTAAGCCGAGCTTTTCAGAGGTGGTCACTAGTTGAGTGTTCCCCATTTTCTGTGAGACCCTGGGGCCTGATTTTCAGAAATGCTGAGAACTCACAAAAGCGACTGATGTCAATGGGAGCTGTGCTTGAATATAAAACATACTTTATAAAGCTAATACTCTGAAAAGTCTAAAAAGTCTTGGGCACCCAAAATTAGTGGACACTTTTGACCTTAAGTTTTCTGTGCCTCAGTTCCCCATCTGTAAAATGAGGATAATACCCCCCTTTTACCTCACAGAAGTGTTGTGAAGATAAAGTAATTAATGTTTGTGAAACACTTGGATATTATAGTGATGAATGCCAAAGGAAAGCCCTGCAGAAATGAATAATCCTGTTTTATGAGCAGGGATTGAATAGCGTGGAGCAAATAAGACACTAACTGAGCACTGTACGTCCTGTGCACTTAATGAAGCAGGGGTCTTCTGACTCCTCCTCTGATGTGTCTCTCCCCTTTCTCCTCACTGGCTCCCAGACCCAGTCTCCTTATTCAGTATCAGCTTTTTCCCATCTCCCCTTCCTGGCTCCTTGTCCCAGTGTCTCTGTCTAGCCAGTCTCCCCGCCCTCCTCAGCCAATAGCAGTGTCCCCTCCTCCAACCAACTGGCTACCAGTCCCCATCCTATTCCCTCACTGGTTACCAGTCCCAGTCTCTCCCACCATGGCTTCCAGTCCCAGCTTCCCTGACCCACTGAGTCCCAGACTCCTCTTCCCACCCCAGCTCCCAGTCTCCTTACCCAACCAGTCTGAGCCTGGTATCCCTCCACTGGCTCCCAGTCTCAGTGCCCAGGCAGTCTTCTTCTTTCCCAGTCAATCCCATTTTCCCCTCTGATGCCCAGCCCTAATTTCTCTCCCCTCAAGTCCCCGTCTCCCTAGATTCCTTGTGCCAGTCGATGCTTTTTCCTTCCCTCATGTCTGGCTTTTGTCCCAGATGCATTCATGCCAGACAGCCTCCTCCTCCACACTGCCCGGCAGCTAGCGGAGGGGTCACTCAGAGCACAGGAGAGACAGATTAAGAAGGGTATAGTGAAAACTGATCATTTCCTTCTTTTTCTCACAACCTTTTTCTCATGATTTCTCATGATAGCAGGACAAGGGAACACCCCAGGAAGCTAATGACTGGCAACCTTGGAAACAAATTATGCTGCATCTACACTGGCAACTGGATATGGGTCCATGTGCAAGGTTGTGGCAGAACTACCCAACTGGCCACTTTTAAACCCCAGAAACATGGGTTTCAAGGTGTGTATGGGGCAAGAACGCTAGCACACCTGAGGGGTGTGGGTATGAACATGCCTCGGGCTGTGGCATGGTCCCATCCCTGTGACAGTTTGTAATGTGGACTAGGCTAACGGGCATGTACCAGGTCCTGAGTTCAGCAGTCCTCCAGCCCTGTTCCCACAATGCACTGACCCTTTCCTGCCTGTCCCTGATCCAAATCTGTAAAGATCCCTGTTCTGACGGTAGTAATGAGCACTTTTTTCACCAGTGCATGTGAACGTGGAACCTGCTGTGCAAGCAGCTGCCTGGTAAGCTAAGCACACCTGGGCGCTCATCAATATGTGGCCACAGTTCATTGTCCTCCACAACTTCTCCTGAAGCACCAGGAACATCCATCTTTACTGGGAAGGTGGGCATTTACCAGACTCTAGCCCAGTCCTGGGAATGGATAAAGCATCTCTAGCTCTGTTAGCAGAAAGCAAAAGACTCCAGCAGTCGCTCTGGGAGGGGTCCTGGAATATGCCCTTTCTTCAAGGTGTGGACTGGGTGCTCTCCAGAGCTCCCAGTACCGAGTCTGAGGTGACTCATGAACGCCGGCTCAACCCTGTTAGCCTCATCATCTGACAGGATGCTGATGACTTCCAGGGTGGGAAAACAGTGGGGACAGAGTGGAGGAGAAGGCACCAGAAGACCTGGAGGAAAAGGAGGAAGTGACCCTGCACCTCCTCCCAGAGAAGCTGCTCTGTAAACCCCTCCTGATGAGCCAGAGGAAGACCCCAAGACTCAGCAGGAACTGGAACTTGAGGCTGTTAAAGTCCATCCTTCCTCACCAACATCCTGTCCCTCTTTCTCCAGGGCTGCATGCAGGACTGGAAGTTCCCCCCCCCCCCCAGCTCCCAAATGGTCCCCAACCAAAACACAACTGTAAATTCAACATTTTTATTGCATTACCATGAGCCATTAGAAAGCTTTTGGCAGAAGCCATAGAACAGATTATCAGCCAACTATCATATTTCCCCTGGGTCTGTGCATTTGTCAGCCAACAGGCTGACAGCGAGGGAGAGGGTGGAAAGATCTGGTTTGAGGACAGGACATTTGTACAAGGTTAATGGTTCTGCAAAGTTACAGCTGTTTTCTGCTCCTTTCAACATCACAAACTTTCTCTACAGAAACTACCACCCCCTCAAACGGGAGCTGTGCAAATGGGATGTGGAGGTCAGTTTAGTATCTGGGCTGGTTACGTACGGGAAGGAGAAAGGAAACCTTTACTTCTCCAAGGAACATGAGAGCGGTCCGCTGTCACAGTACAACCATAGGCGCTGATTCGGTGGGTGCGCTGGGGCAACATAAATTATGGGGTGACAAGTCAGTCCAAGGTTTTGTTCCCTCTCCTCTGGTGGAGAGAGTTTGGGTGGGGATCCCTTTTCTCACACCTGCTCCGGAAGCAACTATCATTACTGATGCATCCCTCTTAGGTTAAGGTCTCTTATGGGCAATCATATGGGACAGGGTATCTGGACCCTGTGGGAGTCCAGAATGCATATCAATTCACTAAACTCAGGAAACTCCATTGAGTCTGCAATGCCTTCCTCCCACTCATCTGGTCCCAACATGTCCAAATAATGTTGGCCAATATGACAACTATGTTCTATATAAACAACCCAGGGTGGGGTGGGGAGGTACAAGATCCCTCCCTCTTTGTATAGAGGCAGTCAACCTCTGGAGCTGGTTCATCAGCCACCACATAACCTATTCATGTGGTGAAGACCTCATCAAGAACTGAATCATGCATCTCCCATTTGTGGTTCTTGGGAAAATGTCTGCTGAGACTGTCTACTAGGGAGTTCTGCACCCCTGATAAATATAACCACAAATGGGAGATGCATGATTCAGTTCTTGATGAGGTCTTCGTTCAATGGGGAATGCAGTTTTCGATCCTTTTCATCTGACAGGGTGAACAAAAACTTCCCCTATACTGCTCCAGAGAGGCCCTGGGCAAGGGCTCAACAGGAGATGCCCTTCTGCTGTTGAAAGATCACCTGAGGTATGCCTTCCTTCCCATTCCATTAGTACACAGGTTCTAAGGGAAATCTATCAAACAGAGCTTAGGTCATCCTTATTGTACCCAACTGGCTGAGACAGTTGTGGTTTATGGATCTGCTGAAGCACTCAGCTTGGCCGCCCATAAGCATCCTCCCATTTATGGACCATCTAACACAACTCAAAGGCACTTCAGGCCCCAGTCTGGAACCACTGCAGCTCAGAGCCTGATATTTGTGTGGGCTCTAGTTTGCAGTGCTCTTGTTCCAGAATAGTGCAATACAGCCTTAACCAAAGCAGAGAAAACTCTATTAGGAGATGCTATTCAGCCAAATAGAAGTGTTTCTCTTGGGCTCAGCAACACCAGTTAGCTACAGAATTGGCTGGATTCTTTCCACCATTGGTGAAGTTTGCATCTTGGTGGAATCTCAGTTTTGTTCTATCATTTCTCACCAGAACTCCCTTCAAGCTTCTGTCCACATGCTCGATGGCCCATCTGTCTATGAAGGTGGCCTGTCTAATCACTATAACATCAGCCAGAAGAAATCAGCCTTGTACTACTTTCTAAAAAGAAAAGCTTGTGTTACACCTTCACCGCAAATTCATCCCTAAAATAATTTCCAAGTCTATATGAGTCAGACCATCCACTTTTTTCCCTAAACTGCATGCCCTGGATGAAGAAAGGAGGCTGCATTCTCTGGGTATTTGAAAGGCTTTGGCCTTTTATCTGCAAAGGACAAAGAATGTTAGAAAGACATCTAAACTATTTGTTTCTATAGCAGAGAGATCAAGGGGGTCAAGCTATATCTGCTCAGAGACTTTCAAAATGGATCTCTTCTTGTATTATCCTTTGTTACCAACTAGCTTGTATTTCCCCCTCCCCCCACCCCAGAGGAAGTGAGGGCTCATTCTACCAGACTGCAAGCAATGTACAAGATGTAAGCACAAATTGCATCCTGGATTTTCCTGGCCCACTGTGATCTAGCACCAGTCTGAACGGTCACTGAATCAGTCTGTAAAGGCTTTGCAGGCCAGTCCTGGGCTGTGCCCATTCTGTCCTAAAGTACTCACCTTTAGTCTCACCAATGTTATGAAGCACACAGAACTTCACAGTAATGGGGATGGTGTTGCCCACACTGGTATCCAACTGAGTACATAGGCATTAGCAACGAGCCTTCAGCCATCCAAAGATGCACTCCACTACCATCCTGCAGCTGCTTAGTGTGAAGTTGAATTCCCATTTTTCAGGGTTGTCAATGTTGGGGTAGGGTTACATTAGCCAGGGTAGGAGCAGGTAAGTGGGATTCCCCAGAGTAACCAATGGCATGGAGACATCACCCAGAACCACATTGTTTCTGGGGAATAAAGTCCCTTTCTCCCACTCTAATTACAGTCCTGATCGCCTTATCACTCTGGCGTTCTGAGCCTTTCCTGTGTGTCTGACTAAGTTAGTGCTCACGAGCCTTTGAGACTGTGACTGGGTCTAGAACTCTACATTGGCATGGAAGGGGCTAAGGAGCTGCTTTGGGTTGGAATGGCCCCACCTCTCTGTACCTGTAAATCATGCCAGGACTGGAGGAGGAGTTAGGAGAAGAGAATTTCTCTCAGATGTGGGCTACTCTGGGCGGGGAACCGGCTGATGAGCTTCTTCAGCCCTAAAAAGAGGACGGGCAGCCAGTCAGCAGAGCCCCGGCCTGCAGAGAAGGGGGGTGCAGATCCCCTGAATTGAAAGGGGGAAAAGGACCCAGACTTGCACTGGAACCCCAGTGGACTCTGAAGTGGGCAGTGATACTCCCTGAGCCCCTCTGAGGTAAGAGAGCCCCCATGTCCTGGAGGGAGCTGCTTGTAGGTGTTTCTTTTCCTTTCTTTTGTTTAACCCCATTTGCTGATTGTGAGCTGCTTTCTTTCACCTGGCACCCCGAGAGGGGACAAGACAGTAGAGAAGCCTGGGCTGGAGGGTTGAACATTGGTCTGCTACAAAGATTCCCCACACCACCTGCTGGAGTGGGGGTAATTGGACTCACGTGCATGTGCTCCCCGAATGGCTCCTAAGGGAGGGCTCTGCCATGGACAGATTCATAACAGTGATCCACTAAGGCTTGAAGAATGAGTGAATCATAGCCTTTCTGATGGATGTACTCACACGCTCCAAAATATGGGGACATGGACAACCACCCATGAGTGGATGAGAGTGCTGATAGCTCTGCAAACCTACACCACCACAAGTCCAGCAGTGGACTTTCCCCCCGCCTCCAAAGTGGTTTGTGACTGACAGGTAGCTGTCCAGCACTGCCAACTGCCAAAGAGCAAAAAGGAATGTCTGCTTGCTCCCTGTCTTCCACCAGGTTGGGCAGGAGAAAGGGGTGAGTGGGAACTGCCATCAACAAATGTGTGAAGGCATTGGACAGTATCAACAACACACTGCAAGGCAGTTCCTAGAGTGTCTCCTGGAGTCCTGTGATGCACAGAACCCTGGGATACCTCCCCTGAAATGCTAACACCAAACATGTACAGCAAAAAGCAGGAGTGTGGATATGGGCATATGTGTGTATACAGCTTCTATCTGTCTCCAACACAGCATATATGGACACTCAGCATGGGTATGGGGTACATGCACAAGCATAAACACCGGTAAGTACCTGAGTATGTGCACCAGTGTAGACATAGCCAAAAAGAAAATACAGTACTACTTCACACCGAAAATAATGAACCTATGGAATTCACTGCTGCAGGAGTGCTGGGCAGGCACTAAGGGGAGATTTTGTATGGGAAATAAGGGCAAGTTAATTGTATGATCATTGTAGTTTTCTGGCCAAGATAAGAGTAATCAAATCTTATGCATCAGGGTATAAGATGATATTTTGGAGGATCAGTAGGAAATGATTTCCCTTTTTTGCTGCATTGTACAAGAGGCTGTGCATATTATGTCCCCCCCCCCCCCCCCATTTGTTTAAAGTACTGAGTAATGGATATTTCCACAGGCAGGATCCCAGGCGAATGGTATAGCAATTCTTATGTTCCCACTTCCAGAGCGTGGGCTCCATGGAATTCACTGTAGCTGCACTGCAAATTGAGCACTGTAAG
Organism: Chrysemys picta bellii; assembly: GCF_011386835.1. Taxonomy (NCBI): domain Eukaryota; kingdom Metazoa; phylum Chordata; order Testudines; family Emydidae; genus Chrysemys; species Chrysemys picta. Next base: position 160,848,316 of record NC_088793.1, on the reverse strand, counting down.
GAGGAGAGGTTGAGAGAACTTCAGACAAGCTGTTAGCTATTTAAAGGCAGAAAAATCCACTGTGCTGCTCAAATCAAAGAGCATATTGAGAAGGAGCCTCTCTTATCATCCCTTTGGTTATTTAGCAGTGAGGAAACTCAGGTGCTAAAAGACCCGCTGGAGTTTGGCAAGAAGAACCGGTTAGCTGACCATGGAGCTGAGAATGAGGTGGTAAACGGGCTTTATCTGTTGTAGATACAGCTGCAGTGAGGGAATCAACCTCAGAGGGTATTGTTTATATCAGAGGTTCTCAACCTTACCAGACTACTGTACCCCTTTCAGGAGTCTGATTTGTCTTGCAGACCCCAAGTTTCACCTCACTTAAAAACTACTTGCTTACAAAATCAAACATAAAAATACAAAAGGGACAGCACACTATTACTGACAAAGGGCTTACTTTCTCATTTTTACCATATAATGATAAAATAAATCGATTGGAATATAAATATTGGACTTAAATTTTAGTGTATAGTATATAAAGCAGTATAAACAAGTCATTGTCTTTATGAAATTTTAGTTTGTACTGACTTCACTAGTTCTTTTTATGTAGCCTGTTGTAAAACTAGGCAAATATCTAGATGAGTTGATATACCCCCTGGAAGACCTCTGTGTGCCCTCAAGGGTTACGCATACCCCTGGCTGAGAACCAGGGGTTTATATGCTACATAATCTGGCATAGTTATTTATTGGATCATAAATCTTCTCTGACTGGCAGTTCGATTTTGTATTCACTAGGAAGCCTCTCACATGGTAAACAGGGTTAAAATGTGATGTGTAAAAGGCCTGATGGCATTATTCAATTAGGATTTAAAATAAGTTAATGAGAAAGAAGGAACTGATTTTAAAATTCACTGAGGCTATGATATATACCATGTATAAATGTATTCCTGTATATAAAAGGTGGGTTGGAAGAAAAACTATCAACATTTTTGAAATCCAGATGAATTTTATAGAGTAATTTTCTTCTAGAATCCTGACTTCCTTTATGGGTTGATTTTGCTGTTTATATGGCTGAGTTTTGATAGCTTAATTTCCAACCTCCCCACATTTTTCTACCACTTTTGGCAAGAAGAAGGAAATTGCTTCTTACTGAAAGTTTTATTATGCAGTTATTAGTATTTTCCCCTCGACGTTCAGTGGTTTTCCTACACAGTGAATGTAATATATTGTTGCTGGAGAGGCAGTTGAACCTGCTGCACTACTGCATTACTCCAGTGCAACTTTATTTAAATCAGTGGGGTTACACTGGCATAAGAGTGGAATAACTCAGCAGTGAATTAGGCCCACTGTGCCAAGCAAGGGGGATAAGAGAATGGGAGTAGGATTTCTGGGTTCTATTCCCATTTGTATCACTAGTTCACTGTGTGACCTTCACTTAAAAAGTCTGGGGCAGATTCTCAGCAGATCCACTGACTTTACCCCCCCCCTCTATGACTCCCTTTAACCTTTGCAAAATTGGTAAAACACTTGCCTACTTCAATTATTACGTGTTTGTAAAGCATCTTGAGATCCTCAGGCAAAAGACACTATGTAAGAATCACCCACATTTTATGCAATGGCATTAATTTTCAGCTGGTGTAAACTGGCATAGCTCAACATCTGGCCCCAAGTATGTGTGACTACTCTAGCTATTCCAAGATTATGCAAAATAACAATACTTAGGCACTTCTGTGAAGCCTGTCACCAAGAATGGTGGGGTGTATCATTTCTAATATATTTGTATCTCCCTCTGTATCAATGTGTTCTATCATATCAGCACCTCTCTGCGATAAGTCCCTCACCAAGGGTCATCTGGTACATTATGGTCCTGAAACCTCTCTCACACTGATGTAAATTGAAGTAGATGGATTTATCCTGGTATAAGCAGACTCAGACTCTGTCTGGGTCTCAGTGATATTGCATCGCTGTTTAGATCAGTTACCATGTCTTCCTCTATGTTCTGATCAGCACAGAACATTCCATTGGCATCCAGCAAATTAAGTTATAACTAAAGAATGAAATATTATATCAAACAGTGAAGAGGAAAAGTCAAGGGATTTCCAATGTAGCCACCCCGTTCATTTGTGGTTCTGAAAAAATACTGCTAACAGCGTCTTGTCTTTCCTGCATGGTGAACATGGCAGACGGGTGATTCGCTGGGGGACATATTTTATTTTCAGAAACAATCCAGCTGCCTCTTCACCAATATTATTCTTGTGGCCTCCTTTCAGTTGCAGATCCTCAGAGTGGGCTTTGCCTACTCTGTTTGGAGTTAAATACAATGGGCCTAGCATAGCTCCTTGTACTTCCATGGAGTTATGCACGATTTACACTAATGAGGAAACTCAGACCCCAAATTATGTTTATCCTGTGCTGCAAACTGCTCTTGCACACACTTCTAAGTGCCAGCTTTGGCTGCTCACTTTCAGAAATAACCAGTGTCCATTGCCCACACTGCTGGAAAACACCAACTGCTTGCTTCTAAGTAGCAATTAGACTCGAGAGAAGAGGTTTATAACAAATCACTGGAATATCAAAGATCTCTTGCTTTATGTCCATCTCATCATCATCTGCTAACCTGACTGCAACTCAGCTCTGGCGAATTATCCTATTAACATCTAATAAACTTGAATTATGATGCAGAGAACCAAAGGATCTTCCTCTGTCCAGACTGTTTAGACCTTAAGGAAATGCCCTTTTCGTGGTGGTGGTGGTGTTGTTGTTGTGCAGGAAACAGGTGTTTGTCAAAGCCAATTATAGAAACCCTCTGTTTCAGCAAGATTAAAAGAAACCTCGCAGGCATAGTTGTGGTCTTTTAGAACTGCAGCTAGATTAGTTTTAACAGCTCGACAGCAGGTGTCGCCAGAGAACAGATTTTCCAAAGACTGGCTCTGAGGGATAAACCGGCGGCCCGCTGCTGTCCCGTTGCAGCAAATCCTTATGCTAGCCACACGTTCACAATAAGGCGTATTTCGGAGCATTGTTGTTCCCACTAACATTACGGCTCCTACGGGTGGTTACTGGCTGTCGAACTGTGCGGCTGGTCTATTACTGACTCCGATTTCTTTCGGAGTGGTGCTGGCTTTGTAATGGCCTTGTTATAAACGGGTATCCCTGGGAGCGGGATGTAACATTCAAACAACTGCAGAATCACAAACCATCTAAAATCCAGCCCGTCGGCAATTAGGAAACAAGCTCCTCGAGACCATGGGGTGAAAAAACCCAACTCGTCCCTTAAACTGGTTCAGGCTCAAGCAATTTACTGTCGTTTTCTTCAGCCAGATGAAAGCTGGGATGATTATTGCATACAAGGTTGTTCTGACTCACGATTGGGTAATCAAACCACTTCAGAGCAGTGTTTCAAGCGCCACTCAAAGAAACCAACAAACAGAACTTCAGTCGGTGATGCAAAAGTTCCGCTTAACAAACAGAAAACAGGAAGAATCAGCATGAATCGTTGTTTATTATTTATATGAGGGTAGACTGGAAGCCCCAATTAGATCAGGCCCCACTGTGTTAAGTGCTATACAGACACTGAATAAGAGACACCCCTCTGCCCGGACAAACAAGTAGAACTATTTATTTGTATTAGTAAAATGCATTATTACTAAACAACAGTAACAAAGGAACCTGCTTCCAAAGCACAGCGTGGATGTATTACTGCACGTACAACACTACCCCATCACGAGTGTTGGCTTCTGATTATTCTTGTGACTGGCATCAAATGCCCACACAGAAGATAGTGCTAGAAATGCCAGGGTGGCTTAATTAGTGCTTATGGGAGAGACTGCCCGGTATAACGCCCAGTAGAATCAATGGGAGTGAATGGGCGTTGGGAGCCAGCTTGATTAGTGCTTGGTGTTGTGGGATACGAGGGCGCGATGAATGTCACGTTTCCTACAGCGCTCAGCTGCACCTGATTTCACTGGCACGTTTCTGGTCAGCTGGGCCACTCTTGCATCCTTTTCCCTAGATTGTTGTGTCTGGGTGACTAAGGCTTTTCCATGCATTTTGTTCCAGGGACTGGGCGGAGGAGTGGAGTTGGAATAATGTGACCTTAAAAGAGAGAGAGGGGAAAAAATCTGGGTCAATGGGCAGCGATCGAACCGCTAAAAAGCAACTGGGGGGGAATGGGAAGAAATGAAAGCACAGGGCTGGAAGAGATATTAGGAGCAGCAGCACAGTTACTGTGACCAAAATAAAGTCGCCCCAACAGGTCTTTGGTACAAGCCCTGGCGTTTTCGAGTTTTATTTTGATAGCGGTGACACAATTGTCAAACCAATGCATCCCAGACCTGCGCTGTCTGCCTGGCCCTAGCAGAACACTGAATGGGTGACTCCTGTACTGTAGCTCTGGGAAAGTCAAGCACGTGGCACATAATTGCACATTCAGCCACTAATCTTTCCCTTCGTGGTTCGGTTTCTCCTTCTCTTCAAAACTACCTGCGTGTAATACTATTTCCTGCTTTCTTTATTCTTCCTTCCTCTTGGGGACACTAGAATACCAGATCCCGAGAGACAGAGATACTGGCTAGAAAGATCCATCTATCTAGGTTCTTATACAGTGCCCATAGCGGGGTTTCTGTGTGAATCAGAGAGTTTTACACATACACGTATGCATATAACATGAAATAAATACGTGCATGTGGAGATAGAGAAAGAAAATTGCCTGGAGAGGGCAGAAAGAAGCACACGCATAAATCGATGGATAATCCATATGGGTACCAGATATGAAGGTATAGCTATGTAGCTAGACACACACGCATACATTGGGTAGACGGACTTCTAACTCCAAGGCACTTCTACAAATCTGCATCTCTCTTTCTCCTTAATCAAATGCAATTTTGCCCAATCTAATCTGTTTTTGTCTAATGTAAAGGGATTGGAGATTTTGTGCATATTTTATAGACACGCCGTTGCCATTATGTTAATTATCTTGTCTGTTGTTAGGGGCGGGGAAGGGAGGCGTGAACCGTTTGGATTATTTAATTTTTAATCACTGCTTTTTTCCACCCCCGTCACCCTCAAAAACGTCTTTCAAGACTTCGTTCCTCAAAGAAGTTCTCAGCATCCTGGCTGAGCAGGTCCCTTCTTAGTTCATTTGTGTCCTTCGCAGAGTGCCTCGGAAAAGCAAGATTAAAGGGGAAAGTCGCAGCTGCATATTTATGTTTTCATTGCTAGAAGGGAATTGATTTCCTTGCATTTATTTCTGTAGCTGTAATGCACAAGGGCGGATTTGCGTCACCAGAGCAACTTGCTGGTCGAGATAAAGTTGCACAAATATTGAAAAGGGAAGTGCTCGCGCTCATTATAAAGTTTTTCGCCGGAAGAAATAAGGATTTCTGCTGTATCCTAAAATACTAAAGCCGCTTCTATTTTTGGGACAAATCTCGCAGGCATATCCGCTCATTTAGTCCGAGTTGGAGCCTATCAAAAACAGGAGATGACCTGAACTTCAGTGAGTCCTGAGCTTCCTGCAGCCTTCTTGCTTGTATGCAAGAGAAGGAGGGGTTGTCCCCCCCCCCCCATGGGTGTGTGCGTGTCTCCTTACCCCTGAGCAGGGACGGGTTCCCTACGAGGGGGAGGTTCTGCTTTATGAGTAGGGAGCCTGTTATTCTTGGGTAGGGGCTCTCCTTGAGCATAGCCAGCGGAGGAGGGTTTCCCCAGGACCAGGCGTCTTGTTGATCCCGAGCAAAGGGGGGTGACCGCAGTCCCTCCCCATGGGAGAAGGGAGCTAATACTTCGGGTTAGGGGCCTCCTCGCACCGAGGCATCGTGCTCCCTGGGAAAGGGCAGGGGCATCCTCTTCTCTGTAGCGTCTTGCCCTCACACAGGAGAATTGGCTGTCCCCGGCTGGGCTGGCCCAACAAGGGATCGTCATTGCTACGGGCTGGGGTGGGGGTGCGACTTCTAGGAGGGGGAGATTATTGACTCTGGAAAGGGGCCTTCTTGTCTCTAGTGGGTGGAGGGAATTTGGCCGCTGGGCCGGTGATCTCCTAGTTACTGGACTAAAGGATTATCCCCTCGGAGGAGGAGGCAGCCGGATTGTTGCCTCTGGAATAGAGTCCTAGGGGAATTTTTGCACCTGCTTTCCCCAAGCAAGCCTCACTCAAGTGTCCCCCATCGTCCCAATCCGCGCAGCCTAAGGCCCAGCCCAGGGTCAAGTGCTTTGCTGCAAAGGGGTTAGAATGTTCCTTCGTGTTATTTCTGTCCTTAAAGGATAAAGCCCAAGCACCGGCCCCTCCTCCCCCTACGGAAAATACAGACAAAGCAGGTTGAGTTGGGGGCTGCTCACTCTTCTCTTGGAATTCCAGGTTTCTAAATATACTCGCTGCCTTCCCGACATCCAGGGAGATGAGAAGGGAAACAAAATTAGGGAATGGTGGGCGGGAGCTGAGATGAGTGGCTGGAACCAGACCAATGGAGGAGGCGAGGGATCGGGCCCTAAATCAAGTGACAGAAACTGCAGATTCAACTCCATGCCTGAGTTACTTCTAGAGAGAAGCCTTGATCCACGATCCTGGAGTGCTGCTGCCAGCCAGAACAATGCATTTTAGAAAAGAAAAACCAAGCGTACGCCTTGTTACACTCCCAAACAATGCCCATGTATGAAGATCTCTCTTAGAAGTGTTGTTCTCTGTTCACCTCAATGCTGCACTCCCTACTTCGCAGCAAGCGGGAGAGAAAGGGTTTCTCTTTCCTAGACACTTATTTGTTGCCACTCTTAAAGCCCAACCTTGGTTCTGATCGTACATATTCGGCACTTTATCGCGATGCACAGTAGTAAAACACAACCTTTGCCATTTGAATCCTAGGACTTTAATGGTAAGCGTTTGCTAAATGTGTTTGATAAATACTAGAACTAGATCTGCAGCTGTGTCGTGAAGTTGCCTTGGAATATTTCGCTTTGAACAGATCTTTCAATGAACAGGTTTCCCAGGATTTCCCCCCAGATTAGTTCATTTAGAAATGAACTCTGTCCTTTTATTACGATGCTTCTTGATAAAGTGCCCTATCTGTAGATCAGAATCCAAGTGAAACATTACAAGTAATTGTGTCTAGAAAAGAAAAAACCCGTTCTCTGATGCGTGCTCTAAAGTAGGTTCAGCAGCCGTGAGGTGAACAGACTAGAGAACAGGGTTTTTTACGAGATACTGTCATGTGCATGGCTGGGATCCTATTGAAGAAACACACTTCTTTATTCTTTTCTAAAATAGATTGATAACAGTTTTTCGTCTGGCTGAAATTAACAGACTTGCTTTAAGGGCATCTGACAAGATGAAATGGATGGGATTTAGCCTCTTCCCGGCAAATCTTTACATTTTTAAAAATATGAAATGTTGAAATCTAATTCTCCGTTCCCCGAATACCCTTAGTTTCCGGGTATATCTTCACAATTCATCATGTTTCTATTATTCTGCTTAGCCTCATTCAAATAAATGCTGAGTTGTTTTCTAAAAAGAGGTGTGTATCCATACATGGATTCACATAAGCTATTTATGTTGGCACTTGGCTGAGAAATATAACCATCAAAGGTTACAGGTGATTTCATTTTTTTCACGGCTGCATTGGATTTTCAGACCTGAAGAAAGAAAGAGAAAATGTTTGAATTTCTTGCTTTCCACCGAAAACTCTCGGAATTTTGCAAACTATGTGGTTTTTTTTTAAAACGAACAAACAAACAACCTGGCTGCTGAACATTAAATGCATAGGAACGGTTAAAAAAATCCTTGTATATGAAGATGCTGTACAAAATAAAATATCTTCCCAAAGGTGGAAATTTTTATATTAAAGAAAACATCAGTTACGTTGAAATCTTGTTAGTAAAGCCCTGCAGAAAATGTAGTTACTTATTTTCTCTCTCCTAAATATTTGTTTTATTTGGTTTGCTGTGTTTACAAAATACTCAACGAGTCTTTACGGTGAATTTACAAAGCAAATAGAAAAGTGTAAGCACATTCTTGACAAAAGTATGCAGTCAAAAAGTAGTTAGTACCATTGTCTCCGAGACCTGTCGCTATTATTTATATGAAGCCCAGAGCCAACAGGGCAGTGTTCACGTAAGTACCTACACTGCACTTACTATTAAATCTGCATTCTCTTACAGACCGGCCAAGTCTCACTTGTTTGGAAAGAAACGTCTTTAATTTGAAACGATTTTAAGGCAGGTTTTAGCTCTCCTTATGAAGGATTTTACGGTGTGTGTGAATGAAACATTTTGCAATCATAACTGGTAACTAAAGCATATCGCTAAGCCAATCTGTTACAGCTTGACAGTCCTGTGTGTAGAATAATACAGCAGAATTTAGGGAGGTTGGGGGGAGAAGAGGACAGCACTATATACACTCAAGAGTTTTCGGCTCCTTAGCCCATTTTAAGGAGGGGGAGGGGGAAACAGCCCTGTTTATAGCAGAATTTTCAACTCAGCTTCGGGAGGAGACAGCTCTGCACTGTAGCTGCATCTTCTCCCCCATTCAGGACCCCGCAGGGGTGGAAGGGGCATACATAAGAGTTGTATATGGATTAATATTTATCCGCCCACCGCTGCCAAGACAGGGAAGATCGGGCAGTCTATACCGCGGCGTGGCCAGTGCCCCGTTCAGGGCGGGGGGGTCGGGGAAGGGGAGCTAGGTAGACAGAGCGGAAAGTTCAGTTCAGCCCTGGCCCGGCGCCTGGCTGAGGGGCCGGGCGAGCTACAAGTGCAGCGATCGCTCCCCCGGGGCTCGCAGCCAGCGCTGCGCTGCGCGGCGTGGCTAGCCGCCGCCTGCCCCCACCCCTCGGCCCTGAGTGGCTGCCGGCTGCCCAATGAGCGGCCGGAGGCGGCCGAGCTGCTGACAGCGGCGCCCCTGCCCATTCCGCGGGAGGAGGCGGGCTGGATTCGGGGAGCAGGGGGTTTGTTTGGGGTGGGTTTTTCCCCCTCCGAGTGGCCGGGCGCGCTGCAGGGAGAGGAGCGGCCCCACTCTCCCGATCGCTACGGATGCACCGAAGGCGGGCGGCACCGTTGCGCTGAGCTCCCGGGCTGCACGGGAGGAGACCCGCCGCTCCCCAGTGCGGGGGCAGCCGCCCGCACGCTCCCTCCGGCCGGGGGAAAGAGCCGACGGCGGAGCCTTGTCCGGCCCAGCGCCCCGGCCCCAGGATGTACACGGCCGGCCTGGCCCCTTTCTACGCCTCGAACTTCAGCCTGTGGTCCGCGGCGTATTGCTCCGCGTCCGGGCCGGGCGCGGGCGGCTGCTTCCCGCTGGATCACGCCGTGGTGAAGAAGCCTTCCTTCTGCATCGCAGACATCCTGCACGCCGGGGCGGGGGAGGTGGCGGCGGCCGAGAGCCTGCCCGGAGCGTCTGCCGCCGGCCTGGCCGCTCACTTGGGAGCGGTCCATCCCCACGCTCCGTTCCACCCCGCCGGCTCCCCGCTCAGACCCACCCCGGTGGTGGCCCCGGACACCCCCGCCGGCTTCCCAGCTAGGCTCTCCCCGCTCTCTGCCGCGTACCCTCACCACCACCACCACCAGCACCGATCGCCGGGAGCCGCCAGCAGCGGCGGCGGCACCCCCACCCCGGGCCGGCTGCATGGGAACCCAACGCACAACGGCCCGGCGCCGGCTCCTTCCAGCAAAGATCTGAAATTTGGGATTGATCGCATTTTGTCCGCGGAGTTTGACCCCAAAGTCAAGGAAAGCAACACGCTAAGAGGTAGAGATCTGAGCTTTTCTCGCTGTCCGTTTGTAGCCAGCCTTAACCTTTACAAAAAAATCACTACTATCAATGTAGTGTTATTTGTTTGCAGTTTCCTTTAACACTAATCTACAGTCCCGTGTCCTGTAAAAGCCTGTCATTGAGATTACACTGCTTTAGAAACAATCGCTCTCAGCTCCCTAAAGATTGTACGCAGAGGGTAGATCACATTTTGGAAGGCTTTTCCTGCAGTCCGGGTCCTCATGCAGTGTGTAAACACGCTGACAACGAGTAAATCTATTAAAGGAACTCCGGTGCTAGAGGAAAATACTGCACCTCCAGAGGGAAACCATTGTATAAAGTTCCCTGGCTTGTACGTTCCTACCATGTCACTTCGAAAGTGTGATTTCCCCACTGCCCACGCTCTTCATTGTATCTGACTGTAGAAAAGTAACTGCACCCCCGCCCCCCCCCCGTCCAAACTCCCACACATACACTTTAGATGAATCAGATCAATTCATTAGAAGCTTCAAGGTGTGTGGATTTATATTGCAATATAACAGAGCTCTCCTTGTTCCTGTGCTCACAGATCTGACCTCCTTATTAACTACAAGCCGCCAAACTGGGGTTCATCTCCCCACCTTGCAGCCTTCAGCCGGCCAGTTCTTCGCGTCTCTAGATCCCATTAACGAGGCCTCTACTATTCTGGGTCCCTTAAACACAAACTCAAGGAATTCAGTTCAGCACCAGTTTCAAGACACTTTTCCAGGTACAAACCCTCCCTCTTAAATCCATCCCTGGCACAAGTCAGTTATCAACAGGGCCTGGACAATCTAGACAGCTGATTGTGGCCCTCTGTGGATCTATATCGAGCCATAGGAGCTCTACCCAAAAGAGATTTGGCGGATGCTTGAAACCTGAAGTTTCTTTTTTTTAGTGAGGATCACACTTGACATCTCATCTACAACGAATATCTTGGAGGTGGGCTGCATGTGGGGAGGACAATGCGTCCAACAAACTGATCACAAATTATACTGCTAGTTAGTGAAAATAACAGCTGGGGGGAAAGAAACATGCCTGACTTTTAAAAAAGATGTAATAAATTAACGAGAAAATGTGAAGTTGTTATATTTAGGTGGCATTTAGTTGGTCTCCATAGGGCCTTCCCGGCAGGCATCAGTCCATCTATTATTTGAAACTCATTTAAAACTTCTCTTCATACAAAAATACAAATAACACGGTTTGTCTCTCTCTCCCTCTTTTCAAATCAACAGGTCCTTATGCAGTTTTAACTAAAGACACATTGCCTCAAACGTACAAAAGAAAACGTTCCTGGTCCAGAGCTGTGTTTTCCAATCTACAGAGGAAAGGTTTAGAGAAAAGATTTGAAATTCAGAAATATGTCACGAAACCGGACAGAAAACAACTTGCAGCGATGCTGGGACTGACTGATGCCCAAGTAAGAGCCTGTTTGAGTTTTTTGTTTTCCTCTCCTCCCATCTCTTAAATCCGATCGGGCAAATGTAGATTAATTTGTGTCCCCCGCTTCCCCTTTCCCTGCGTTATGGGTCATTTTAAAACCTGGGCAGATAGCATATGGAATGCTGGTGAATTTGTTCAGCTATTCAACCTATTTTTACAGTGAATCTGCAAATTCATGTGTTTGTATTCAAGTATGCATCTTCTAGCAGAGAAAAATCCCTATAGCCCAGAGATTTATGTCAACATGCCCTGTGCGTTTGTTTTGGCAAATGCAGAAAAGTAGGAGCAAGAAAGCAAATAGGCCGTGGGAGATGGTAATTACGAACTTTATCGAAGTGCAATTCACCGTAGGAGGCAGTTTTTTCTCGAAGGAGATAAACGAGAGAGCACAAGATTTTTTTTTTTTAATTCTCTCTTTCTGGATTATGAAATCCTTAGTTCTGAGGAAGTGAAAACTCCTTTTCAAACGGAATCATTAAACGCCACTAAGTAATGATTCCACTACTGATGGCCCACAGTACATAGAATTGTATAACGTTGCGGTCTGTTGAGCAAGATTTGGTTTCCTGGACGAAAAAGAAGAAGAAGAAAAAAACCGCTTGTATTCAAACACCACAAACAAACAACAACAACAAAAAATCGTACAAAGCTAAAATATTTTTCGGTCGGAGGAGAATGAGGGCATTTTGGCTGCCTCATTTTATCCCAGCTCTGCATAGTTACTCTGAGCATTTTCTAAATGCTGTTATGGAGGTAGCAGGGCTCACACAAGAGTCTTTCCCAATTTATAAATCCAAATAGAAAATAGTTTCTTTCTCTGGACATCTGGCTGTCTAGATTTCCTTTCCCAACACGTTTTTTAATATGAGGCTAGATCTGTGAATTCACACCACCTCCCGGGGGACGGTATAGATGGTATATTATATCATATATACACGCTACAGGCATGCTACAGATAGAGTAGAAAAAGTGTCGATGTAGGTATAGTATTATATTTAAAGATAAACTAATCTTTGGGGGAGGGCCGTTAGAATAACGCGCAGTAAAATGAGATACATCTCTCCATGCCACTGCTGGTCAGTGCAACAACTGGAGCGCTCAGAACAAATTGGTGGGGAAATGCAGAAGTATAAAAAAAGAAACAGTTAATGCCACTTCTTGTAAATGACCCCAGCAAACTCTTGCTTGAGTGCGCCCGGGGAGCGCTGGGAGAATGTCCCCGCAGGACAGCGGAGCCGGGCGGTGGGGGCAGCGGAGGTTGGGGTGTCTCAGCCCGCCCACTGATCTCGGGTGGGTCTCTGTTGTGTCTCTTAGGTGAAGGTCTGGTTCCAGAACAGGCGCATGAAATGGAGACACTCCAAGGAAGCCCAGGCCCAGAAGGAGAAGGAGAAAGAACCTGCCAAGAAGCCCGGCTCGCTGCCCGCGGCCGAGGGGGAGCGTGAGCAGAGCCCCAGCCGCTCGGAAGGGGAAAGCGAGAGCAGCGACTCGGAGTCTCTGGATATGACCCCCAGTGACACGGAACGGACTGAGGGCGCCGATCCGGCCCTGCACCAAACCAGTGTCATCAAGTCCTCAGGCAGCCCGGACCTGCCTGCAGCACCGCCCCCGCCAGCCGGCTCCGAGAGCCCCGAGCCGCCGCCTGCGCAGCTGGGCGGCCTATAGAGAGGGAGCAGGAGGAGCACCCGGCTTTGCGGAGCCCAGAGACTCGCTGTACAGGACCATTGCTAATTTATATTATTGACTCCCAGCTGCCGGAGAAGCCCCAGGCCGGGCAGCCCCCAGGCCCTCCCCTGCAGAAAATCCCCGAGATCAACGGGGTACGGAGGGAGAGGAGCTGCCCGGCTGTGTGGTGGGACGATCCTGAAGCGCCTACCCCTTGTTGTACATACTAGGGCGAGCTAGACAACCCACGGCAGAGCAGCCCTCGCTTAGAAAGCTGTAGCGACTTTCCGTGTGGTTCGGCTCGCGGCCCTGACCAGCTCTGCGGGAGGAGCTTTTCCTGTCTAAGCCAAGCGAGGGACTCGGAGACTGCTCTGTACTCCCCTCCCCCCACTGCCACCTTTCAACCTCGCCATCAAACAATTTACAATGTGAATATGTTACCAACGCACTCCTCATCCATTGCCATGTGTTGCTTTGTATAATCCGGCCAAGAAATACTGCACTGAGAACAAAAAAAAATACTGTAAATAAAATGTTTGCTATGGTTTGTAACCCTGTCTAGTTTGTTACAGGACAAGGTCTGGCTGGGTTGGTTCAACTTGCAAGAGGGAGAGTTTGAATGACGATATGGGCCATTCATCATTCCATAATACTAAAGACACTAAACATGTTCACAATTTAAGTAGATGAATCCGATTAAAAGATTCGGATTAATTTTCCAGCTATGTAGATGAGAATCTTACTAATTAGGATCGTCGATTTTTTTAAATGATTTTTTTTAAATGTAAGGTCTGATTGAACCATAAGCCCTGCCTAGATGAAGCTATATTACATGGCATATATTAGGTGTTTGTGCATAGTTTAATCAGAGTTTGGACCAGCAAACAAATTGCATTTCCTTCTAATCATGTATGTGAGGATATATGGAAACACTATTGCTACAAAACGCCCAGGAAGGGGCTGTAGATTGCTTGGGTTTTGTTTTGTTTCTAAACTGTACATGTATGCATTTTATTGATACTTTGTATCCAATTCACAGACGGGTCTGAATAGCCAACCGAGGCTACTCTGACGCTTTTCAGAGCCTGGATGAACTCCTCGCCGTCCCGGTTGAAGTCCATGGGAGTTTTGTTTAAGGGATGGCTCTTTTACGGATATGAAGGGCCAGAAGGGTGTGTGACATAAAGAGTATTTTACGCTGATCTCATTAAAGTTAGCGGCCAACACTCCACTGGAAACTGGATCGTGCCCCCCTTAATGCGGCAAAAGGCTCTTTCCTCTCTGGGTTTCTTATCAGCACGAGTCTCTGGCCTGTGCACTCGGACGACTCTGGGTGTGGATGGGGTGAGGGGATGTCTGGAATGGGTGCGTGCTACAATCTCGCCCTTAGTCTGAGGGGAAAGCACTGTGAGTGGTGTCGGGCTGGGGGGCTGTCATGGGCCTCTCCTTTCTATTACATGAGGTGCATGGATCGCGCTACTCTGTCCATTTCCAGGCAGGGTCCAGACTGAGATCAGCTGGCTCCAGTCAGCCCTCTCGGTTAATCTACCGCATCATCTCTCTCTTTAAAAAGGGGAATGCGGGCCAAAAATCTCCCCTTTCCCAAAGCTCATCACTGCGAGGGAACACTGAGGCTGGCTGTTCATTGAGGTACCCTGAACCCCCCCCCTTACCCAAATAGCGAATCAAGCAGAAATCAGGACTAATCTTAGCAATGACCTCTACTGTCAGACTGCCCGGGTGCAGCAGATACTGGAGGATAGGGCCTAGTTCTGATCTCACCCACAGGAAGTAGGCTACTGAAGTCATTGGCCTTCCAGCCAGTGCGAGAGGCGGAATCCAACCGCAAGGCGCCAGGCTCTGCAAATGTGACACCTATTTAAGACGAAGAGCTGAAAAGCTGGTGATCTGGAGATGGCTCTGAGATGGAGCTAAGGGGGTCAACACTTTGTCCCTTCTCAAGGCGAAAATCTTAAGCAAACAGAGCGAGATTTTCGGTGTCTTGGCCCAGCAGAGCAAAACGAACTGAAGAGATATAACAGATCGGAAAGGGCCAATAATTTCACACAAAAATAGCAAGACATAAATCCATGCAGATAATAAAGTGATAGCAGCTTTCTCATCCCTTCTAGGCATAGCGACTGTTACAGGCCAGGTGGTATTCACAGAGTGGCGGGGTGGAAAATGAATTCTAGCAAACGAGAAACTTACTCCTTAGCGGCTAAGAAGGGAACGAGAATCTCCATCTCCGAAACAGTCCCAAATCTCAGATTTTCAAACCCGTTTCCTTTATTCCTCCTGACGCTTCGCCACTCTCTTCAAAGGATTTTTATTCAGGGTCCAGTAGAAATCGAATGCTTACTGACTGTTTGCATGCTCACCACACAGCAAGGAAATATAGCTGGGAAATGCTAGGGCCCGAACTTACTCCCCATTAAAGTCAATGGGAGTCTTGCCCTTTCCTCCAGTAACTAGGCCCCATCTGTTCTACCCTTACTCAAATAATTAGGTAGGTAGGTGGAAAAAAGCTTTTAAAGCAACATGGATACTTCAAAAAAAAAAAAAAAAAAAAAAAGGAGTACTTGTGGCACCTTAGAGACTAACAAATACTTCTGTAACTTTGCTATATACGGAACCTAACGAACTATTTTATTTTCATGCGAGTCCAAGTGAGCTCAGGTCATTTTTTCTTTTTTGGTTCAAACCGTTTTTTGTACCGTTTGCAATTTCATATTTGTCAGGCCTACAGAAAATCTGTAGTGAATAAATGTTTTTTGGTGAGGTCTTCCCAGCCTTAATTTTTACTGCATACAATATATTTAGGAGAAAAATGGTGTGTGTATCTGTTTGAAACACTCACCTATATAAATACATTTATTTGTGAGAAAAATTATGCTTCAAATATCGGGAAATAACGTGGGTTATTTATATAGCGCCTGCAGCATATGTTAGTTTGAGTTTATTTTAAAGTAACGAGTTTATAGCTAGAAATGATACAGAGCTAGCCAGCAAAATGTTAGACGATCTCTGTTTTTATCCTCAGCAAACCTACATAATGTAGCTCACAATTAACCACTTCTTTGTTTTCGTTTATTCTATAAAAAACAATCAAGCTTGAACAGGTTTGTTAAAACATCAAAGTGGATTTTATCAAATATTTGGATGATCATTACCAAATAAATTAGAGAGGAGAAATGAAAGGCTAAGTGATTTTTGAAAGTGTGTATATAAATATTATCCTCTCCTTTTGTTTTAAAGTTGTCCGATTCTTTTATAAATGTGACTTTACATATTACACCTTAAAGGTGGGTGACTTTTGAAACACTAGATTACAGAAGTCAGAATCCGTTTATAAGAAGTGGTAGCGAGCAGGAGCTCGCTTTGTAAATGGATAGGTTGAGAGAGAAAAAGAAAATTTTCACAAAGCCGTAGCTTACCGTGTGGCCACAACGTTTTAAAAATAGTGTCTTAAAAGAGGAACAAACAGGCTGACCGAGAAAGATGAACAGATCGAGAAGGAACACTCCTGAGTAAAACTCCTGATGCTCTATAAGAAAGGCACCATGAAAACATTAGAAATTAATTCCCACCGACCGTTTAACATTGGTACACTTCTTGTACACCTTGGAGATAAAGTTTCAGGGGTCAGTTGTATGCCTACTGCTGGGGAAATATTTTGCAAGGGGAAGAAGTCAGGTTGCAGCCTTAGCTCCCCTCGCTAGGCTTGGTTTGTGCATTTCGTTTATTTATTCAGTTATTTGTTTTGTTTTAAAATCGCGGAATAGAAGAATAATCTTCCTCATCAGAAAAAAATAACAACAACAAAATCTGCCCATAATGGGTTCTCACTTAAATGCTATCTGACGGGGGCTGGGGGCGGACCCGATTTCCTTAAAATGTAAAAAGATAGAGAGCTTTATGGAAATATAGTTCACTGTTTTTATCTCTTCTCCAGTCTTGTAGATAAACATAAAATATTGTTATATTAGTCAGGATCTTGTTGTGATTCTGCCCAGACCTGCCAGTATATACTATTGAACCTAATAAGAAGTAAATGCGTATATAAAATATTTTAAGGATGATTTGTCTGACAGTAAAGAATTTTGATTGTTTTATTTTTAATTAAAAATGAAAAAATCAAGCTCTCCCAGTTGCCAATTCCTCGGGTATCTTTAACACCAGGGACCATAGTTCCTCAGATAGTTTCTGCTACATGATCTAGTTTTCCACCCCTGAAGGATTTAGCGCATGTGGTATTGAAATCTTTTGCTGTCAGTTCCAAGCACGTTGAATACAGTGTACCAGCACGACAAGATTTCATGCAAGCAGATCTTTTGTATAGCATATCTGAATTTCTTTGAAGCAAATAGTCGTTCTGCTAGTTCCCAGTTTAGAGAGAGAAACGGTAATGTATATTTCCCTTTAGAAATGGCTGCCCTCTCCAAAACTGCGCTTGGGTCTACTCAATGGCACAACTGCGCGTTTAAACGCCATCAGCACTTCTGTACCTCTAGGCTCCTTTTATCATTAGGAATGGATCGCACAGTATCTTGCAATTTTCCATTGATTGTGTACAGTTGGGTGTCTGAGACGCTCTGTCACAGAGGTAGATGAAACATTTCATGAGAAACAGCCACGGGAACGTTATCAATTACACCGAGAGAGAAATGATATTTCCCTTCCTCCTCTCTAGTTTTCATGGTGGGTGGGTGGGTAACATTAATAATAAACGGTGGGGCCTTTTCGTACTAGTTCATCTGATCATGGCAACTTTCCTAATCACCTATAATAAAACCCACTTTGGGTCTCTCTCTCTCTCTCTCTCTCTCTCTCTCTACCCAAGCACCTAGCAGGGCTACTTTTCACGAGTAGTTTACAAATAAGCATATGTTTCTGACCGTCTAATATTTAACCACATTGCATGCAGATTTTCCATAGAATTCTAGTCCCCCTGGACAATTACTTACAAGTAATCTCCCAATAGCTAAACAAATGCTGAAATACAAACCAGACTCTGACATAATCCACATTTTCAAAACAGGCACATTTTATACAAGAAATATATTGAAATCGTGTCGATTAGAAGATATTCATGTTATGAAACAGACGTTACTGCAAGAGAAATTGCCACAGAATCTACGTACAGTATATTAGCATGACACACACAAGCTCTTGATCTAATTCTGTTTCTTCCCTCTGCGTTTATCAAAAAGCTGTCCATGTTAAACAATAGGAAAAACGCGAAAGTGCATAGAAACCTGAACAAACGTGGAGTTCACATCCCTAGTTAGTTCAGTGGAATAAGCCTATGTTTCTGAACAAACACGTATTTTGAGATCAGGCTTAAGTTTACAGAATTGTTTTCAAACTTGACTTGGTTCGGAATCCCTATTTCACACGCCCGCCCACACAATCTTCCTTATAGTTTATGCTTCGGGACTGGCTGGCGTCCATAAGACAAATTGCAATCTCCGAAATGTCAACTTTTGCCACAATCTCTGCTTAAAAAATAATCCAAAAACAAAAAACACACCCCCTCCTTATTGCTGTGGAGCGCTCATCAGAAATAATGGCTGTTTACACAAAACCTTTATTCACTTTCTTAAATAAACACCACTGAACTCAAATAAAGCAAACCCTCAGCTATAATTCAGGCACAACGTTTGCTATGTGTATTCTCGACTGTGGACCTGGACAGACTCCTAAAAAAGAAATCTGAAGTCTCCTTTCATACTTCACCTCCAATAGCAAAATGTCCTTGTTCACCCCGGCAAGTCTAGCCTTACTTTGACTTATTTTTTTGTTGTTGGAAGAATGAAATATTTTCTTCCATCTCCCGTCCTCGGGGATCACATTTTGATGCTTTTTTACCAGGTTGCAACAGCAGCTCTCTCGATTGTGAAACCTGCTAAATATTTACCTCTAAAAATAAGGCGTCAAAAGCCGCGGGGGCTGGGAGAAGAAGAAAGGGGAAGATTCATAGGAATAAAAGCCCTCAAAGAGCGTTTGAAATACATTCTTGTTGAACACGAGGTTGGGGAGACATTCTGTAGCAACCTTTGGAAGAGATGAATGCCCCATGGTTGTGTGAAGGTAAATTCAACAGGCAATAGGAATTTAGATCAATGTAATCACAAACACACTGTTTTGTTAAAGGAGAGTGATTATCAGTCCATGCTTCACTCACTAATTGCTTTAAATAGCCGAAGGGGTTTGTTATGATCTCATTTGGCCGGTAAATGAATCTGCTGGTGTAATTAAAGTGAAAACCAATTAGATAGCCCAAGTACCGTGGAGAGTTGGAGAACTTCCCAGCTGATATCGCTAAATAGCAGCTCCTCCTGCTCTTTGGGGTTGCGAGAGAAGGGGGTACCTGAGAGCACATACACTCCAACTCGCCTCGAGCATCTCCCGGGAAGGTCTTCCAAACAAAGCGTCACTGGAAGCCATCCTGGATTGACAGGACATCTCCCCCGTTTGAGTGATGGGTCCCTCCCTTCCCCCGCCTGGCTATCAACAAACATGGAAAGTGCCCTTCTCTCTAAACAATCCCGAGCACTGTGGTGAAGTGGGACACACACAATAGGAAGTTTCCTTGCCCCTAAAGCCTGGGACTCCCAGCCTAATGAGCTCCATTAAGCGTATTATGGATGTAAAAGTTTGCTGTGAGGTCCTGGCTGGAGGGAAAGGGTTCCTGTTGCAGATCCAAGCGCTCTGATCTGCACCACCTGGCTGAAACCAGAGAGCCGCCGCTGCCTTAATGGGTTTAGCCTGGGCTAATTGGTGTTTTAGGAGAGTTGCCAAATCATACTGCAGAATCTGTGGGGGGAGACTTTTCCCGCTGGTGCCATTCGTTGATGGGACTTGCACCCCGAAGCACTGAGCGATTCCACGGGTATACACATACAGGGGCGTGCAGTGAGTGGCCTTAAAGACCGCTTGATAGCTTGGAGGCCAATGGCTGCTGGTGCCAAGACCCTCAAGCTGGCCTTTGTCAATGGGAGCGTGCTCTAATTAGGTGCCCTCTGCCTCCCTATGCGTGTGATTGCCACTTTCCCATCCTTGCCCATTTCTCCACAGCTGGCCCAGGCTTTGGGTCACGCCTGACCTGGTCTCCGCACGCTGCCAGCTCACTTTTTATTGAAACGAACACAATGGATTGTAATGTAAAGCCTCCAGTTCGTGCAAAGCCCCCGTCTAGCCAAATCAACGGATGGAGCAGGTGATACGGATCTCTTTAAAGAGCGGGTTTTAAATGCTTAGAGACGGTGTTAATGTGTGCACTGGGTGGGCCGCGTGTGGAGCTGCCCGTTTGACTTCCTTGGGGAATTCGCCTTGGGAAAAAACAAAACCTGGTGGCCCATGGGGAGGAAAAGGTTTCAGAGCTCGATCTGATTACAGGACTATCCCCCGAGGGCCATGAAACCGGGGTTGGAAAATCTCAATATAACAACCCCCGCGTGTCGCCTGAGCATTTTGAAACCGCCATGAAATATATGGACGGAAATGGGAAGTGTGTGGCGTGGTAGTTTTAAAGGATAAAGAGTTATTGCCGGTCGATTTAAATCGTTTTCATCTGGGTAACTTTGCAAGAATCTCACTAGCTAGGGAAGTTTCTGCAGCGCTCCATTCTCGATTGCAGGAACATTCTCTATCTAACGAATGCCATTTTTTTCTGAGACACGATGAAGGATCCGTTTCTATTGCAGAGCATAGAAAATTCATTTGTATTTGAAACCGGATCTGCCAGTTTTCCATTGGAAACTCGTCATAATATTTGTATCGACATGATTTATTTTCTCTAAACACGGCGATCGTTTGCCCACCTACAATTACATTACACCAAGGTACAGCGCTTCCCGGTGCTTTTTCAACCGCCAGACTAACAATGTTGGGTGTAAAGTTGCGCAGAGCGCTTAGTTCACGCAGCGTTTGGGGCGAGAGACGATGCGCTCTTTTTATAAAACGCTAGAAAGCGATTAGACCCTTCGCTGCCCTAGAATTGAGCTGGAGTCTGGGAAGCTGGAGGAACGCCTGGCGGAGGCCCGTAGGCACAGATGCTGCGGGCCGCAATGGCTGCCAAGAAAGGCCTTTCAGTCGAGGACAGAGCAGCCAGGGGGGTTGGTGTGGGCGTGGATGGGGTTTGCGGGTGGGGCTGTTTCACACTCTCTCTAGGAGATCTACACTGAATGACTAGCCGGTGCCCTTTGCTCAGTCCCTTCCTTGATTGGATCCGTCTTTTTCCATGCCCATGGGGAAAAGCCCATGCCAGCCTCACCGCTGAAGTTACATCAGTCCAGGGAGTCCTTTCAGTGGCACTCTCCCTCCTTCTCTTCTTTGATTTCTTTTGTTTTCCTTCCCACTCTGCTCTTAGAAATTACCCAAGTCCTGGCAGTCTGGTTCTCCTTCCTTCCCCTAAACGGGGTGTGGTGGTGGGAGCGAGGTGAGCGAGAATAGTGCCCGGACTTAACCCCTGGCCTATACAAACCTTCTGGGTCGCACTCAGAAGCCGTAACCGAGTTTTTCGGGGGTGGGGCTGAGGGATAATGAAACCGAATTCCTGAAATCAGATGCCAGTTTTGCCATGTTCGAGCCTCAGCTCCTTGTTTGCCTCTCAAAACGGGGCTTCCAGGCACCAAATCCCGCCAGTGCATGTTTCTTTCCAGGCCATCCATCGGACCCCGCCTTCGATCAACCCTCTGGTCACAATTGTATAGACCGGTTTGTGTCGGAAACCGAAAGGGGAATTTCCTGCCTTGTTAAAGATGGCACCAGTTCCAAAGTGCACTGGCTTCGTTTCGCTCGGGGGAAAACTCCTAGCGCCTTGTCTAACCGCTCAGCCTCCTGCGGCTCCCGGGCAGCCTGCTGCATTGGTATTTACACTCCGGAGTCTCCATCTCAGGAGGTGATGGAGAACTTCCCGCTGCGTGTGTGTAGTCGACAAAAAACTCTACAAATCACGGCAGTACCATGTCCCGGGTAATGTGTCACCAGCCATGTAAGGCAACTATTCAGAGGTCAAAGAAAGTGGGCAAATCACTCAGAGCAGGGGGTTTCTTCTTGTGATGGCATTAATTGTCCTTTGTACCGGATCTTCTTTTGCTTATTGGCTGCCGTGAAAACTTTGGCAATCTGAGATGCTGTTTCGAGAGAAGCAACTGCTCTCTCCCCGCATCTATACACAATCACAACTATGTACAGGGGACAATAAAACCCCTAAGCCAGTGTATTTATGGTGATGAGAACTCCGTGCTTTTTTTCCTTTCAGCATTAATACCATACTTGACCCTCCACCCAAGCTATCAGGCTTCAAGCGTATCAGAAATCAGTTTATCCTGTAATAATAATGTATAATATAAACCCTCCAGGTGGGCCCACCCCAGTAACATGTTATATTACGTCTTGCCCTGGGAAATGGGCTAAATCCCGTATTTATCAAAGAAACTGAAGAGGAAAGTTGCATTTTCTTTTCTTTTGATTGAGTTCTTCCCCCTTTAACTCTTCAGAGGCTGGCTTTGGAAAAAAGAAACAGAAGAGCCACCTCCCCAGAAGCCCCTACTAAGGAGGAGGCGTCGCTGGAGGCGCTCTCAATTCACTTTTATTAAAGCAGACCGTCAGCGGTGGGAAATCAAAAGGGACTTCACCGACGTGGAGTCATTTCAGCAGTTGCAACCTGGCCTGGAATCACAAAGACAGAGATTAGACCTGCAAAATACACTTGGGATCCGATCGGTCTTGGGGAAAGAAAAGAAAAGGCCGCACATGTTATAATGTGCTGGATCTCACGTAAAATGTGCATGTGGCCTTGGGATCTACTCGAATAACAACACTCCCACTTGTATGCAGGATTTGTCCAATTTCAAATTGCCCGCCTTTGGCCCCCCGAATTTACTCCAGACCACTTCATAGCCCCCGTTACTTTCGCATTTCTCTCGCTCTGGATGCACCTCTTGCTTTCTGTCTCCTCTGAGCCCCGTTTTGTACATAATTCTGAATTCGCCGGGGCCGCTAGCGTTTAACCCGGTGTGGGAACTATTTACACTCCTTGGGCAGATCTGCTGCTGCCAGTTGCCAAGCTCTATTGACTTCAGTGCGGCTGTGACAACTGACGGCAGCGGAGGAGCTGGGTTTGGGGGCAGAGCTGGGAAGGATACAAAACGCGAAGGGCCCAGTCCTGAGTTCCACGCTCAGGCAAAGATCCCACAAAGCTCTGGCTGAGGCAGGACTTTTGCGTCCCTGTCCCTCTGTATGGCATGTATGTGTGTAGAGAGCTGATCTCCTGCAAACCACAACGTTGGGGGTCAACCCCAAACCCTTTACTCCGGAGAAATCCCCGTTCCAATCAGGATTGCCCTCCCCCCCCACCTCTCTCCCTCTGTACAGTAGACGTGTTTACTTGTGTGCACGTCCGTTCCCATAAATCCCGCCATCTATAATCATTACCAACATGGAAACTTTTGCCCCCGGCAGCCCCCAGCGCGCGCGCTCCCTCTCTGCCTCTAGTTAGCGGTGATGATTTTAAAAGCATGCGATGATCTAAGCCCTAATACTAATATTATGCATCATTTGGACAGGATAACGATGCCACCTTGTCAAGCGTTGCCTCTTTACACAACCCATTTGCTGCATCTCAGAGTCATAACGGACTTGATAAATGACAAGGCGAACATCTTTCGGCTGCCCGGCTCCTTCTCCTGTAACCCGGCCCCTCCCAGCCCCAGCTCTCTGCGGAGAACCCGGGCAGGCGGAGCTGGGGCCGCTCTGAGTACCGCAGCGCAGGGCCAGTGAAAATTTATAGTCTGTATATATTTGCTGGCTCCAGATATCGGCACTGTAATGGATGGGTATATTTTATGACTCCGAGCCTAAGATCTAGGGAATCAGGAGTCCCTTCCATGTATGGTGCACTCCTGTCTCTCCCTTAATCCGCCCGGCAGGCAATAAACTGCCCTGCTAAATGTGCTGCTTGATAACAGGCAACTTTTATTGATTACAAGAAAATGTTTGAAACTAAATAAAGGGCTTTTATGAGGATCCCTGCGAAGAGGCGTCTCCCCCCTCCTCCTCCGCAGCCATTAAGGCGATATCTACGTTTTACTGCGTATAAACCGCGCACTTGTTTGGCTGTCAAGATTTCTAGTGAGTGAGAAGCAGGTTTAAAATCAATCAAGAAACACCGTGTTTGCAAGAGAGGCCGCGTTAGTCTCCGGATTGTTTTGCAAGGGGTTTGGGGCTCAAATGCACAAAAAAGTGCAGGCAGCCACTTGTCTCTCCCCCTTCCTTAGGCTCAGGCCACTTTCAACGCTGCGGAATCGTTTCAAAGCCCGCAGGCGCAAAACACGGGTGCGGGGTGCAATACAGCAGCTCTGAAGAGACGACGGCTGGACAGTTAGTTGACACAGGTTTGAAGGGAGAAAAGTTGGAAAGTTATTTTACATCTCTCCCCTCCCCATTTGTCTCCCCCCCCCGATTTTTGATAGGCCTTGCTGGAGAATCGGTACCGAGATCTTCTGAAATGCAGAATTATACCGCACCTTATTTATTATGTTTTTAAATCTTAAAAGATCGTTAACGGTTACAGTTTAAATAAAAAAACAACAACAACCCCGTTTTGTTTGGGTCGCCCTTTAGCTGAAATGTCGTGTGGACAGGAAGGAAATGTGGAGTATACGCCGAAATAACAGATCCGCCTCAAATATCTTGTTGACAAAGCAGATTTAATGTACTGAATTGTATGAGGGAATGAACTCTTCCGTACGAAATCTACATCTCTCCGGGCATTATAGATCAGTGTGTAAGGTGGGGATCATTTTAGTTTCTCCAGAAGATTCGTGGCCAGTAGAAATGCTACAACGATTGGTCAGAGACCTCTGACCCGTAGACTTCTTTTCTTCATCCATGGTTCAGCCAGGAAATATACACACATAGACACGACAGTTTTGTGTCTAGGTCTCTAAACAGACACGCATGCTCCCATAAACTCACCACGCTTCTAATGACTGGCATCCGGAAACGTTGGTGACTCGAGCTGGGCAACATATTTTTGAATGTTGATGACACATCACATTTTGCTACAAAACGGGCAAACATTTTTGACAACATTTGAAGGAGCAGCCCCCTCACTGTTCGGACTTCTCGCGATGTTTTTTCAAATGTCATAACTTTGACGAAAGGTTGAAGGGGAAAAAAAGAGATGAAATTCCCATTGTATTCCCCTCTCCCTTTTAAAACCAGCTCGATTGCAGTATCCGTTGCAGTATTAAGACCTAGGGAACGCCATGGGGAGGGGACTTGCACAACTTATCAAACGTTCTAAACCTCACCTTCCACACAGGGGAAAAACACCCTTTTTTATTCCCTTTAGGCAGAATTAAGTGGGACTGAATCTCCTTGACTGACAAATAGAGGAATAACTCCCACAGATACCAAAGAATAGGACAGGATCGAACACCTATTTTGGATTGTTTTTTTTATAATGAGTTTTTCACCTCGCACATACTTAAACCTTCTCTGGGTCTTTCTTAGGTGATCAGGGTAGCGAGTCATATACACATTATTTTCTCCTACAAAAATATTGCCAGCCTTCCAAGCAGGGCTCAAACTTTTTGCCACGCTCTTGAAAAGGAACTGTAAAATCGCTTGGTGTCTGCAAGTTGCACCACATTTGACTGGAAAGCTATAAAACTGTCTTATCCCCTGATGTTTCTTGATTAACTTATGAGCATAAAGGAAACGCTTGAGCGGTGTTCCCTCTGTGGTTTGCTTTTTCTTGGCAAAGGAAAGCCAAGGGAAGATGCTAATATTGTCATCTTATTTTACAACTTATACCGTCTGCCTAAACAATGTATATATACAAATCAAGACGCAATGGGGTTCAGTCTCTTAAATACAGCCCATATATTTCAGAAGACTGGGAGATCATACTTGCATTTATAGCCTGCGTGGCGAATTATTTAGCTTGCTCTTTGCTGCTGTTAAAATGTTGGCTTCCATTTAAATAAACAAAGTGATCCGGAGTCATTCATCAGTTCAACAGAGGTCCAGTTAATAGCATGTCCCATCAGCAATTGTGTGTCAAAATTCGTACACCAGCTTCCTCGTGCTTCCTTTCAACGGCCTTTCCTTTCTGCTCACTTTTTACAGTCTTCCATCCATCTGTAATAACCTGCACATGGTCCCATGGCCGCGCCTAAAAAACCTGACTTGTCTCTCAATTCACCATGTGCTTACACTTAATTTTTATCTTTCATATTTTTGGGGGGTGGGGGAGGTTGGAAACACATGGCAAGAGCTTTTGTTTTTTTATTAATTAGGCACGTTTTAGCTATAACATGGGAAGATCTTTGAGGAATATTCTTCTCATTAACGGATGAGAACCAAAACGAAAAGTAAATGCACAAATAGTGACAGAATTGGAAAACATTTGGGAGGTTGTCATATTCAGGCCAGGTCATAAATTAATAGATGATTTATTCTTCAATCAGGAAAAAAGCCATTAAGGTTTGCTCGGCCCTGGTCTGTGGGAAAATAATTTCTTTGATTGAGTTTCCCCTAAAGACCCCCAGAAGTTTTCTCTTTTCTGTCATGAACAGTCTGCTCTTTCCTGTCTTCCGGAAGGAGGGAAGCATAAGACCTCCGGAGAAATGCAGCTTTCCATCTTAGCTAGCATCTTGAATTTCACTTTGCATCTTTCTTCCTACCTGCTGATTTCATTTCTCTTTTGCATTGGAAAGCTTTTAAAAAATCCATCAGAGAAACCTCTAGGATCATTGGAGTGGGATAGCGTCTTTTATCAGCCTCTGCACTGGTGGCCAATATTACATTTTAAAAGGAAAAAGGTTTTAAAGTTTTATAATGAGCAATAATAATAATTAATAAAAACATGATGTGGAAAGCAATTCAGTCTGAGGAATGAATAAAAGAGCAGGGCTGGTGACTTTTCCATTGCTTGTATTTCTTACTAGAGGCAGTGATTACCAATCATTGGCATGCTTATTTATTTAGTGTATAGATATATATTTCTTAATTTATGGGAGCCTCTTGTATAAAGCCAGATCCCCAGCTGGTGTATTGTAGATCTAGCTTCAGTGAAACTGCTTCCATTTATACCAGCTGAGCGCCTGCTTCGTAGTTTCTGGTTGCCAAACAACAATAAAAGAAGAACATGCATAACTTGTTGGCCCATGGGAGTGTTGCATGTATTATTTAAGTACATGCCACCCTGGTAATCACCCCCTCATGAAAAATATGGGTGTTACGCTCTACCCCGATGGCTGAGAGGTTCAGGCTGAGATGGAGCGAGTTCTATAGAGAAGGGCTTTTCACCCTGAATAATGTACAGCTCTGGCTCCCCAGACATTCAAATCTAGGGACTCCTCCCGCACTTACTAATTTAAAGCTCTGTCCTGGAGGGTGCTGGGCATGTCCTGTGAGGTGCTGCGCGGCCTCAATTCCCATTAATCTGGAGGGATGAACCACTATTCTGGGCCCTGGTGCACCGACTACTTCTCTTCCAATATTTTAACCTGCAGTGCCTCTTGGGTTGCTCCACACCCTAGCCGCACTAGTCCACTGGGCTGTGCTTAAGCTAAAGCATGGTGGAGCTCCAAATCCCAGTCTTTCAAAAGCCCAAGACTGATTAGGGGTTACAGCACCTACAGTTGAATGGAAAGTGACAATGGCAGTGATGCAACCTGAATCTCAGGCCACAATCCTGCTGCAATCAGATATGTTAAGATCCGATCCTGTGAGGTGCTGAGCGCCCTAGGCTTGTTGACAGTACTCAGTACCTCACAGGACTGGGCCTTTAGTGCAGACTCTTGCCTCTGTCCAGAGATCTACTGTAGCCAATGACACAGGAGTCTGCAGCAACTAACCTAGCTGCAGGATGAATCCTGCAATTGACTGCTTGTGGGCACACCTTTGTGCTTTTGAAGGCAATGGGGTTCCACGCAGGTGCAGGCGTGTGCTTAGTCATTTGCAGGATTCGGGCCTAAATAATAGAACACTGATAAGCCAGGAGTAGAACACACAGATCTTTATTTTAAAAAATTGCCAAGTTTCACTCCATTATACTATCCACATCACTGAGAGTGATTCAGAAATGGAAACAGGAAAAAAAAGCAATAGTTAATTAACTTAATCATGGAAAAATGATTGCATTTGCTCAATTGATTTTGCAACTGATTTTTAAAAATTGTTATCATTGTGATGAATTATTTGGAAGTCAATTTACATAACGCATAGCAGGAAAATATTCCTTCAATGACATTGTTTAAAACGGCCAGTGTGGAATAGTAAGCAAAAAAGTGAATCAAATCAACACAAGGAGCCTAGATTCCTACTGTAGGAAAGAAATGTTAAGTGGATGTTTTTTCTTTTGCAATTTTTTTTACAAGAAGTTTCCTAAAATATTCACTGTGTGATATTAATAGTGGGTCTTGTGTGCATTTCCTTGAAGATTTATTTTAATCTGATGCTGCTGCAGGAATGTTGCATTTTTATCCAGTTTAGGCTATGCCATAGACCTCCTTTCTTGGTTCCAAGTTTTTGTTTTAATACTAATTACATGGAACCAAGAATACAAGAATTGATGCATAGCAATTTGGTTCCAGGCACCACTAAACATATATTATATAATGTTTCTAATGAGGACTCTCTATGGTTCTATCTCACTTGAGTTTTCTTTAAGAGGGGACGGCACACTAAATGAAAAATATTTCCATAAACAAATTACAGAATTCATACCCTGATTTTTGTTCTGCTTCGTATAGTAAATATGCCAAATCCTTGCCCCCTGGAAAATGTGAATTCATCTAAAACAGCTAAAGTCAGAATTCTGGACTAGGTGGACCATGGGTCTGAATCAACAGGAAAATACCTAAGTTCTTGTGTAATATTATATTGTTGAGCAAGATAATGATAATTAAGTGATACTTACTGATTTCTTCATAAACATCCTATGTGGCTGATCACACTTGCTGTTTCTACCCCAGAATACCATCTGAAGTTTAATGGATGCCCCAATCCTTACTGAAACCCAAAACTTGTCCTGCAGCTGCAGAGTTCAGCACTCTTGTTAGATACAAACATCTTCCTCCATCTTGTTGACTGACATTTCCAGTTTGTTTCCACTTAGCCCTGTGAAATGAATCCTTCTGGTAGTAAGATGTATCTTTCATGATGTACTTTTATCGTTTGATTCAAATGCTGACATGTTTGATTGGTATCATTCATCTGGAACTCTGATTTTTGGATTACATTTTAAAAGTTAGTGCAAAAGGGCTGGGTTTATTCGACTGTATTTGGAGACCCCCAGCTACGAAATCTCAACAAAAGAGCACTCAACATACACACCAACTATTGGTGTGGAGCCATCTGCTGAAATAAAAGCAGAGATAGTATCCTAATTACACTTACACAGTAAACAATGTAAAGATAATTATGTCTTTGCCTGAGAGATCCCTAAAACCATATGGCTATTGTAAGTTTAGGGGAAACTATTGCAAAATTTGGGGATCATGTACTTTGATTTAATTGGTTTCAGAGTAGCAGCCATTTTAGTCTGTATCTGCAAAAAGAACAGGAGTACTTGTGGCACCTTAGAGACTAACACATTTATCTGAGCGTAAGCTTTCATGAATTTATTTATGCTCAAATAAATTTGTTAGTCTCTAAGATGCCACAAGTACTCCTGTTCTTTTTGATTTAATTATCTCTATTTGCTTGTGAATGGCAAACCAACTATTGAAAGTGTTAGAAATGTTAGCTTTTCCATGTGAGATACTAAACTTGAACATTTTGACTTGCATATGCACCACAAATTATTACTAGATTCATGCTTACATCTTGCTGTGAGATGAAAGTCAGGTTTCTTCTTTATATTAGGAAAATAGCTGCCACCTTTTACTGCAGTCTGACGGAACGTTATTCTATAGGCAGCGAAAAACTTGTCCTACTGTGAAGGACATCATGTAGGACACATGATGCACACTGATATTCAAGCACAAGGAATAGAGGGAGCATGGTCTAGTGGATAGGGACTGGATGGAAGCTGGGAGACTGAGGTCATAGCCTTGCTCTGTCAGTAACTTGCAGTGGCTTTGGTAAGGCATTTAACCTCTTGGTCTCAGGTTCCTCATTTACTAGATGGGGATAATAACTTATCCACCTACCTCACAGGACTGTTGTGAACATACATTAGTTCACGTTGTAAAGGGTTTGTACCACAGCCAGTGATGTGTCTGCACTAGACATAGGGAGCTGCAGGCTCCACCTCGCCAAGTTGTTAGTTCCACATGGTCCCGATGCTGCGGCAGTGCTCCGTTGATTTGTGGGATGCCATGTACCAGAGTGGGGATGAAAAGAGGACACAAAAGGCCATAAGGGATAGAGGCAGAGGACTCTGAGGAATACCTTAGTTTCGCTAGGAAAAACAGACACCTTCTGCTCTTTGATCTTCTGACTTATCCCCCTGTACACTATGCAACCGTTTTACCTTCTGGTGACAGGGAAAAGCTGGCCAAGTTTCTTCTGATGACAAAGACTGCAGTCTTATTCTTGCTGAGCACACTGTGTCCCCTTAGCTGGGGGCCTGCAATCTAGCCACTGCTTTACACTTCATAGTCTGGAGGAAGCCCTTTACAGCTAGACCTCAGACTCTGGTGGAGGGAGCAAAGTGTGAGGATGAACACCAGTAACGAGGACCCAAGCAGAAGGACTTGAGCAGGTGAAAATGCAAATGCTTTCCCACTAGTAAGGACTTATATAGATCAATGGAGCTATGGAAGGGATGAATCTAGCCATTTTTTGCACAAGAAGCACATGGTCCATTAATAGTAGGATGAAGTTCTAGAATGCAATAGGAGCTAAAGAGATACTTGAACCCACAGCTATCAGCTCTAAAGGTTGAGTGATCATGGAGTGAAAAAGGGTTAAACAAATAGCCCATAGCTTTCTCCCTAGGTGGATATTATTTTTTGAAAATCCTGCAAAGATAATTTGCTAGGAGCTGACACTTACTTATTTTTATGCCAGCAGATCACACTGCTATAGGCCGAAAGTGCTGTATTCTTTCTTGGCTGCAGCTTTACTGGTGTCCGGTTTTGATCTACATTTAGTCACTCATTGAAACAGCAAATAATCGTCATTCTTACCACCCACAAACCACAAATCCCTATTATCAATGATGTCATGCTTTCTATCTGACTGTCTTCCAAACTCTTTAGCAATATGGTGCAATAAATTTTAGGAAGCACACTTTACGATAGAGCTAACTCATAGCTATTGCGTGATTTTTGCCGTCCATAGCCATCCCATGCAGCATGTTAAAGCTTTTGCAATCTGACTATATGGTACTGAACAGATTTTTCTATTAACATTTGACACTGAAGATAAAACCAGCTGCTTTTTTGAATTAAACTCTCCCCTAAACCAACCACTCAATCAAACAAAGAAACAACAGATGTAGAAACCAATACAGTGAGAAGAAGGGGAAAAAATTCCAGCCTCTTTTGCTCAATGAAGTATCCTTTTTTATTAACTTTTTATTAATTTTGTATATATATGTAGAAAAAAACAAACATAAAATATACATAAACGTCTCATAATATAGTAACCAGTTGCTACCTAGCCTTAGATCTACTTCAACCATCTAATTACATATAATATGAATAGTTAAAATATAAATCAATTAATTGCATTTAATAATTTACAAACAATGAAATATCCTTGTTAATTGCAACTAGGAATATAATAATATATAAGGAGGGCAGAACCATCATTTTTATTACAGGCATGTTATCACTGTTCCTAAGTCCTTTATCAGATTTTGAAAAACCCATTGGAAAAGTAAAGGGCTACAGTCAGACAAACTTTTGTTGAATAACTTTGTTATTACTTTGTGAATAACTTAATCTGTTTCAAGGGCCTGAAGGAGAGGAAGGATGGTCCAGTGTTTGGAGCAGAAACCTGGGACTCAGTGGCTCAGGTAAAATTCTCTGCTGTAATAGACTCCTTGATTGATTCTGGGCCAGTCACTTTGGACTAGACTCACAGAAGGACTTAGGTGCCAAAATACTACAGAATTAGTGCAGTAAAAGTTCCCTCGGTGCCTATGTTTCTGCTTTCGTGCATTTGCCCTGCTGCTCCCCTCTAGGTATCCAGAGGTCTAAGACCCAGTGTGATACATGAACTGGGGAAAGGTAGGCATTCTTCTGCCTAACTTGCCTGCGGGGCCCAATCTGGCAAGCGTGCTCACACCTTGCCTATCAGATCGGGCCCTGCTTTTGAGCTCGCACAAAATGTCTGGGGGTGGGGAGAAGAACCTTCTTCATAACTTTTGGTCCCATGGTTAGGTATTCAGCTGGGATGTGGGAGACACCGAGTTCAAGTCCCCCCACATCCCAGGTGAGTACTGCAACCTCTGGGCTATTCCTCTTTTGCTAAGGAAATCACATTGTGTCCTAGTTTTAATAGTGTTAATATTTTTTTTTTCAGTAAGTGCTTACAGTTTATGGCATAAATGGAGGTGCAGTAATATGCTATAAAACACACTACAATAAGCCGTATATAGGACATATTGAGTAGTCTAAAGTGATTACATTAATGACCAAAAAGTGTACCTTTTTTTACAATTTAATGTTGAGCTCACTGTTCCTGAGGAAGCCATTAAATCACATTTGTGCAGAAGGTAGGACTCACTACACGACTACTGTTTCAAGAAAATATGATGCGTATACAGATTTACATCCAAGTATGGAAATTAGAAGGTGGGCCCTTGAGGCTTTCTGGCAACCTATGTGCGCTTGAGGAAGCAACAGCTGCTTCAGCTATCACTGGAAAAGATGAGAGTGGAGGGGGATGAAACCTCATAAAAGAACGTCAGCTCCTTGTGAAGGAGCAGCTGAGGCTTAGTACAGTGACTTCATATAGCCCCATGGAATCACCAAACATGGCACCAAACAGAAGATCTGCTCGTGCTCCCATTGAAATCAATGAGAATTTTGCCATTGACTTCAGTGGAACGAGAGATTCATAGAGTTTAAGGCCAGAAGGGAGCATTCTGATCATTTACCAGTTCTTCTGCAGAACACAGGCCATGGAATTTCACCCAGTAATGTCTGCAGGGCAGGGACTCATTCTTCTCTACTAGGCGAGTGAACATGATTGAGCCCAGTACATTGAGTGCACACTGAAAGTTCCTTCTGGTTTTAGAAATAGTAAAGGTTTAAGAGATATTTCCTATCCTATGCTACTAGAACTGATGAACATTTTAGGTGCATCCACAGTAATTTATGGTTGAATTAGAGCATATTTTTTAGAAAGATGCAGGGTAAGGGTCAAAGACAGCTGAGTTGATTCCAACGCAAAGAGGCTCGGGCTCAGACAAAGCTGATAAATTAATTCAAGGAGTAGATAAGTCAGACTGGAGAAGTGTCAGAGATACACTGGACTCACTGGGCTTTTCAGACAAGAGCATTTTGACCTAAAAGCTCCTTTAGATGTTAAACAAAGGTATTAGTGTGGGCTGTCATTCACCCTTCCAGGGAAGACAACAAATGCCTCGATGAAATGTACTCCTCAAAGCAATCCAGACATTTGAACGAGCTACACTGTTGGCAGATGGGGGAATAAAACTTGAAAATGAAATTCAGGTTGTGACTAACAGCTGCCTTACAAATAAAAAGCAAATCACGGTTGCCGGTGCTGTAATATAACTGATGCTGATGAACAGTATCAGAAAATTGCAGATCATTTCTGAGTTACTAGAACTCTTTAAAGCAAAATCTGCTGCCAAAACTAATATCAAAAGCAGCCATCCAAAGAAATACACATGGATCTTTTGAAACCACAATGATCCCAAAGGAATCAAAGCCTCCCCAAAGCGACGTGCAATTAAATTTCATTGAAGTAACAATAAAAATATCACAAGGTGATAACACAGCGGGTTACACCTCGCTAATGAACTCAGATAGTCCTAGGCTGCACTTTTCAAAGGAGCCAAAAGCAGTTAGGCCCCCAACTCTCAGTGCAATTCAATGCGGGTTGAACGCCTGCTGCCAGTAGGCTCCTTTGGAAATCCCCTCTCTACTTTGCAGTGCTCAGTGAAGTCAATGAGAGTTGAGGGTATTCAGCATCTCACAGGAGACGCTTAGCACTTTATAGCATCACACCCTTTGTTCAAAAAGGTACCATGAGGAGAATACCCAAGCTAAGTGTATGCCTACCTTCCACAAATGGGGGCCAATGTGACTAAAGTCTGTGCCATCATTTAAATTTAATATAGTGGGTCTAATTCTCTTATATATTGGAGCAAATTTTTGCTGGTTCTCCCCACGCCCCGCCACTAGCTGGCTGCAAAATGATTCCTCCTTGTAAATGAGTTCTTGAATGTTGCTGCAGGAAGCACGACACCAGTCTACAGATATTACCCTAATGACAACAAAAACAACAACAAAACATTCACTGGTTTCCTTCCGGTCGCAGTGGATTTAAATGAAGCTCTATATAGAAACTTTTACTTTTATTTGCTTTTTCTTTTACTGCCGCTTTGTACTGAGCTGATGGTTTCCAAGTTTTTTTCCACAATGGCTCCCAAATGATTTTTCCTGATCAGAATGCTGAATGGCTGTTCCATTTAACATATCATACTTAGGTTGACTCTTTGCTACCAGACAAATTGTTTTACCTTTGCCTACAATGAATGACATTTGTCATCTGCTGCTTCACTTACCTATCTAATAAATACAATAATAAAAAAATAATAACAATAATAATTAATAATGACCTGGCTCTATATCGAGTTTTTTTTGTCAGTTGATCTTTCTGAAT
Organism: Chrysemys picta bellii; assembly: GCF_011386835.1. Lineage (NCBI taxonomy): Eukaryota > Metazoa > Chordata > Testudines > Emydidae > Chrysemys > Chrysemys picta. The sequence goes on along the minus strand of NC_088793.1, from coordinate 160,813,653 downwards.
CTTGTTACACAGATCTTCATTATTTGCCATGCCTCTAATTTACAAATTTTGTAATCTGGTTTCAGATATCCTCATCCAGATTTTTACCAGAGGCCCATTGAGTGCTGAGTCCCTTTTGATATGACAAGTTTCTAGCCATGGCTACTCTTTATTTCCTGATCTCCTTAAGACAGTTTTCTATCTAGCATCCTATATTTTCCCTATTCCGTGACTCTTCACTTTAATCATTACTCTCTGATGTTGTACCTTGCCAAATGAAAAGCTAAATATATAAAATCGATTGAGCAGAATTCAGAAGTGAGGAAAAATGAGTCTAAATTGGTTTAATTTACACCTTCTTCTGGCCACCACAGCATGTAAATGACACCATCCTAGACTCAGCTACCTACTAGGTGTGAATCTAAGGAGTCCAACTGCATCTAAATTGGTGTAGCTCTCACATTGAGGAGGCCAGAAAAAGACGTGATACCAACTCAGACTCCTTCACACACACACCTGAATTTGGCTCAATTTAATTTCCTTGCTTGTTTTCTCCCACACAGTAATATCCTTAAAGAACTCCAGCAAATTGCTAATCTGAACTCATCATGACTGAAACTATGTTGGCCTTACTTGGACAACTTTTTCAGGTGCTTCATCCTCCCTCCTTTCAGAATCTTTTCTATTTTTTTTTAAATAATTGGTGGAAAGCCAACCTGTTTATCATTTTTTGGTTTGCCATCTGTCAAACCTAATTTTAAATACTCCTTTCCAATCTTCTGAATTTGCAGAGCTCACATCAACAGAGATCAAGTTCAATGCAAATCGAAAAAAGGGAAAAGTGAAGAGAATGAGAGAAGTGATACAAAGGGATTTTCCAACACTGTCAATAAATTTACCACAATAGTTACTTCCCCCATGACATATTTTACTAATAAACCTTGGTGAAGCATTCACAGTAATAATTCCTTCAGTGAATATAGTTCCTTTTTCTGCTTGCAAGTTTATCTGTGAACAAACTTGAATGTTTATGAATTTGTTTGGTATTCAAAAATGATTCAGCAAATAGCCGGGCTTAAACCTGTTGATTTATCGTGTGCTACTAACCACAACTTTAGCTTTGAGTACACGCTCTTCATAATTCACCATTCATGCTGTGAGATTGGTCACCTAGGTCACATGGCATTGTTTCTACTACCTGCTTGGATAACTCCCAAACCCACAAAGACCTCTCAGGATGGCTATGGGAAAGCTTCTGCTGTGACTATTAATTTAAATACACATCTGCAAGAGTATTTAATGTATCATGAAATTTCCCCTTTCAATGAACATTCTGGTGAGCAAAATGTTACTTGTACGATTACTGGTTAAAAAAATGAACAAAAGGGAAGGTGATGCACAATTCTGAAATCAATAAGATGAATTCAAAAAAGATAAGTGGAAAGTACTACACTTAGGTAGGACAAATTAAATGTACAACTTAAAATGGGGAACAACTAGCTAGACAGTGCTACTGCAGAAAAAGATCTGGGGGTTATAGTGGATCACAAATAGGAGTCAACAGTGTGATGCAAATAAGACAAATCACATTCTGGGTGTATTAACAGGAATGTCATATGTAAGACACTGAAGGTAATTGTTCCTCTCAATTCGGCACTGGTGAGGTTTCAGCTGGAGTACTATGTCCAGTGTTGGACACCGCACTTTAAGAAAGATGTGGACAATTTGGAGACAGTCCATAAAAATGATTTCTAAAGGTTTAGAAAATAAGTCCTCTGAGGCAAGGTTGAAAGAACTGGGCATGTTTAGAGAAGAGATGCCTGAGGAAGGCAGGATAACAGTCTTCAAATATGTAAAAGGTTGTTATAAAGAAGATGGGGATAAATTGGATAGGACAAGAAGTAATCAGCTTAGTTTGCAGCGAGGGTGATTGAGGTTAGATATTAGGAAAAACTTTCTCATTATAATCATAGTAAAGAACTGGAATAGGTTACCTAAGGAGATAATGGAATTCCCATTGCTGGTTTTACAAACAGATTATACAAATACCTGTCAGGGTTTGTCTAAGTATACTTAATACTGCCTCAGCACAAGGGCATGGGCTAGTTGACCTTTTGAGGTCCCTTTCAGCCCTACATTTCTGTGATTCTGTTTGTGAAAAGTGAATGCCATTGAAGGTAATGCACAGACTTTATTGGAACAAATATCCATGAATTCTTTCTCGCAGTATGCACCCAGCTCAGATTAGTAACATTGCTATTGCAGAAATCAGATGAAACAGAGAAACATGAGAGAGAACTACGAGAAATCTGGGAAAAATCTACTGGTTGTCATGTAGATGCTAGCAAGGCTGTAGTAATCATTAATGTAGTCCTAAACCCATCTCTTGGCTTCCATTAGAAAGGGAAATAAAGAACAGAATATCACAGTTAATCCTACTTGTCAAGGTACATGGCACATAGGGATTGGCTAAAAGTGGAGGCAGATTGGCCTCACTCATCATTTTTTGAACAGGAACAGACTCAAAGGTGGTGCACATAGCCACAAAATATGATCATTATCTGCTGCTTGTCATTGCAGATTGTATCAAGATGAAGACTAATGTCAGAAACAAAAAGTTTATAAGTAGAATAGGAATTTGGTGTCAGATTGCAACTTGAGAATTTTGATGAAAACAGGAAGGCCGATAAATCAGACACTAAAGGGCCGGGTTTTGAAAACCCATCCTTCTTTTTTACGCGTGAAACTCAGGGAGTGCAAAAGAACCCTGCAAGCACAATTTTTTCACTTAGATATATGAGTACCTGCAATCAGATACTTGGACATCTAAGTGTCTTTAATAATATCCCCACAGTTCTGAATGAAAAAAAGCAATTTGTTCTTTTTTATCAGTGAAGACTGGACTGAAAATCAAGCCCAAAGGGTCAGATTCAACCAAGAGGGAAGTGGGAAGTGTAAATTTCACCTCCCTGTGTTAGCCCAGCCCATACACCAGGGCAATTCATCTCATTAGATGGCAGGGAATGGCACCAATCTGGTTACCACTTTTTAAAATCTCAGGATATCATGGGCCATTGACCAGTGCCACTGGGGTATTCAAGTGGAGTGGCATGTCATGAAATTTTGTGATATGCCATGAGATAGCTTGGAAATCAACTCATGTTACCATTTTGGATCGGTTTGAGTGAGTGTCAATATTTGCAAGGAAACAGATATGAGCATGGAGACCTATTTGAGCCCACACAAGCACTGATATGATCAACAGCTGGCATTAATGTACCTCTATGTATCCGCTTTTGTCAAATAGAATATTTCACTTTTGTTTTTATACAGAAAGGTGAGAAGGATAAAGAAAAGAAGGAGAAAACAAGGCTGGGCTGGAATTGTGAAGGCCTGTCTAGAACTGTGTGAGTTACTTGTATAACAGATAATTTTGCTTCCTAGGAAAATACAAGAAGACCTTGAACCACATGTTCCCATCTTTCCCTGCTCCTGCTTCCAAGTTTTTTTGGTCTGTTGCAGTGATTCTCCCTTAAGGTGAATGGTGTTTTCCTGGGCTGTGATTTCAGTAGGCATTTCTAGAACAGTGCAATAGTGAGCTCAAAGTCCAGGGCCACATTTCAATAACCAGTTCATTTTAAAAACAAACCCTTGCAAAATAAAGACACTTCTGACCTAACAATGCCTATGCAACTAGATAAAAAAGTTTGGAGCAGCAGGGACAGGGAAAGAGGGAGGAGATGGTGTCCTTTGTGAACGGAGTTGATTATATTGGTGGGGAAACCAGTGTTTCTTTCTTTCTTGGCATCTCAAGAGTTCATCCTTGTCTGATCCCCTATGAACGTGCTTTGGCATTAGCAATGGAGGAAGTGAAGGCAGCAGGATTTGGGCTACCACATGCCACATCTTTCCCAACTCTAGTTTCAATAGGTGGTACCATGTCATCAGATTTGTCAGAAGGGCTCTCCATTGACAATCTGATATTATGATATGGCCCAATGATTTTATATTAGATCACTTTGTCCATCTTCCTGCACATACAGGAAATAATAAATAATTGAATAATAATCATCAGGGCAAATGAGAAAAAACTTGTGAGATTAAGTCAAACCATTTCCTTTTTGTGGGTGAGCAAGATATTTCAGAGCCTGAGCGGACCATTTAAACCTCAGTCTCTGCCCTGATCTCACTGAAGACTGAGTTCCTCTTCTAACCACCAAAATCCTTCTCTTCCTCCCTGGAAATGTGGAAGTTTGCTATTACCCACATCTGTGTGAAACTCCCCTTGTAAACCCAAGTCAAACCTTGGTACAGACTTGACTGATAATCTTCCACTTATTGACATACATCGGTGCACACATTGCTCTACATTCAGCCAATATCTAGGGTATTTTTACCTCGTAATGTTTTATATACCTCACTCATTTAAGATATATTAAATTAAAGGCTGTATCTTTGCTCTGTGGGCAAAAAAATGAATGGATCTTTCGTTTACAACCATGTGATCTTTTGAAACCGAAAAGAAATGTACCAGCTAATAAATCATGTGAGTTAATCTATAAACATATGTGAAGTATCAAGCTGCTCTGCTTTAATACTAGTAGTTTTGGGTATAACCTACAGGCATTATAATACAGACACTTTGTTAACAGTGGTAGCTAATATTGCACGGGAGGGTAACATTAGAATACCAGAACCACAAAGGAGAGTGACCAAGTGAGATAAGGTGGGTAAGGTAATATCTTTTATTGGACCAGCTTCTATTGGTGAGAGAGACAAGCTTTCAAAAGCTTGGTCCAATAAAAGATATTACCTCACCCACCTTGTCTCTCTAATAGCCTGCGACCAACATGGCTACAACAACACTGCATACAAAATAGTGACCAAGCGAGATAGCAATTGTTTTTGACGAGGATGTCACTTTGACTGGCTAGCCTACTCTCTAAGTTTTGGTCCTGGAAATAAACAAATGAAGAGCAAAATTCTAGGATCCTCACACACCTTTACTTTTCTTCAGAGAGTGCTGTGTGCATGGAGGATAGATGGGGCTTACACTGTAATATATTTAGGACAAAATATACTCCATGTAGTCAGCTACATTCTCGACAAATGTAGTTTGACTTTCAACAACCATATTGTGGGTAGCTCAGGAACTCGTGTTAGGGCACAGTGCTTATCATCTCCAAGTGACCTGGTTTAGCTTGGTAGGGGCCAAAGTTGTTAACATCTGATGAGAGTTGATGGCACGTGTAAATTAACTTAGTGGGCTGACACAAACATTTGTCCATCAGTCATCTGAGATGAATGAATAGTGGGAAAAAGGGTCTGTGAGTATTCAATCAAATTCAGGAGAGAATTTTGTTTTGCTCCTGTGTATCTCTCATGTTTGCTCTTGAGCTTTGCTGTGTGAATACTTGTGAAATGTGACATTAAACTTGAATGTTTGAATGTTATCCAAAAATGGATTTTGACTTGTATATTCAGTTGTAAAATTTGCAGTTCCGACTGTGTTGGTTAGTTACCTGAGTCGCTCATTTAGAGATCAGGAACAAGGCAGTGGGATTTATGTAATTAACTAACCCCAATGCAAATTGCAGATTTTCACAATGAACTGCTTGCAAATGATCTGCAGGTGAAGACCCACTTGCTGAAATTTATGAATCATTTTAAATACTGGTTGAAGCTGAGAATTTCACCTTCTGCTCAGGAACAATTCACAAAATAAATAACAAAAGGTGAAATATGCTGAATAAATTATTCAGGGACAATGATTTGCTCAGCTCTGAGGCCCTGTCTGCTTTGAAGAAATTCACACTAGTGTAACTCCACTGAAATAGTTACTGTGGTGCAAAGCCTCAATATAGACATACTGCACTTGCACAAAACAGTGCTTACAATGGTGCATCTTATGTCAGTATCAGAGGGGTAGCCGTGTTAGTCTGGATCTGTAAAAAGCAACAAAGAGTCCTGTGGCACCTTAAAGACTAACAGATATGTCAGTATGTTACCACATCAATATAGTTCCATCGGTATGAATTTCATTAACAGAGACAAGGACTAACACATACACACAATATACATTTGCTTTCTCTCACAGAATTTGGAGAACATTCCTCACCAAATTCTAACAGTTAAGGCAGCTCAAATTTGGGACTTAAACTATTTGACAGTCTTCTTTTAATCTGCAGCAAGCAGTGTTTTCAACAAGAAGTATTATCCTATTTTCAAAGGTCAAATAAATCACCTTTAGGCTCATGAAAAGGTAAACACACTGATGCCTGTGTAGCTTTCCTGAGTTTATGAGATATCCTGGCAATAGAAATACAAAGAAGCACCATAAATCCTACTGCTGCACAAAGCATCTAATTCCTGGGGGGTTTCCACTGCCATTTGGTGCAATTTCCTCTGAAACTATTATTAGGAAATATTAAATCAAGTGGAAGCGTAAACCCCGGTAGGTAACATACTTTGAAAGGAGAGCATTTCCTACTAGAAGGCTTAGAAAATGTTAGGGAGGTGTGGAAAACAACCACCACCAGATCTGGAGACATCTTCAGCAATGCTAGATTGTGCCATTTTGACACTACATAAACAAAATGATTGCTACAGATGAAAAATAATGTAATAGGATTACAGCCCAGGTTTTACTACCAGTCATTTTCAGCTTTTCTATTATCATCATTTAAAGTTTCTAAAAGGTCATAGCAGCTCCCTTTCAGCACATTCTTAAGTTATATATATAGCTAAAAGAAACCTGTTGTAAATATATGTCATCCTAGAAATGACTAAACCGTGCAAGGATATAAATGCGTTTTAAAGACCTTCCCAGCAAAGTGCTTAAATTATAGGCTATTATTTCAGAGTTCATGCTGTAATGAGGCCCTGTTGGGTGTAAGCAGAGACGCTGTTAAAACAGTGATTACAGCAACACTTCATGGAGTGACATGAAAATATTTTACTATCAAGGGCTCTTTAACAAAGAGACAGGAAGCTTCAGTGAAGCCGGTGCAATAGTATCCTAAGGCCATGCCCTGTCTCACCTATGTATTCCTGCTTACCCTGCGTGTCATTCCAGAATGATTATTTTTACCAATGGGCGACCTGTGGAAGGTTTGGAGTTCAGCACTGGTTTGGATGAGAGGCCACGGCACTGAATGCTTCTACCAAGTTCATCTGAATTCTCCAGCCTCTTGAATCTGCACAACTGGGATGAAAATCTCACAAGCAACTGGCGGGTGCCTTCATGAGACCATGGGCTGCTTCAAGGTCTCAATCCAAAGCCCAGGGAAGTCAATGGGAGGCTTTCCATTGACATTTAATGGTCATTGGTTGAGATCCAAAGTCACAAGAAGAAATATGGAAAGAGCCTTGCCTGATAGCTTGCTGGTGTGGGCCCAGCTAGAAACTGGAAGAGAGACAGCGAAGTAAATAAATGAATACAAATGCAGTCACACCTTTCAAATCCATAACCGAGGTTTGGTTTGAGTTTGAGGGGTAGAGAGTGGTCTCCCCATGACAGGATGTGCATGGGTGGGGCATGAGGAGGGTCTTCCACACAGTGCCAGCCACAATTGCAGTCCCTGGGCCTGATTCGCCACTGCCTTCCTCCAGACTTACACCAGTGTATTGCCAGTGATGTCAGTGGAGTTATACTGGTGTAAAATTGGACCAACACAGTGGCTAGCTGAGCTCCTTGACAGCAGGCCCTGCTCCCTGCTAGTGCCCTTCCGGGCTGGTGGGGAGAAGCCAGGTCCATGGACCCACATCTCCCCCTGCTCTGCACCCTCTAAGGTGTGTAGCAGTGGACACACTCCCTCTGTGTTCTGGGGAATACCAGGACAAGGCACCTTGAGCACCTGCTGGGACAATGCTCTTCCACACGGTGAATGGGGCCACCATAGTCAATGGGAGTCTCTCCCACTGTTGTCAAAGGAAAACAGATGGGGGCTCCAGTGCTGGGTTGGGGCTGAAAGCCACAATAAAGCATGAGTCTCAAAATGGGATAGACAGCATGTGATGGTGCTGGTGGGGTTCTTATTTTGTTTCGGAACTGGCTTCCCCACCTCTAATTCTTTTAAAGACAAGTTCAGTTCTACTTCTGAATTAATTCACACTGATACTCTGGAAAGCATCCCAAGAAATCAGGAGACATTACTTTTATTTTAAATGGTCCCCGTCTCCGTTTACACGAAGGAAGCTGAGCCTGGGGTTTGTCCAAAACAGAGCAGAGAGACCACCAAGTAGTCTCATCAGCAGAGGACTAATTGTGGTCATTTATTATAGTCACTTATCTGATAGGAGCTTCTTTATCTGTGATAGTTTTACAGGGATAAAATCCCCAGGCATTCAAACCAGTATATAAACATGTTACCTTGTGGCAGAGTGTCTGTTACTTACTGTCAACACTTGCCGGCAGAAAAATGCCTATCTCCAGCTTATATGAAGTAACGATGAGTTTAATAAGCTCCAGTGAAAGCCGCAGAATAAACAAGGCATCAGGAGTGTTTGCCTTGTCGAACCTCTTAAACAAATAAAGGTGACTGAGAAGTACAAACAACTGGTTTGGGGCTTACCATTGAGATGTCCACAGTGCAGCAAAGGCAAATACCACTGGCTAGTAGAGTTGCAGACACTGTAATTACCGCAGAGGAAATACTTATCTGGGGCTTTAAAACAGTCATTGTGAGGCTCTACCTAAACACTTGAATACTGATCTGTAACACCATTGCCATTCCAGCTCTGGTCCGAGATTACTCTCCCTGGGAGGGGGAGTGTGGTCCAGTACCTAACACACTACAAGGAGGCGAGCGAGGTTTCATTCTCAGCTCTGCCATTCACTGGCTTTCGCCTCTTTGGCCCAGTTACTCACACAGAGAAATATTTACTCCCGTGAATAATCACACTGAACCCGTAGTTACTTTACGAATTCACTGGGATAACTTGTGTGAGTAAGTGCTACTCAGCCTGAGTAAGGATTGCAGAATCAGGCCCTGCGTGGTTGCATAAAATGCTTTGAGATCCATGGGTAAAAGTCGCTGTAATTATTATATTTTACTGCTACTGAACTGAGTTGAACAATTCTCAAACATGGGGGCCTAAAGTTAGATACCTAAGTCCCTTTTGGGGGCCCTTAAGCAGGAAATCATCCTTGCTCAGGAAGGTACTTACACCCATGCACAAGGCTCCTAAGCAAAAAATGGCTCAATTTTCAGAAGTGCTGAGCACTTATAATACCCCTGGATTTCAGAGGAAGTTGTGGGTACTCAGTCTCTCTGAAAACCAGGCTCCTTTAATTGAGGAGCCTAAAGAAGCATTTAAGTATCTTAAGGCTTGTGCATTAAACCAATGTACCATTGTACAGATGGGAAAATAAGGCACAGGAAGATGATATGACTAGCCCAAGGTCACCTGGCAGACCAGTGCCAGAGCTGGGAATAGAACTGAGGTCTCCTGAGTCCCAGTTCAGTGCTTTATCCACTAGGAAGCATTGCCTCCCTAGTCACCCTAATCTGGTATTTAATGGCCTTTTCCAGATGCATAAATTATCATGATTCACAACATCCTTAAATGTGTCTCAAACAATAATTTTCAATCTTTAATCTTCCATCAGAAGCAAACCCGCTGTTCTTTTTAAAAGCAAATTGAACTAATGCTTCAAATACACTTGAGAGCAAATGAATATTTAGTAAATAAGAAAAGACTAGGCATTATTTCAAACCAATTTTTCTAGAGATACATCTTTGTCTCTATGACTCTGAATCATGCTGCGTCTCTCAAAAACAGCTGCCATTTTTTTTGTATATATCCTAGCAAAAAACTTAGTCTAGTGCTATAGTCTGAGACCAAGGAAGGTCATATCAGCACACAGTGGCTGACAATAAAAAGTTAACACTTACCTGATTATAATGTTGCCTTATGATGCAAAGTGGAAATATGTTCCATTTGCCACAATGAAATATTGCAGTGAACTGAAATGTTTACTTTCTAGAGCCAGGGGATTTTGAAGGCTGTTGTAAGGCAACTTTTCTTATTGATTTGAAATTCTGGGGAGTCGTGATGTGCTAATGATTTAATATACACCCTGGGACCAGATCCTCATCATGTGTAATTGATTCATTGACTTAATGAAACTATGCTGATTTGCACTAGCTGAGGATCTGTCTGTCATACTTTCCCCACAAAACACAGCATAAATTATTTCCCAACAAATGCGAATGTCTCAGCCTAGCTGCCCTTCCTGGGTCTCACATTGTGTCCTCAGGCCATCAAGATGGCTGCTTCCCACGTAATATTAGGGATTAGAAAATCTTGCATCACTGATGATTTCAGCAGCTTCCATGATGAGCAATAGGACTCACTTCAAAAACAAAATGAAAAAGCCCTTTTATTGTCAGGTTTCCAAAAACTATTTATTTCCAGCACCCCCAAACAACCATCAGATTAGCCTGTTGACAGCAGGACTTTAACTGGCAGATCACAAGGAAGTTCCTTTAACAGACCGGAGCAATTTTGAGTTACTTTGGAGCAATAAACACAATGACTCAGAACCCATTGAAATACATTGGCAGTGCTGTCCACCTGTTGTTCAGGATGCTCCTAGAAATAAATAATTAATAGAGAAAGGCTTCTAAAGGCTCAGATGGTTGGGAAGGTGTCTGTAACAATCTAGGTACATTGAGAACTACATGGTCATGGGGTGGGGGTTTGTGTGTGGCTCCAGATTCTTCTCGCGCTCTCTGTCGCTAGTTCAAATCCTCCCCATGAATAATAGTGACCAAAAGTCTTTATCCTATCACAGCTCTTTAGTAGTGAGGTTGATTGGTGCCCCCGGTGGACAAACAGTTATGTCACATGTGGCATCTGCCATCGAAGGAGTTGATAAGACTGAATGTGTCATTGGCACTAATATGAGCGAAATCTGTGACAGAATAGGTGTGGAATTAAAACTGCCTTTTGAACTCTCAGGATACGATGTATCTTGGTCAGGGCACACCTTCTTTGCCAGCTTGCTGCACCTGCCATGTGGATAGCTGAAGGATTCCAGTGTCTAGGACTGGCACCAGAATCATGGTTTCAACCCTGAAAAGTGCCCTAGTAAAAATGCTATTGTGAGGTTTGATTTTTACTGTTGTGCAAGGACCCCTTATCAGATTGTCTCCTTTAGAAGTAAAAAGATGATGGGCCAAATTCCTTGCTGCAGTTAATGGAGATGGTACATCAGTAGAAAATGTGGCCGAGTTTTTCTATTGCTGGCCCTGCAAACTCAGCCTAGGATCTGAAAGCCAAGCTAAGCTCTCCCACGGGTGATCAAAACTGTGCAGTTAGAATTTAGTTAACAATATCGTTGATGATCCATGAGCAAGAAGAAACCCAGCTTCTTCGTCCAAAGTCTTGCAGGTTCTACACTACTAACAGAGTAGAAAGGGGCGGTGCTGGGGTGGGAGAATATTTTTATCAGTACACTAAGCAGATGTGACTCAGAATTCACATGAAAGACAGCTGATCTGTTGAATAAGAAGGTGTCATTTTTATGATCACTTTTCTGAACTGAACCACATTTTAAAATCCCACAAACCTGAATGTCAATAGGATTTTATATTTACTAAATACATTAGAAAAATGATTTAACATGTTGCAGTACCTTTTCCCTGGGCTACACCAGCCCTGTTCCACGCTTTGCTATGAGTTCATAAATTATCAGGCTGAGTTCATACATGATCCTGTTTCCAAACCAAGCTGTTTTACAAATAATATTGCTCAGTTGCTCTTTTTCACTGCTACATACAAAACCCTGGAGCCGGCCCTGCTTATTACTCTCTCCTCATATGGAAGCTGTTCCGTACCCATAATCATTTTTGTTGCCCTTTTCTGAACCTTTTCCAATTCAAATATATCTTTTTTTGAGACAGGAAGACCACATCTGCATGCAGTATTCAAGATGTGGGTGTACCAGGGATTTATATAGCGGCAATGTGATATTTTCTGTCTTATTATCTATCCCTTTCTTAATGATTCCCAACATTATTAGCTTTTTTGACTGCCACTGCACACTGAGTGGATGTTTTCAGAGAACTATCCACAGTGACTCCAAGATCTCTCTCTTCAGTTGTAATAGCTAATTTAGACCCCATCATTGTATTTGTTTAGTTGGGGTTATGTTTTCCAATGTGCATTACTTTGCATTTATCAACATTGAATTTCATCTGTCATTTTATTGCCCAGTCACCGAGTTTTGTGAGATCCCTTTGTAGTTCTTCGCGGTCTGCATTAGACATAACTATCCTGAGTAGTTTTGTATCATCTGCAAATTTTGCCACCTGACTGTTTACCCTTTTTTCCAGATCATTTATGAATATATTGAATAGTACTAGTCCCAGGACAGACCCCTGGGGGATACCACTATTTACCTCTCTCCACTCTGAAAACTGACCATTTATTCCTACCCTTTGTTTCCTATCTTTTAACCAGATATTAATCCATGAGAGCACCTTCCCTCTTATCCCATGACAGCTTACTTTGCTTTAGAGCCTTTGGTGGGATACTTTCTGAAAATCTAAGTACCCCCTCAAAGAATTCTAGTAGATTGGTGAGGCATGATTTCCCTTTACAAAAAACATATTGACTCTTCCCCAACAAATTATGTTTGTCTATGTGTCAGCCTGACTTCAGTACCTGGCAAACTGGTTGAAACTACAGAACAGAACAGAATTGTCAAACTGCCTATAATTGCCAGGATCACCTCTGGAGCCCTTTTAAAAAATTGGCATCACATTAGCGATTAGCGAACATTTATGTTCAACCTCTATTATAGTGTCTTTAAAAAGTTTCCATTGGGTTAGAAATCACAAATACTACTTTCCAATACTCCTTGGTTTACGAATGTTGGTCATTATAGTAATACTACTATATTTTCACATAACACTATTTGCAATGAAGCATTTGACCTGTTCTAATTAAGACTGACTAAGGCTGTCACAGGGCTTTACGCAGGGCCAGAGTTAAGGTTGCTTTGGTGCCTTCACTGCGAATAGCCATAATTTAAAAACTGTTGGTTAAGTTGAAATGTAAATGAGTTAGCTGGCTTTCTAATGGTTGCTTTGTTCATTTTTTGGATAATCGCAACGATCTTGTAGGGGTTTTTTAAAACCTTAAGTTACTGATATCTAGCCTTGACCTTTACTCCATTTGAATAACCTTTTTTTTTTTTTTTTTTTTTTGGTTGGAAGTTACAATCCAAAAGATCATTTTCTCTCAGAGTATTTTGATACGTCCCCTGCCAACTGAAATTAGGAAACATGATACAAAGTTAGGCAAAAAATAAAAATGTAACCAAATCTTGCTTAGCCTCCAAAACACATTTTTTTGGTTAAAATTTTAGGTGATATTTTGGGTAGTCTCTTATTTTATCTACCACCCCTAAGTACAGCACCCTACAGCCCTGATCCTGCAAATACTTACATGTGAGTAGGTCCATTGAATCCGATAGGTGGCTCATATATATAAAGTTTTGTACATGCATATGTGCACGCAGGATCAGGTGTGCTCTATGTGAAAACAGTGATTCTCAACTGTGGTACTTCCAGTTTTAAGCCAGCACAATTCTATTGGAATCAATGGATTTGCAAACATGTAACACTGGAATAAAACAATGGAGAATCTGATCCAATGCTTGAAGACAATTGCAATGCCTAAGTATAATGGAATGGGCTGCAGATTTTTAAATCTGAATTTCCTAGCTAGTGTTCAATCCACTTCTTAATATTTGTGTGTGAGAATCACAGGGACTTTTTGAGTTGTTCCAGCCACACCAGTCAGTTTGGTAGATGCACTCAACCACTTCTTCATTTTATAGTCCTTTGTATGAGGATAAGCACCACATAAGATAGAGGAGAGTAACCTTAAACCACAAGCTCAGACTGCACCTTGAAACAATTTTGATGACTCCATCGAAATCAGTTTAGGTTAAGCGTACATAAATAGTGTCAAAGGGGAACACACCCAGAACTCTCTGGGAGATCATGATAAACACTCCTGATGTTTTGCAGCTGGGCTCATCATCTGTGCATTTCACAATAAAATTTTATGAAGCATCCAGACATCCAGCTGGTTGCATTCAATGGGAGATAGTTTTCTCCACTATGGCATTGTGTTGCTTATCCGCTGCATTATTCCCCCCCACTTCTGAGCCCACCACTCCTTTTCTATTAGAGGTCACAGATCTTGGTGTTTTTAAACTTGTCAGGCTTTAGTACAGATTTTAGTTGTTTAAAAAAATGGTTTCTCTCTAAGGCTAAGTAGATACAAATTAGAATTAACCATATCAAAGAATATTTTATTTCCAAGTGTCCATCTGATATTTCCAAGGAGATAAATATACCCCCCCACACACATATACCCAAAATGAACATGTAGCCCCTCATCCTACAAACACTCACACACTGAACTTTAAGCATGTGAGGAATCACATCTCCCATCTTTTCTCTCTGTACTGAGATTCCAACTGGATTTACCAACAGCCTTAAAGTTAAGCACATGCGCAGCTGTTTGCCGGATCAGGGCCTAATTTTGTTTGAATAATTTAAGACTATTGTATTAAGAGGACTTAAAAACCGATTCTCCTCTCACGTATGGCAGTTTTTCACTAGTATTACTCCACTGATGTGGGTGGAATTACACCTGATTTACACTGCTGTAGTTAATAACAGCCGGCTCAGGTCCTAATAGCTCAGATTTAGCTGTACTTCTTTTGTTTTCTTTCCTTCTCTGACAATTCCTAGGAAATCTCACTTCAGGAAGAAAAGCACCTGGAGAAATGTTGAAATTCATTTCAGAGCTGCCTAAAATGATCAGGCAGGTAACTGGTAAGAGGAAATACCCCGGCGAAGGGATTTATTGTGCTATCTTCATTCCTTGCCAAGTTGCAATATCTTAATCTTTCACGATGACATTATTATGAACCAGCAAAAACAGAGACAACCCTGAGAGGCCTCTGGTTCAGCTATTTGCAGGTTTCATAGACATACTTAACCTGACTTGATCTGGACTCTACCAAGGGTTCTTCAAACCCCAAACCACCGAGATCCAACAAAACATGAATGAGGCTCCATATGGTGGAATGTGTGCTTCATACTCGAGAAATCAAGGCAGAATCACATAGCCAGCTGTTGCATTATGAATTAAGGCCTCTGTTTTAGACATTGCAAATTTAATCAATGGGTTTTCTAGGATTTTGGGGTGGCAGATTCACAGGGGCTAGGATGAACCAGGACCTCAGGATGTAGCCCCCCATGATAACAGCAAAATGCAAATGTCTGTCGTCTGTACTGCCCCTAGAGATCAACTGGGGTGGCAGGAGGGAGGAGGTAACAGGCCCCTTATCATCCCTTTGGGTATAGTCCTGTTTATTACAGTAACATTAATTTCAGTTTATTTCAGGAGGTTGAGGGGAAACCGATTAGTCATTATTAACTGGCATAGATAAAAGGCCCAAACGGATGATTGCTTTATAATGCATATGCTGCATCACTGCCTTTGTAAGCTCCACAATGACCAGTGTGATGATTCCTCTCCGACGTCTCAAATCTTGTGGTTATAATGGTTTTCTCCACTTTCAGCCCAATTACTTGTGCTGTGGGCTGAGACCAGGATTAGTCTGGAGAGTCCCATCTTCTTCGGAGGTTAGAGATCAGCACTAAGCCTGAGACACATTTCAGACAGTTTGCGTCATTGTGTAAACAGTGATAACCACACTTAATGACGATAAATCTCAATTTCACCACAAAACTGTACAACTACCAAGATAATCAATTATGCAATTTACAGCTAATAAAAATGCAGCCAAAGGAAAAAGCAAACAACATGTAAGGCAAGGAGACCAATGTATTGGGCAAATACTGTGGTGTTATTTGTTTTTGTGTTTAGTAGCACTTAACAGTCAGGGTGCATAAATAATCTTTATTACAATGAAATTCGGAATGTTTCTAGTGAATGTTTGATACTAGGTTGGATAGTTGCCTCTGGCAGTGTAAAGAGGCCTTTACGTGTGAAAAAGTATACGCTTTAAATTGCCAGAGTGGTAAAATTCTGCTGTCCTTAATTTAACAGCTCACTCCAGCTAATTTAGAGTACATAGTCATAAATAAAACAATGACAAGAGATTAAAAAACAAAAAAAAAGCTGACAAAATCATGCGCTGTGGATTTACCAAATAATGCAAACATTTATAACATATTTTTAGCTCCTCTATTTATCTTTTTTCATATAAGAAAAAAAAGAGGAAGAAAAATGAGGAGCAACATCTGTTTGCCATATTTCTTCCCCTTTTTTCTTCCTCTAACATCTTTTCAGCATTTTCCTTTCTCCCATCTTTTCATATTCTGTATCATAGCAACTTGAGAGATTTATTATTGTTATTATTATCTGTTCAGAAAATGACATTCTCTGTGAAAAAATAAGAAATGAAAAGATTTTTTTTTTTTTTCAAAAACATTCCCAGACATCTTGGAGCTTTTCAATGAAAATACTAAAATTGTTTGGGTTTTGAACAGTGAACATTTTTTGGTTTTAGTTTTCATTGAAAAAACAGAAACTTTCAAATTAAATGGTTTTTTTTACTGCAATTTTTCATGACACAGTTTTTCACAACAAAAATAACAGAAAATTGCTCTTATTATTTCAGTTGTCTGAAAGAAGGTAATCGCAACACCTGTGCCTGACTCAGATAAAGATAAACAAGGGGACAGGTGCTGTGGTCTGGCTCGCATTTCTTCTTACTCAACCAAAGAACAAAATGCAAAAGGATGACACAGACTACTGTGCAAAATGGAAATACAAGGCTTTAGTTGTCATCGCTGGTATTCAGCAGATTCATATTAATAAAAATGTGACTACTATTGCCATCTTTTGTTACTGTGATTTGTATTGCAGCCGCACCTTGAGGCTCCAGAGAGATCAAGGCCCCCTGGTGCTAATTGCTGTACATACATTCAGTAAGAGACAGTCTGTCTCAAAGCACCTACCCCCTATTGTTCCCCTCATTTTCCAGATGGGGCATCATCAGAGAAGATTAAATGACTTGCCCAACCTCACTCAGGTAGTCTGTGGTACAGCCAGGAATTGAACCTAGATCTCCTGAGGTTCAGCCCAGGGCCTTAACTCATCACAGCTATACTAGTATTATGAGGTATGGGGATCAGCTTTTGGGAAATGCTTTTAATAAAATGTGTTCCATGCATCATCGCTGGCTAGATTGGGCTTTAAAAGCACAGCCCGTAGTAAGGGGCAGGGCTGAAGCTGCAGACGTCTAGGAAGGGTTCTGCGTCAGAAAGACAGCTTCCCAGCTGTGGGGGGAGAAACACAGTCTGACACAGCCTTTCAGGGATACAGCACTTTGTTGGCTGGTTTCCAGGGGCGGAACCATGGCTCTGAGATCTTCCTATTGTCTGGCCAGATCTTATGTGGCTCACACAATGTGTAGGTTCAATTACAGATATCATATGAGATCTTGCACGAGTTATTTAAACCTCTGTGTGCTTCAGTTCCCATCTGTAAAATGGGGCCAATAATGGGGAATAAGCTCTTTGAGTCAGGGACTCTTACTAGAGATACCTATAGCATCTTGCACCAGGGGGCCCTGATTTCCCTGCCCCAGCACTGTAAAATTGGGACATTTTTTAAATAATACTTATCTCCCTCCTGGGGGGTGTTGTGAAATGTGGTGTCTTTTATCCAAGGATCTCTAAGCACTGTAGAAATATTTATCAATGATTATAAGTAAAAAAAATATTTCATTGGAAAAGATACTGAAGATTTTCTGGCTTCATGAGCAATGCTCCCCTTCACCCTCTGCTGACTTGGCACCTTCCAAGTAAAACCTGATACTGAATAACAGATCCATTTTTAAACAAATACAATTAAATATGTTTGTCTACATCTTTCCAATCCACAGAGGCAGCATTGTCACAATGCACTGGATTTTTTTGGGTGCAGCATATGACTACAGCTGGTTAGCACAGATATAGCTGTTGTGTAATGTTTGGACCCTCTGTTGTTTCATTCATTCCATTCATCAAACTCTATCTTGTACTTTGGGAAAGATCTGCCTTATGGTAAATTTACATTCCCCCTCTGCCCCAAATTGCTGTTATTTCTCATAGTTAAAGGACACAGGCAAGTGACATATCCATAGAGTTTCAAATGTTGTTTACTTTGTAATTTACAGTGTCCCTTAAAAGTTGGAAAAATGGGGGAGAAAGTCCTACCAATTTTGTATTTTTTCCCTGAGAAAGACAAGATTTGCTGGATCAAATTCTCTTGGTGGAAGGTACAAACTTTTTCAGCTCTTCTTCAAGTCTAGGGAAAGGAAACCAGAGTGACTGAACTAAATACAAGTTGAGACAGATTGTTAAGCATAAGGAGTTAACACATGTTGTGGGAGACCACTTAAAATGAGGTGGGCTATTAAGGATTAGCGAGCAGTGGGGTGTGTTACAAATTGTTGTAATGAGCCATAAAACCAGTGTCCCTGTTAAGTTGAAGGTCTTTGATGTCTAGCAGAGTTATTATTTTTAGTTCTCAGGCTTGCCGGTTGAACATGTTATTCAGGTTTCTGTTGGGGATGAGGACTGAGAAGTCAGATATTGAGTGAATGCTTTTGGGTTTTGTCTTTTATTACTTTTCTGTCTGAGTTCATTTGAGAGCTTAGTGATTGGTTTCACCCATATAGTTCTGTTGGGGCATTTGATGCACTGGATGAGGTACACCACATGTTGTGATAGGCATGTGTAGGACTCAGAAATCTCGAAAGGTGTTGTGGGAGGTGTTGCTCATTGTAGCAGTGGAGGTCTGTCTGGTGCTGCTGTGAGTTGGTGTGCCCTGGTCTGTGGGGAGCTTGCTTTTGATGATGAGGTTGGCGAGGTTGGGGGATTGTTTGAAGGCCAGAAGAGGGGGTTCAGAAAAGATTTCTTTGAGGATGTGGTGCTCCCTATCAAATATCAGTTGTAGCGGATGGGTTCCACTGTGGGGTGGTAGGTGACAACTAGGGGCATATAGTTAGTGGTTTTCTTTTGTTCTGTATTGAAGCAAGTTCTCCCCGGACATTTGGGTTGCCCTTTTCATGTTGCTATCTACTTCTCTGGTGGAGTGTCCTGTTTAGTGAAGGTGGTTTTAAATGTGTTTAGTTGGGTCTTCTGGACTTTCCCTTCAGAGCAAATATTGTGGTTTGTGAGTCTCTTGCTGTAGATAACAGATATTTTGGTATGTCTGAGGTGGTTGCTGGCTCAGAGAATGTAGGTGTTGCTCAGAGTACACAGGAATTGCTGTATTGAATCAAACCAGGGGCCCATCTTGTCTCATATCCTATTACTGATAGTGGCCTTACTCACACAAGTAGCCCCACAGGATTTGATTCTTATCTCTCTTAAATCAGGAGTGACTCCTCTGAACTTACTGGTGTTATATTGGGGCAAAGCTGATGTAAGTAAGATAAGAATCAGTCCTTTTCTCTCCAAGAGTATGGTCTGTATCCGTACAAGGGCTGAAAATGGGACTCCTGTTTTGAAAGCACTGGCAGCAGGATGAGAGCCTGATTTAACTACATTATACCAAGTAGATGCATTTTCATTACTATTTATTATTACATAATGTAATACATCTTTCAGATGAGACTTAAAATCTTGCACATAAGAACTTCTAGTGTGCCTAGAACCTTTACGGAGTCTGAAAGAAGATGGAGGCTCTTAACACCCTTATGAACTCAGGCCAGGACAGAGCACAGCTTGGCCATGAAAAGTAGGTCACTGATGTTCAAAGATCTCACTCCTCCAACACCTCTTATGGTTCTACCTGCAGTTATATTTTTCCCACACTGGAGCCCAGACTCCACAGTGATGGGAATATTGGACAAGGGCATCATTCTTGGCTCTTCATGTGGAACTTGCCAAATAAAGATTACAAGAAGAAAAAATAAAGATGCTGGAATAAATACAAATAATAAAATGAAAGCAATATCCACTGCCTTTCATTTTCATTTCTTCTTGTTACGATATATGACATTTTTCCCTATCAAAAGATCAGAGTTTAGAATTCAAGTCCCATTTTATCCTTGAGTAGTGATACACCACTTAATCTCTTGACCCTGACCAACTGGATTACCGCTTACAGCAAAGATAGCATAGATTCAGTGGCAAGGAAGACGCCACAATAAGTGCCTTTTTCCTCAGCCCACAAAAGGAGGACCCAGGCAGAATGCTAACGTGAGACCTCTCTGGTCTTCATATATGTTCACACCAGCATAAACCAGGAGTACCTCTACTGAAGCCAGAGAATAATCAGCCTCTCTGAGCACTAATTTTAAGGCTGGTTTGCACACTTGGGGAGGGGAATGTGGCCAGCTGGGTTGGAGTCTAGCTCCACCATGAGTGTCTGTTAGCACCTGGCAGCAGGCACTCATTGGGGAGGGTGCAGAATGTCCTTTTTACCAATAGGAGTAGCATTAAACACCATGTTCCCTTGCAGTGCTTCCTGAGATATTTTGTCTGTGTTTGTCCTACACAGGCAGAATATCTCAGAGCACTGCAACTCAGCAGCTACTGCTCCCCAGCCTCCTCTACTGGGGTAATGCTACAATTTTACTATAGACAAAATGATTGCTAGTATTTTCCAAATTAAGCGGTGTACATTCACTATCACAAAACTAAACTCCTTCCCATTTTCATTTCCTGTTCATGCATCATTTGTAAAACACTGCTGATTTATGTGAATGTATCTGTTATTTGTGTTCATTCAGTAGTTTATTCCAACCCATGGGCTCTACGTGAACTATCTGCTTTGTTCACTATTCTGGATTTGTGATGTGTAGTTACTCACCTACATCACATGGTATTGCCTGTGTTTAATGATTGGTTGTCTGATGCCGTTTAAAAAGGATAATGCTGAATGGCAAATTGTGAAGAACGAATAGCACATTTTGCTATGGCCTTTTGACACTAATAGTCATTAGTGCTAATGCCACACAAAACTTAACTAAAGCAGTGGCCATCCATCTAATTGCAAACAATGGTCAATATGACCCTGACAGTAACATCAGAGCAATCTCATAATGTAATTTGCAAATCACCTTTTGAATGATTGGGACAGCTCTAGTCCCAATTAAGACTAATCCAGTTAAATGGGGCACAGTACACTGTCTCTAGTTACCTCCACCTGATGGATTCCCAAGGTTAATAGATAGTATCCTGCTGGGTTTCCTTATCAAGAGTTAAATTCCAGTGTAATCAGATCCATAACATAGGTATGAGAAGGGAAACGAACACCATACTGACATCACCCCCCAAAAAGACCTCTGGGTCTAAATGCCAGGAAGTTTGCCTATGTCTTTTGCACTACAATAAACCTTTACATTTACAATTCAATCTGTGATTTTAAAAACATGTATTTAAAAAAAAATTTGTAACCATATTTTAACCATATGTTTGATCTTTTGCAGCACCAAGAATCCCCAATTCCCATCGCTTTCCGAGTGAGTAGAGGGTGCTCAGCACCTTTTACAGCATTGGGGCCCAAAACTGCATGTGATTCTCCCCCATGTGTGTATCCCTTATAGGTGTTTTCTAAGGTACACTGAGTTGTGAACATTTTTATTGGCCATTTGATAAGCTGCCATCCCCCTGCTGGTCTGATCAACAATGTGAACTTGCTCTTGATTGAGTTACTGGCCATTTCTATCCTTCACAAAGATGACCGAGCCTGCAAAGTCAGAAGGTGACATCACAAATCATCCCTCGACTCCCTGTGTCAAGAGCAAGGAATCCTAACCCTTTGGCCTGAGGGATTATTGCTGCCTGCTGGGATTGGGAAAGCTGTCTCAGTGTTTTGAGGACTTGCTCAAATGATTTCACAGAACTCAGAGTTCAAAACAAAGCAACGTTATAATGTTGTGTCTCCAGTTTGATTCACCAATAAAACTTATAGCCTCAGCGTAAAGCTTTGCTCAGGGAAAAGAAGGTCTGAGAAGCTGTGGATGGGGCCACAGGGCTGCATTTATTTTAGTTGTGTCAGTTACCTTCAGAGACTCAAATCAAACTCTTCTCTCCACCATTTGCTCTGTGGAATTCAAATGGTTTATCTCAGGCTCAAGCAATAGCCAAGCAGTGTGCTGCAAGGAACCGCTGCTTATCGCAGCTTTTACATGGCTTCTCTAAGCAAATGTTTAGCCCTACTTGACTCGGGGATGAGTGCTGTATTGATTATTAACTTTAAACAAACATCTGGTTTTCATTACGAATAGTAGCAGGCCAGAGAGGGGTGCTGTACTGGGCGGTGTGGTCACTTAACAACCATCAGGGCTGGTTATAAAGAAAATTTAACATATCCTGCAATTACAGTCTGCCCAGCACAGAGGGATTTGAGATCTGCAGATCTGATTTCAGAACAGAAGAAAATGTTTATTGTATCTGCTACACACATTTATTTACTCAGTAGTAGCAGGGCTTTTGAAATATTGCCTGTAGAAGAGCTTATCCCTTTGCTTATGAGAAGGACTTTCTTGTTTAAGCCAGGAAACTCAAGCAAGACTCCTGGTCAGGATGGCCTGTTTAATGCTTTTACAGGCTTCAGGATTGCAGCCTATGCAGAGTATACGGGTCTGTTCTGAAATATAAATAACAGCCCCCGCCATCAGTGCCTTGCTGCTTAGGCTGGCAGGAAGCGTTGTGGAGGCAGCATGCTCAGCCCTGGGAGGGTGACCCCCTCATGACTCTTGAGTGACCCCCCTCATGGCCAGCATTTCAGAGTGGGATTGCTGGGCTACGGGGGAAAATACTTTCAAAATGCACAAGGCCGTACTGTAGCATGGCCAGTAGTGCCTTCCATGTCTGCCTTGTCTGGGGCAGGATTTAGGGAGACCCTGTGTGCACTTGGCAGTGCATGCTGGACTCAGGTTGGGATCTAGTGAGAACTACAGGGTCCTGTCTGTGTCCAGCATCTTGACGGAGGCGTCCACTTTATACTCATTACAGCTGAGCCATACCCATTCTCAACCCTACAAGTCCCAGGGTTGCCACAGCTTGGGTCCTTTCAGGGTTGTAGTGGACCTGGAAATAATTCAGGGCAGCAATTTTGGAGGCTTTCCACCTTTTTTAAATTCCTGGACAATATTATATGATGTCGTGTCATGTGGCATCCATGAAAGGGTTAATTTGCATAAGGCTGCTGCCTCTGAAAACATCAGAGTCCGGCTCCCAGGGCACGATCAGCCAAAGGGAGGTTTTTCTGGTGATGTAATGCTTGAAACTTGATATCCTGCTGAAGCACTGTGGTGGGTGGAGTTTCTGTGGAGCCAGACAAAGCTTGGATCCACTCTCTTTGGCTTGCTCATGCTGTCTCAATTAAAGCTGCGTTGAATTAATCTTGTACTCTTAATGTCAGTTGCTATTTTTCTAATTCACCTTCAGACTCTTACATACTATTTCTACAAACACAGCGGGCCTGGTCTTCAATTTCAGGCTGTCAATTTCATGGGCTGTTGATACATTTATTAGGTGTGTTATTTGCTATTTTTAGGAGGCTGTGGGGGAGTGGTACAACTTTCTTCTCTGTGTATAAAACTCTTACAGTTCCCTGCCCACTGCAAATGTTTTCACTATTAAAATACAATATTTAGGTTCAAATTCCTCCCTGATGTAATTCCCCTGACCTCTGTTTTGCCTGGGGTGAATTTGACCCATAGTGTTGTATGCGCTCTTCAGATAGAAGGTAAAAACGATTGGCCACTGCTGGAGAAAGAATAGTTCCAAGCTAGACGGATCAATGATTTGATCAGAAATGGGCCTCAACTAGAAATCCCGATAGGAACACCTCAGAACTTTGCTGGCTGGCCCCCTCCCTGGGACTGATTATAGCCAACAGTCACAAACATTTATGCACAACCTTTGTATGCTCTAGGGCATGCCTAGGACATGTTATTTGCTTAACACACTGCACTCATTTCAAAGGCTCATTGAAAGACTTGCCAAATAGTTGAGATACACACATACATGGGTGTGGGTTGGCAGGGCACGATCTGCTTGATTTATTTACGCCCATAAGGGAGGGTGACGTATTGCTGGCTCATGGTTCCATAACCCAGGGTTGAGAGAGGTGATCATCATCTCTTATGGAAAAATATAAAATAAATACCTCCCTTTTTTGCCAAAAAAGTTCTCATATTGGGGAGTTCACACATTATACCCTAGTAGCCCACTGAGCTGCACTTTAAAGAACCCCATGCAGAGGCAGTACAGGGTTGTGATGGACAATAGCCATCAAAAGGAAGAGGGGTGCGGACACAACCATATAAACCCAGATGGCCTGGTGCCCAAGGGGACAACCACATCACCAGCCAGTTCAAGCAAGGTAAGGACATGGATAGCCAGTGGAGGGGGAGGATGATCAGGATTGCTCAAGCTACAGAGGCAGGGAATGGGCAGGGATAGTGGCAGTAAAGAGGAAGGAGAGATGGATGTGCAGCAGTGGCCAGACACATGACACCAGCCATTATTACGTCTCCACTTTGGTGTGCATGTTGTTCTACTTCAGTGGTGGCAGGCAGGTGTGGAACATGACCATCCACTGGTAGGTGTGTTTCTTTTCTGGTTGTCTGGGGAAACATGTAGGGTACCATATGGCTGCGTACGGGCTATGAGGTGTGTGCACCAGTTGTGTGGGGTCATTGCTGCCCCTAATCTGCCATCCTGGAATGCCGTGCCTCATTTCTCACATCCCTCCTTCAGCAGTCAAAGCTATTGCTCACAGTGCCAGTTCATGCTAATGGCTAAGGCCCTGCACAGTCTCTGCAGAGACAACTAGCTTTTTCCAAATGAGTCCAAAAAGCAAAATAAAGCAATGGGGCTTAACCCAATGCAAGAGTGAAGAGAATTTGGCCCAGGAGATGTGGGCTAACAACTTGTATGACAACTTTCAGCTGAATGTGAATTGAAAGACCTGGTATCAAGTCCTCAAAACAAAACATTAATTGTGTTATATAGCAGGAACACTGACTGACCTTTAACTAATCTGCTGTAAATGGGACACTGTTGAAGACAAACATGTTTTTCACCCCTGAGATTCCTTTGGTCCTGTACACTTCCTTGTCAGTGTGGGTGTGTTTTGTAATTGTATTGGGGGTCTGATCTTGCATAATGCTGAGCACCTTCAGCTCAGGTCAGCTCCTTTCAGGATGTGACCAACGTGTCCCAGGGCTGTGCCATCTGTTTTGGGCCTATTTGAAGTGTTCTGTATTTTACTACGGCTCGTGATTTTCTTTAAATAGCATCCCCCACCCTGCAAAGCACTTGAGTTGCTGTACAACCGAATAAAGTTCATTACAATCTAATAAACACAGCATAGACTGCCACTGTCTTAAAGTACAACAAATCAATGTGTGTGTGTTTGTGTATAAAAGTGAAAGTAAGGTATTTAAAGGGAAAGATAATAAATGCAGTCAACAACAGTTATTCTAAAAAAATATATTTGAAAAAAAAAAAAAAAAAAAAGGAAAAGCTTTGTGGTGGTTTTTAAGAGTAGGGAGGGAACTGAAATGTGATGGATTCCAGGGGGAGTGAGGCATTGATTTGTACTGCTTGCTTTCCAAATAAACACACCAAGTTAATTAACTGCTGCTATCTCCATGCATTCGCTCTGTGTACTCGACTCTGCTTCTGCTACATTCACTGTGGTCTTCAAGCCCGACTGGCCCAACAAATTAAGTGGTGCAACTCCTACACGCACACTCGTCCAGAGCTTGTTATAACTAATCAAGTGGTAAATGATAGACAAGCCAGATAGTCTGCTGATCTGGACAACAGAATTTATCTTAATCACACAAGCAACTGGTCCACAATCCTTCATGCCAAACCCTGTAAACGAGGGGCACACCACAGCCTATCTCCTTCTCTGTGTGAGGCCCAGATAGGAAAACAGGAACAAGCTAAAGTTGGTGGGGGGAGGGAGGAGTCAATCCCCTTTGACAGGGAAAACTGTGAACATTCCAGACCTAAATTTTAACAGCATGAACTCTATTCTTGTCAACACAAGGGCTGGCATATTTGTACACAGTCGAGTAAACAGAGGGTAGTTTGCTGGGTTTATAAGCACTATCACAGTTTATAAAGCTATTTGAGATCTACAAATGAAAAGCACTACATAAGTGCTATGTATTTATTTATGAATTATGACAATTATTAGCCCAGTATTCTGTAATAATGGCCCAAGATGATCTTACCTTCACTAGTGATAGACACTTGTGTTTTCAATTATCACTGTAGAAAGCTGTATTTTTGGAAGGCTTTTCAGCATGCATTTATTTGGGAAATACTTCAGTTAGACCTCATCAGTTTGGTTTCTCAGGGTGGAGAAATGCTACAGGTTTTTCTTCCTAACTATTTTAAAAAAGAAATTGGTCAGGTTTCACTCTACAAAATGATGAAAAGAGAGAACTAGCATGTTCATGAGTAATAACAACAGTAATAATACTTTAAATATTATTAACAGCTTATTTGAATTACACGCACACAATCTATAATAAAGAATGTTATTAAGTTTGCAAAGTCAAGCACTCAAGCGTTGGGAAATGCCAGAATTAAGGTGGCTTGTGCCACCTTAATTTGGCCACCTTGTGTGTATGTTTTAATTACATATCATATACTGTTTTTTCCAGATTCATTTCCTTATTCAGTGCACAGAATGAACAGTATTCACACAAACAGCTACTCAATGTATTGTGATAGGTTTCAGTGGTAGCCGTGTTAGTCTGTATCAGCAAAAAAAATGAAGAGTCCTTGTGACACTTTAGAGACTAATAAATTTATTTGGGCATAAGCTTTTGTGGGCTCTAGAAACTAACTAAATTTGTTAGTCTCTAAGGTGTCACAAGGACTCCTCATTTTTTTTTCAATGTATTGTGTTATTCTCATTGTTCAATGTGTGGCCCCAAGCCTTATTTACTGCACATTTCCCTGTTTGGAAGATAGAATTATTAATTGCCCCCTCGGCTTTTCTAGGGCTCTCATCACTGTAGTATGTGAGTGCTTCACAAACATTAGTGAATTTATTTTCACAACATCTTTACATTGTACACATTTTCACAGATGGGGAACTGAAGCATACAGAAATTAAGGTAAAAATGTCCAATAATTTTGAATGCCTAGGACCTGATTTTTCAAAATATTTAACAATACATAGCACTTTATAAGTTCAAAGCACAGCTCCCTGTTGACTTCAGTTGCATCTGTGAGTGCTCAACACTTCTGCAAATCAGATGTGAGAGTCTCAAGTCAAGCACCTATAAAATGAGGCACACACAATTAGTGACCACCCATAAAAAGTTTGGTTTAAGTGATTTGACTAGCATCACATAGGAACACTGTAGCAGAGGCAGGGATAGAATCCAGTTCCCTAGGGCAGCATTCAACTGCCTTATCCATGAGACCCTCCTTTCTCTTCCTGTAATCCCCTGCCTCATTCAGTAAACACTGTCCAACTTCTGTCCAATGAGAGACAGGTCCAACAGATAACAACCTCCTTCACTACGTAACCCTGCTTTGTCCCCAAAGCAAGTCCATCTTGTACACTGA
Organism: Chrysemys picta bellii; assembly: GCF_011386835.1. NCBI lineage: Eukaryota > Metazoa > Chordata > Testudines > Emydidae > Chrysemys > Chrysemys picta. The sequence continues at coordinate 160,786,066 of NC_088793.1, read as the reverse complement.
ATGAGGCAGAGGTCCTGTGGAAAAATAGTATGTCATCACGTCAATAAAGACCTTATCATAATGCATAAGCATAATGGGGCTGAATTTAGGTTGCATGTGCATTTCCTGACTTTGAGTGCTTGTCTCAGCAACCTTAATAATATATTTTAATGCATTTTTTTCTGTGTAATTTCCTATAATTTTAAAAACGCGAACTGAGAAAACAGAAATTCCATCATGTGGCATCATATTGACATGCACATGGGTCATCAGCAGAGTTGGAAACTTTAGAGCCACTACACAGGCCTCTGCCACTTGAGCTATGAACTAACTGATACCATTAGTAGTTTGCCCATCTCTGTGTGGAGCAGCACTAGAGGGGGATGGGACCTTTTGCCAGTGGGTTTCACAGATATTTGTGGATAGAAGAAGAATGGTGAGATGATGCTATAGAGGGGAGTGTGTTCTAGTGGGCAGGCTCTTCTGCCCCATCCCATCCAACCTGTCCCAGTCCTGTATCTTCCCCACCCCTGGCTCCTCATCCAAACCCCATTCTCAACCCCTTGCCAGTTCCAGTCTCCACTCCTTGGGTGTCTTGTCCCACTTCCAGTCTTTCCCAAGCCAGTTCTAGTCTCCCTCTCCAGAATCCCCCTCTCAGTCTCTTTGCCCAGCCAGTGGCAGGTTCTCCTCATGCACCATGGCTCCACATCAGTGGTCTCCACCCTCTGTCTCCCAATCCCTTCCAATCTCCTTCCACAGTCAGTTCCAAGTTCCCCTGCCTTGCCTTCCAGCTCCACTCTCCTTGACCAGGCAATCCCAGTCTTCCCCCATCCCATCCCACCCCAACTTTCAGTCCCAATTTCCATCTTACTCCACCACTCTCCCCCCCGCCCAAGATCTTTGTACTAATTTTACTTCCCTTGTACCTCCTCTCAGGTCTGGCTCTGTCCCCTGCATCACAGTCAGGCAACTTCCTCCTTCACACTGCCTGGAAGCCAGGAAGGAATCACTGAGAACACAGGAGAGACAGCCTCTCTGCTTTCAGTTATGGTGCCTGGTCCTGGCCAGCAGCAACAATTGCAGGGAAAGTCCTGATCAGTTTTCTGTAGCCCTGGGCTGAAGCACACTCAGTCTGGATGGAATCTTTGAGGGGGTATTTAGCTGTGAAGATCTAATAAGTTTTTACTGAGCATGTTCAAACTACAATTTTTCAAAGGTTTATTTGGCCAAAGTGGGAGGATTTTCACAGGAACTGCAAAAAGCATGTCCCCAACACACAGATCACCCCCCCACCCCCCGCCAAATTTCAAGTCGTTGCTTCAAAGCATGGGGGCAGTAAAGCTTCGCAAAGAAAAGGTCATCAGAAATTTTTAACATTGCAAGACAATGTATTTTTCCCTAGCCTTGTTCTCAGAAACAACTGACCAGTTTTGGCTGAAATTAAAATAAATAAATAAATAAAATAAATAAAAATATTCAGCCTGAGGCAAACACCCAGCATGGAAAATTTCTGCCCAAATGATTAAAGTTTAGCAAAGCTATAAGCAATTGAAAACAGTGTCTTATAATGGAAAATGATGGGCAACCTCAATAATGGGCAACGTCACCAGTCCCACCTATTGTTTCATCCCAAATGATTCTAAAGTGCTTAACAATCTCTGACTGCTAGAGGCTGGGACTGGATGACTGGGGCAACAACTCTGCTAAAGTGGCTGAGAATAGCCCCAGTTGCTGTACCAGTTTAGAGGAGTGAAGTTCAGTTCCCCTCCTCCTTCATATGTCATTGGATAGAGCCCAGTCACCAGAGCTGGTCAAAACTGATCTGTCAGAATATTATTTTCCGACCAAAAATGACAGCAAAAAGGAAAATTATCATGAACAAATTTTCATTTTGGTTGAGATTTTCTGGTATTTTGATGACAAAACAGAAACCATTTTTTTAATTAAACTTTTCATTTTTCAGTAAAGTGTTTGGTTTTCAAAAACAATAAACCAAACCAAATGTTCACAGAAAACTAAAGTTTTTGACTGAAAGCCCCCCAAATGTCGGCCTTGGCTTCAGTTTTTAATTGAAAAATTGGGGGGCAGGATCAGTGTTCATGTAGTGCTCCCCGTCAGTACCTTGCATGGGGAAGCTAATGATCCAACCAGTGGACCAAATTCAGTTGCGTACCACCTGAGGCACATTGTGCATACGCTAAGAAGATTGAAAAATCAAAACATTTGTGGTTTTCTAAATTTAGCGGTAAGTTTAGGAAAAAATGAAATATGTTTGAAATTTCCACGAAAAACAATTGGTGTTCTTTATGGAGCTCTAGTTATTCTGCTGGTTTTATGTATCAGAGGGGTAGCCGTGTTAGTCTGAATCTGTAAAAAGCAACAGAGGGTCCTGTGGCACCTTTAAGACTAACAGAAGTATTGGGAGCATAAGCTTTCGTGGGTAAGAACCTCACTTCTTCAGATGCGTCTGAAGAAGTGAGGTTCTTACCCACGAAAGTTTATGCTCCCAATACTTCTGTTAGTCTTAAAGGTGCCACAGGACCCTCTGTTGCTTTTTGCTGGTTTTATGTTAGTCAAGTGAGTTTCACAGATTAAACATATTCTCTGCCACCAATACTATTCTGAGTTGTTTGTCATCTCATTGTCAGGGGATTTTCATTCACTCTTGACAAGGGCCAAATGTATGTAGTTCACGATATTTTCTAAATGAAGTTTAGAACTCTCAACTCATAGTCTCATCTGTGAGGTGACTTAAACAGTGTTGAATTATTTACTGACAATCCATCTGAATCAGGATGATGGTTATTTGCACTGATGCTTGACATGAGAATTTGTACTGGAAACTACTGACTTGGTTGCGGTTGATGGTGGTGATTGGACTTCTAACATAGTGAATGTCAGTGAAAATGAGGTAGGATCAGAGGCTCAAATAGGAAAAGAAGAAGTTAAAAATTACTTAGACAAGTTAGATGTCTTCAAGTCAGCAGGGCCTGATGAAATACATCCTAGAATACTCAAGGAGCTGACTGAGGAGATAGCTGAGCCATTAGCGATTATCTTTGAAAAGTCATGGAAGATGGGAGAGTTTCCAGAAGACTGGAAATGGGCAAATGTAGTGCCAATCTATAAAAAGGGAAATAAGGACAACCCAGGGAATTACAGACCAGTCAGCTTAAATTTCTGTACCAGGAAAGATAATGGAGCAAATAATTAAGCACCTGATCTAGGAGACGCTGACATAAGGCCTGCTACAACAGCTTGTGCCAGGCCAGGATTCCCCCAACTGCGGGAATACTCATCAACTACTGTAGGGCTGGTTTAAGAGGCTCTGGCCCTAAATTTGCACGCAACAGCTTTGCCTACAAGAAACATCCATGCACATATAATGGATCCCTATATTGTTAATGGCAGTTACAACTATTGGATAAATCTCACACATACATGGCTGTGGATTCAGGACTCCTGTTACTACAATTCCATACCACCGGCCTCTATTACTTAAGCTGAAGGAGAACTCTCAAGTGTCATTAGTTGTAGGTCCCTCCATATAGGCCAACCATTAGAGGGCAACATTACACACACATCTATATACATGAAGTTAGTAAGTATGCTCTGTGTCACCCATCATTAGCAGTATCTGAACCACACAGAGCACAGTACTCTTTTAAACTCAGGCTGATTTCTTTGTGTACAGCTTCTCAGGGACCAAATATCCTGCTTCTTTCACAGTTTACTTTGTATAAAACTGCCTTCCCTTTTCTGGTCCTATCCTGCTTTCCCTTCCCAAGGCTGGTGTATCAATAAATCATTTCTCCCACTCACAAGAGGTTTCTGAAAAACAGGAAACTTCAGAGTCGGAACAGCAACATTAACCATCAGTTGTGGCTATTGCATTCTGTGTTTGTGTACAACGTAAAACTGTGTTTGTGTACAAACGTAACCAGTTGAGGTTTTTCTGGGTGTGCTGTTTGAGTACTGCAGTTAAATAAAATAAACCTTTGGCCTTTTGTTTACTGCATGATAGGACTAGAGCATATTCTGCTTAATTCAGATGTGTTTAATAAAGAAAATTGCTTTACTGAGACATCTTACAGGGAACCAATTAACCACAGTATTTTCAGCCCCAAAGCTTCAAAACTAAGGAATCAGGAATTTTAAAAAAATCATGAGATTGAATGAAAAACCTCACTATTTTGTCAGAATAAAAACTTTTGGGTTCTTTTTTATTTGCCTTCTGTTTTCTGAACCTTTAGGGAGCATTTGGGTCACATTTTCAGGCTTTTTTTCTACAGCCACAAGGGCTAAACATTTACTTTAAAAATTAATTTTAAAAAACGAAAGCTGAAAGTCTCACTAAATCATTTGCCTCCAGGTGCTGGGGTTTTAAATCAAACACCTAATATTGTGAGACTCATGAAAAAATGGAGAGAGTTGACAACATGGTAAATGAATAACAGCGAATGGCAACGCATGCTGATAAATTGGAACAGAATTAGCAAACATTCTGCTTAATTGGGATGGAGTTGGTAGCAGGGGCGGCTCTATGTATTTTGCTGCCCCAAGCATGGCAGTCAGGCGGCCTTCGGTGGCATGCCTGCAGGAGGTCCACTGGTAACGTGGATTCAGCGGCATGCCTGTGGGAGCTCCGCCGGTCCCGCGCCTTCAGGTTCCCTGCCGCCGAATTGCTGCCAAAGCCATGGACTGGCAGACCTCCCACATGCATGCTGCCAAAGGCAGCCTGATTGCTGCCCTCATGGCGACCAGCAGGCCGCCCCAGGACACGCTTGGTGCGCTGGTGCCTGGAGCCGCCCCTGGTTGGCAGATAGTGTAGGTGTCCTCAATCCCAGTTTCTTGATCTAACAACTAAACATATTGCCTTTGTAAGCAATAAAAGACCCTCATTCTGTCTTGTTCTTTCTTGATGTTTTTTCATTCATTAGCTGGTGATACACAGTAGATTTCTTCATACATATATCTCTAGCCCCTTGGTGCTGAGATGAATGGAAAGAGAGGGAATAGATTTTTCTGCCTCTGGCATTGTTTGCTTTTATCTTACAAAATGGACGTGCTCATATGTTTGACATATAACCAGAGCTGACTGAAAGCAGACTTCACTAAGGAGCAAGAGGAGAACCTTATAAATGTCTGAGAAGAGCTTAGGAGGAGATTTCCTTATTTCGAACTTCACTATCATGCTCTTTAACTCAGACCTTAATCTTGCTCTCAACTCACAGTCTCGTCGGTGCGGTGGCTGGGTGATCTAGTAACTAGCCGGCTGGGCTGGGGGACCTGAGTTATAATTCTAGTACTACTCACCTATTTTTCTACCCTGGGCAAATTACTTCACTTCTTTGTGCCTCTGTTTACTCCTCTGCCTTTATCGGTTTTGTCTATTTAGGTTATAAACAAATTCCAAGGGAATAATTTAAAAATAAGATCAGCAACAGGCCAACATTTCCTTGCCGTGTTTACAACCTAAGTATTGTAGCATTCTCTTAGTAGGAGACCCTGAAAGTGAAATTGACTGGAAACCAAAGTGAAGCTGGCTAGTTTCCTTTCATCCTCCATGTTGAGAGAAATGCAAAAAATAAACAGCATAAAGAGTGAAAATTCCATTTGATAACATTTGAATAATTTAAGGTGTTATTCATAATGTCAATAATAACATTTTAAAAAGATATTGGTCCAGAGCCCGCTCCCGCTGAATTCAATGGGGGATTTGTCATTGATTTAATTGGAGCTGCCCCAAGCATGGCAGTCAGGCGGCCTTCGGTGGCATGCCTGCAGGAGGTCCACTGGTAACGTGGATTCAGCGGCATGCCTGTGGGAGCTCCGCCGGTCCCGCGCCTTCAGGTTCCCTGCCGCCGAATTGCTGCCAAAGCCATGGACTGGCAGACCTCCCACATGCATGCTGCCAAAGGCAGCCTGATTGCTGCCCTCATGGCGACCAGCAGGCCGCCCCAGGACACGCTTGGTGCGCTGGTGCCTGGAGCCGCCCCTGGTTGGCAGATAGTGTAGGTGTCCTCAATCCCAGTTTCTTGATCTAACAACTAAACATATTGCCTTTGTAAGCAATAAAAGACCCTCATTCTGTCTTGTTCTTTCTTGATGTTTTTTCATTCATTAGCTGGTGATACACAGTAGATTTCTTCATACATATATCTCTAGCCCCTTGGTGCTGAGATGAATGGAAAGAGAGGGAATAGATTTTTCTGCCTCTGGCATTGTTTGCTTTTATCTTACAAAATGGACGTGCTCATACGTTTGACATATAACCAGAGCTGACTGAAAGCAGACTTCACTAAGGAGCAAGAGGAGAACCTTATAAATGTCTGAGAAGAGCTTAGGAGGAGATTTCCTTATTTCGAACTTCACTATCATGCTCTTTAACTCAGACCTTAATCTTGCTCTCAACTCACAGTCTCGTCGGTGCGGTGGCTGGGTGATCTAGTAACTAGCCGGCTGGGCTGGGGGACCTGAGTTATAATTCTAGTACTACTCACCTATTTTTCTACCCTGGGCAAATTACTTCACTTCTTTGTGCCTCTGTTTACTCCTCTGCCTTTATCGGTTTTGTCTATTTAGGTTATAAACTCTTTGGGGCAAGGACTGATTTTCACTATGTATTTGTGCAGTGCCTATCACAGTGGGGCCCTAACCTCAGATAGTGCTACACTACTACTTCTAATGAACTCAAACTTTCTTTCCCTGCCTACATCTCCTGTGTCTGTAAGTCTGTCATCGCCTCTCGAGCATTACCAGAATCCATCCTTACCTTGGCCCCAGCTCTGCTGAAATCTTTAATCACTTCCCATCTCAACACTTACAAATCCGCCTTTTATTGTTTTTCTAAATCCCTTCTCTTTAACATGCCGGGGGGACCAGAATTCGGTGGCCAGACTTTTCTTTCAATCCAAGATGTGGGATCATATTGCTTCCATCCTCTGTCACCTTCTTTCCATTGTTGAATCCAATTCAAAATCACTGTCCTGGCTTGCAAACCTCTCCAAGGATTTGTTTCACCATTCCTCATATACAGCCAATTGGCTGCTGTAGTCTTGGCCACCTTTCTGTCCCTTCCCTAGGAAAGTCCACAGGTTGGGAGGCCACACTCTTACATGTGCTGTCCATTCCCTCTCTCTCTGAGCCAAGTCTCTTGACCTCTCTACATCAAACCCTCCTCAAAGCTTTCATTTTCTCCTAAGCTTACATCTGACCATCTGAACAGCATTTTGTGACCCTACGTACTTAAGATCCTATATAAAAAATCCATTTTGTTAGCTCCCTATGCCTGCAGCACAAGGCCAGCTGGTGTCAGTCTGCCTTGCTAATGTACATGCCAAATGTAGTGTTAAATAATGCCCCATAATGTTATTAAATTAGTAAACTAATATTTTAATTAAAGGGGGAAAAATGTTGTAAATAAAATCTACAATTATGTTTGAACAATTAGATACCACTATGTAAAGGAAAAGGTTTTAAGCTATTATATATATTTAAATAGAAGTATGTTACAGAAATAAAAGAACAGAAATAAATAATACATTCATAGATTTTAAGGGCATTATGATCATCTGATCTGATCTCCTGCATAATAGAGGCCATAGGATTTCCCTGTACTACTTCAAGTTCAATAAGGGGGCTTGCTTTGACCTAGAACATTTCTTTAAGAAAAACATCCACTCTAAATGAAAACACTGCAGCTGAGTTGATAAAGCATAGGCACACAGGTGCACAATGTTATAAATATTATATTATGTTATATTGGTAGGATGGCCCTTGCAATGATCGTGGATGGAAAATGACCAAGGTGGAAGACAAAGACTCAGTATATAGCCTGGATATCAGCAGACCTTACAGAGATCAATTTGCATGACTGCCAGGCAGACAATCATGAGTTTTGGAAGAAGGCTTTAAAAGTTGCTGACTCTGAATAGGGAAGTGGCAAAAAAGAAGAAGATGATGTAGCAGATATATGTGCACAATAGTGTATTCTACTTAACTGGGATATGTTTAATCAGGACAATTCGAGGTGTAATTACGGGGCAAACACACACACACACAACTTACATATGAGATTAAAAATAATTCCTTTGTATAGTAATAAAGAGATTAACTGTTTCAATTCTCTTAAAAAGGTTAAAAATTGACCATCTATGATACAAATTAGAAATGTATTTGTCATAAAACATTAAAGAGTCTGCAACTTCAAGAGAACATGTTTATGGTTTTTAGTTAGTTTTCCTTTGTTAATATTCTTTAGTGAAAAACATATATATGCAAATATACTTATACATATATAACTAACATGCAATTTAGCTCAATATTGGATTAAAAACATATACCCCCTTGTTTAAATCATTATTGTCATGTACCACATAATAATTAAGGTTCCAAGTTAGAAAAGTACTTTAGCACATGCCCACAACAAGCTAAGTGACATCAATGCACACATATGCTTAAGTGCCATTCCTGAAAAGGGATTCCCCCCCCCCGAATCAGGGCTAAAACATTAAATAAGAGTATTTTTGTCCTACACAGATATTGTTCTTTCACAATTTTAATATCAAGCTTTTAAGTGTTCATAATCAGAATGTAAGTAAATCTACAAAGTTATAAACTAGCTAGCAAAAGGCACAATACTACATGTTATTCTACATACTAATCATTGTTGCACAACACATTTATTTAATTTAGCCCATTCTTAGTGTAAATCAGGAATGATTCCACTGCAGATAATGTAAGTAAAATAAGAATCAGACACATAATTTAACCACAATAACTTCATTGGCTAGACTCTAGTTTGAGTAATCACTAAAGTTAACACATCGGAACTTTAGTGGTGTGTTCAGAGCAGGAAACACTCTCAGATACAGCTCATGGATAGCCACAAAAATCACTTCAGTCTAATTGCTGTAACAACAGATGAAGATACAGTTAATTTCCCAGTGAGTCATCCTGCAAGGATTCACATTACAAAAAAAGCCTTTCCAGGATTAGAAATGAGGACAAAACAGTTTCCGAATAGCCACAAAAGTATGTGAAGAACACAGTATGATTATACACATTTGCAGCCTGTTCCCAGCAAACTGAAGCAAGACAACTGATTCTCAGTAATAAAGGGCCAAATAGCTCCCTGGAGGAAAAAATGGAATGAATCTGGCCTAATATGCCTTTCATTAGTACTTTTCCTTAAAGGGAGACACTGAAGTGAAGTTTGGCTCAAAATTCAGGTTTTGTTTAAATTAAATAATCTTTCACAATGTTTAAGACCAGTAGAAAATGTGTCTATGATTTGTGACAAATTCCAAGGGAATAATTTAAAAATAAGATCAGCAACAGGCCAACATTTCCTTGCCGTGTTTACAACCTAAGTATTGTAGCATTCTCTTAGTAGGAGACCCTGAAAGTGAAATTGACTGGAAACCAAAGTGAAGCTGGCTAGTTTCCTTTCATCCTCCATGTTGAGAGAAATGCAAAAAATAAACAGCATAAAGAGTGAAAATTCCATTTGATAACATATGAATAATTTAAGGTGTTATTCATAATGTCAATAATAACATTTTAAAAAGATATTGGTCCAGAGCCCGCTCCCGTTGAATTCAATGGGGGATTTGTCATTGATTTAATTGGAGCAGGTTTGGTCCTCTGAGGTTTAATTTTCATTTACACTGAGACCTCATTCTAACATTCTAGATGTGTAAATGGACCTTAAAGTAAGTGTGAATATAATTTACTCCTATTTTAGGGCCTCTTTACACTTCCAGCATGGTGGCAAGTGGCCTTAGAGTAAATGAGAATCAGTCTCCTGATTTTTAATTTGACAATGCCCCTTTAATAAAGACATATTGGTGCCACACAAATAAATGTTTCTCATCAATGATCACTCTCATAATTAAATGCTCCCTATAATTCTTTGGCTTCCTCCTACAGCCTACATATTTCTGAATCCTTATTTTTTATTGATAATGCCTTTCATTTGTAATTATTATTAGAATCATAGCGTTTAAGGTCATAAGGGACCACCAAATCATCTCTGACCTCCTGTATATCACAAGCCATCAACAACACCACTAGAAGACTATGACACTGCCTAGTGAATGCATGGGGATGATATGGAAGCACACAGCTGCCTGAAGCAGAGATGCTTGCCTCTTGCACTACTTTTGTTGTTGCTGGGCAGCAGTGACTTCCCAAATGAAACATTACATGTGTATCAGATTCTAGAGTTGTGCGTTGAGCTAAGGTCACGAGCTAACATCTTCATGAAGAAGTGAATTGTAATTTTGCCTCTGAAAAAGTAGCTTGTTCTGGATCAAAAGAAGCCCAGATGTGCATTACTGTGCAATCCATCAACTGGGAACATTCATATATTTGCCTTCCTATTTTGACTCAACTCTTGTCCTGACCCATTGCTAAGGCCAATACTTGCAACCACTCTTTGTGCACAACTGCTTTGCCCAATAATTATATTCAAAAACATGTGAGAGAGAAAAATGTATTGTTATCATAGTAAAGCAATGTTATTAGTCAACAAAATACATTTCTGAGCAATCAAAAACCATTTCGTCATCATAATGAGATGCACATACCAGGTAGGGAGGATGGGCACTGGCATGTCTTGGATGGATGAGTGTGCTTGGTTTGTCTTCTGGCTTCCAAATCATAGCTGCCCTAGTTCCATGTCTATCACAACACACAACCTATAGAATATTAATTATATTATATTATAAATTCTTTTGTACTTTGCTTTAAGATCTATGGCTGAGAAGTGCTATATAATAGCTAAATATCATTTTTATGGGAGTGCTAATTGTAGCTCTGTAGTTCAGGCTGAGTTGAGTTTTGCACTTTATATATCTATATATATCAGAGACCTGATCCAGCATTCACATTAGATGAAATAATTTTTCATCTGATTATATTATGTGCAGTAAGAAGTGAGGAAGTAGGTGACCTTCCTGCTGCATAGGTGGTGGGTATTGTTGACTGGGTGTGGGGGGTTGGCAGAAAGCATGGCTGGTTAGATGGTAATACTTTATGGCCTCCTAATGAACTCCATTTTATAGCCTAACTCCTTTAAATTGTCTCGTCCAATGATTAATTTCCCTCTTTCTCCCCTTAAGACAGGCTATTGTTGATAGGGAGTGTCCAGTGTTGAATGAGTAAAAAGTACTAATGCATGTTCCTTTCAGGGAGAGATAACCCTTCTCTAAACATGATGAATGCAACTTGTACAAAGGAAGATACTCTATGTGCCTGTGGTTTATGCATTTGCACTGGCAGGCATGAGCAGGGGGCTCTTTCCTGCTCACAGCTGCTTTCAGTTGGTTTTGTTGCTAGCTGCTTTTTCATGCTAACCATGCTCCAACACATAGGAGGCAACAAGCAACTAGAGATGGGTTCAAGCTACAAAATTGAGAGTTGGATCTTTAGCCCCCGCTCCCCGTCTTGTCCCTGGCCAGTAATGCAGGAGAGTTCAGATCTTGGTTCTGGTTTTGCCCAGCTCATGCCCTTATGTTCAGGGTTCTTGCTTGGTTCCAAGTGTTACAAATACAGGGGCTAACTTAAGAAAGTTCTCAATCAGGGCCCAGGTCGGTTTAGTAATTGTTGAGTAATTAAAGTGGACAGTATTCCTGGCAGGAGTAAGCATGCGTGAGGCTTACTGAATTAGGCCCTCATTTTTCACTCAGTCCATACTCAGGCAGACATCCCATTAACTTCAGTGGGAGTTTGTCTGGAGTAAGACAGAGTAGCAACAGAATAATGGTCCCAGGGCTTGCCCCATATAAAGAAGCCTCTCTACCCCTCACTGCTTTGCTTGCCTTGTCATTCATTGAGATGTTTTCTGCACAGGACGAGTTAAATGCGGGGGAGGAAGGTGAAGATATCTGGCAGTCTGCAGCATTGAGGGAAAAGACCAAAAAATAGGTCTATACAGCGTGTGGATACATAAAAATTGACTATCATGGCCTTTACAAATTATTCACGTCTCAGATTTTTTCCAGCTCATCGTTGGCACACTGGCAAAGCAGGACAGCAGTAAAAGGGGGATGGGGTGGGGAGGGGAGAATCCTCCCCAAGCTGATAATCACATAAAATACTGTTTTATTTTCTGTCTAATAAGTACAAGAAGTTCCATAACTCCCTTGATTAAGCATATTATCCTTCTTCAGAAAGTCAGGTTGATTTATGCCGAAAGTGATTTGGACATACTTTCCTCTGGCTATAGAGATTTCATAATTCCTGGTATATGTCTGGAAAATCTCCCCTCATCCTGAGTCCAAACCAAATTAATGTCTTCCAGAATGACCTAAGGAATTAATGAGGTTTTTGCTGTCAGTTCTGCCCATGCAGGGTCAAGTAAATCATTTGCTGGCCCTTACTCCACTGTTTTTTTGCTGTCTTTCTGACTCCATGTACAATGATAACAAAGTTGCAGATGCCTTTGAAATACGGCATCACTGACACTCTCCGTCCATCTGTTGGGACATATTTTAGGCTCTGTTTCTCTGTCTGCTGTAAACTCTGCCTTTAATGGAGTCAGTAATTGCTGATAAATGGGGTATCAATGAAGTCAGTGCACTGTAGGTTTCCCCATTCTTTTCTGCTGATGTGTGCTATTTAAATCTCTCAGCCATTACTTAAAGTTATTGTGTGTTCTTGTCTTTAATTCCTCTCCTAGCATTCTTGGCTCCAGACTTGATTTTTAATACACAGCAAAACTAGATACTAAAGAGTGCTGTTTAGCAGTAAGCAAGTTAGGCTCAATTTCCCATTCTACTGTCCCTGACCAAAGAAAATATGCAGGATATTGAAAGCACATCTGCTAATTGTTGTATAATTCACAGATTTTCTTTTTCTCTTGCAATAAATATTTTAAAACAATCCTATTTTGACATTTCAGCTGCGCAATAAAAAAGGGATCAAAAGTAGGATTAATTCCTCCATTTAGAAGAAGCTGTAGAATACGAGTCCACCGTTTATCCTACATTTAGAATTCTTTCTCTATAATTTATCACAGCTTTTAAAGTATTAAAATCTTACTTAAGACAAGTGATGCTTGTGTTGCTTCTGCTGCCCTATTAACTTCTCTGCTTGCTATCTTGGCATTTATACCACACTCTTCTCCATGGAGTCTGAGCCACTTATAATACCACTTGTAACAATAAATAATATTAATAATAATAATAATTATTATTTTGGGAGTAGCATCCACAATGTGCTGGCTTCTTCCAAACATAAAAGAGGACACAGTCCCTGCTCTGAAGAGTTTACAATCTGAAAGACAAAAAAGAGACAAGGAATGAAGCACAAGAACATAGGAATTGCCAAATCAGATCACGCCGATATCCTGCCCCTGACAGTGATCGACAACAAATGCTCCAGAAGATGCTAGAAAATTAGTAGTGTATAACTATGGAATAACTAGCACAGAGGGGAAATTTCTTCCTAACCCCTTTCAGTTAGTGGTTGGTTTATGCCGTGAGGCATGAAGTTTTATTGGTATATCCCTTAATTAAAAACGATGATTGTTTTTGTCTGTTTCTCACTTCCAGAAGCCTCTTGGCCATACTTGGAGGCCTCTAGATTCTCTTTTCAGAGTAGCAGCCGTGTTAGTCTGTATCCGCAAAAAGAAGAACAGGAGTACTTGTGGCACCTTAGAGACTAACAAATTTATTAGAGCATAAGCTTTCGTGGACTACAGCCCACTTCTGGCTCTGAGGGCACCCTCATGGATTGCTATAGAAGGAAGAGTTTGAAGCAGCCTGTCTTTCTGTTGCTGGGCTCTGTTAGAGAAATTGTGACAGGAAGAGCATTATTTGTGATGTGTGCCTCTCTGAGGCAGAAGACACAATGGCTGTGGCTGTCTGTTATGGATATTAAGCCATCACATGACAGGAAGTATTTGAATCTAAGGTACTTGTGTTCCACCATCGGGCAGGATTAGCAGCTCAGCTCTGGTTGGTATTGACGATGACTTGATTGAAGAACTAGCATATTGAAAATAAATTTCTAACTTAAATTTTTAACTTAGGGTTGGAATTAATCCTAATACATTTTTGCCCAATCTAAGGAATTTTGGACAAATTTGAACCAATGAAGTAATGTTGTGATGACTTGCTACCGGGGTGGTAAGACAGGACTATTAGTTCTGGTTGCTAGGCTTTCTGTGCCCTTGGATAGAAAACATGAGTACATTTAAAGGTCAAGAATGGCCCCAGCAGACACTGCTGTCCAACATTCCAAACCCAGGTGCACAAGGCACATGTGCACCAAAGTGGGATCCACATGGAGAATACTCAAAGAAAAACCATGGACTTTCTCATTAGTCATACAAAAGTTAAACTTTTTCTTGAATCCCTGTTAAAACTCTTGGTTTCAGTGCTACGTTGTGCCAGTGGGTTCCACAGGTTGATTATGCGTAGTATAAAATATTCCTTTTTATCAGTTTTAATTTCGTTACACTTCAATTTCATTGAATGTCTCCTTGTTCTTGTATATGAAAGAGAAGTGCTTGGTTTGCCTCTTCTATACCTTTCATTATTTTGTGTACCTTTAGCATACCTTCCTTCTAAACTAAGTAGTCCCAGTCGTCTTTCTCTCTCTCTCTCTTCATATGGATGTCTTTCCATGTCTCTGATCATTTCTATCACCATCCCTGGATCCCTTCTTTTTCTGTTCTTTCCTTTAGGGTGACCAGAAATGAACACAACACCCCAGTTTTGGGCATACTATTGATTTTTATTTTAAAAAACATACATGATCTCCCACACTAAAACCTCCTATATTGAATCAGCAGGGCAGCCTGGTTTAGCAAACAGAACATGGATCTGAGAATCAGGAGATTTGGATTCTATTCCTGTCTACGTGATCTTGAGAAAATGACAGAGCCATTTTCCTCTTTTTTCTTGTAAAATGGGGATATTAATGTTTACCCATGTTTGTAAAATGCTTTGAGATCTACTGAGGAAAGCTGAAATATTATTTCCATTTTACAATATTGCAATGTCAAAGGTTGTATTTCACAGTAGATTCATAGATTAATAGATCTGAAGGCCAGCAGGGACAGACTATTATGATAATGTAGTCTGACTTCCTGCCTAACACAGACCATAGAATTTCACTCAATAATTCCTGCATAAAGCCTATAACTTCTGTTTGAGCTAGAGCATATCCTTTAGAGAGACAGCCAGTCTTGATTTAAAGGCTTCAAGTGATAGAAAATCCACCACTTTTAGGTAAATTGTTCTGATGCTTGAGTAGCCTCACTGTTACAAAAATTGTGCCTGATTTCTAGTCTAAATTTGTCAAGCTTCATCTTCCAGCCATTGAATCTTGTTCTGCCTTTTGTCCATTAGATTACAGAGCTGTCTACTCTCAGAAATCTTCTCCCTAGCTATGTACTCAGAGACTGTAATCAAGTCACCTTTTAACCTTCTCTTGGATAAACTAGATAGATTTAAGAAGCTCAATCTCTCACAGTAAGGCATGTTTTCCAGATCTCAAATCATTCTTGCATCTCTTTTCTGAACCCTTTCCAATTTGGTGACATCCTTTGTGAAGTGTGACCACCAGATCTATGCCTTGGGTGCTGAACATGCACAGGGCATGACGATATGTTCAATCAACGGCTGCCTGACTGATAAAGTAAAAAATAACTGTAAGAAATAAATGGTTTGTTAACTTCGGCGCACCTCCAACCAAGGCAGAAAGGGGAAGGGGATGTCTAACAAATTAAGTACCTCTTATTCCTGCAAGCTACTGAGATCCTCCTGCAATGTGCTGACTGTTCGCACCTGACACTGAAGTTTATTATTATTAGAGCTGGTTGGGAAAGTTTTGACTAAATGCTTTTCTGTCAAAAAATGCCGATTCATCAAAACCAAAATGTTTTGCAGGGAAAGGTCGGTCTGATGAATTTCCCCAAGCAAAAAATTTTTGGAAACAAAGTTTCAAAATTATTGAAAAATTTTAAATGAGAAAAGTTCCATTTTTCAGATCACAAGGAATTCATTTTGAAATGTAAGTTATTTATAGTAATTTTTTGTAAAAAAAAAAACCCATAAAAAGAAAAAAAAATTACCAAAATGAAATGATTCAACTGACCCCAACCAATTTGTTTTTTCAGATAATTGGTTTGCAAAAACTTTTGAGATTTTGACTTTTTGTCCCAGGACAGGAAAAGTTGTGACATTTTTCAGGATTGGAATTCTACTGTGCTCGGAGCTGTCCTTCCTCGTCATTGGAAGTTGATGGATGCTGAGGATGCTCAATATTGCAGGATCAAGCTGGAGCCACGTCCTTTTAGGTTTATGTCATACAACAGCATGAGCCTTTCCATCTAGTGAAGACACTGCCATATTTTCAAATCACATCAGGGCTGACTCTCATTCAAACTGTGCTCTGTATTATCATGGTACAACAGTGAACTTCATCAGACCTAACTCCAGAAAGTCCTAAAACCGCTTGCTTTCCTGGCCTTTCTTCTTGCACTTGTTAATGTTTGGGTTTAATGTTCTCTCTTTCAGCCCCAATTCAGCAACCCACCCCCATGCCCTTAAGCATGTGCTTAAAATTAACTGTAAGTCAACAAGACTTAAGCATGTGCTTAAAATTAAGTGCATGCTCAAGGGTTTGCAGAACTGGGCTCTTCATAAAGGCATTAATTCAAATAGCTGTCTGTGAAAAATTAAGACAAAGGACGAGATCAGGGGTCGGCAACCTTTCAGAAGTGGTCTGCTAAGTCTTAATTTATTCACTCTAATTTAAGGTTTTGCGGGCCAGTAATACATTTTAACGTCTTTAGGAGGTCTCTTTCTATAAGTCTATAATATATAACTAAACTATTGTTGTATGTAAAGTAAATAAGGTTTTTAAAATGTTTAAGAAGCTTCATTTAAAATTAAATTAAAATGCAGAGCCCCTCGGACTGGTGGCCAGGACCTGGGCAGTGTGAGTGCCACTGAAAATCAGCTCGTGTGCCACCTTTGGCACGTGTGCCATAGGTTGCCTACCCCTGGACTAGATTCTCAGTCCTTCCTAAATCCTCCTTACCCCACTCCAGAGTGTTAGGACTCAAATGCATCCATTGTAGTGCATATAGTATATATGATTTCTAGATGATTTCTCTGTCTTTCAGACAGTACATATTGTGCTGCATACATCAACCTCTTGAGGGTATTCAAAATTTACCAGTGTGGCTGCTACTTTAAATCTTAAAAAAAAAAAAATTATTTCTTCTCCCACTTCCCCACCTTTTTATTTATTTATTTATTTATTTATTTATTTAGCTTTTATCTGAACTGCTTAAAATATGGAACTGGGGCCAGCAGCCCATTGACTCTCATTTCCTGTTCTGTGACTCACTGTACCACACAGTGTAAAAATATGTTACACACTTGTTGTAAACTTATCGTTTACACAGGTTGTGTCAACCTCTGTAATGGTAAATTTTCAGCTGACAAATTGAAAATGTCCTGCACCCTTTGGGCTTGATTCTAGAGCTGAAAGAAAAACACCAATAATATTTTGTGCTGAATTTTGAAAAAAGATCAGTTTTCTAGAAATTTCCCATGGAAATATTTCAGTGTTTTGATGAAAAACATGAAACTGAAAATGAAACAATTTTCAATTTTCAAAAAACATTTTTAGTAAAAATAGTTTGGGTTTTGTTTTTTGAAAATCCAAAGCTTTTACCCCCCTCCACCCCCAAAAAACAAAAACAAAATCAGTTTTCCAAAACCCAAGAAAATGTTGACCAAAACAACAATTTTCCATGAAAATGTTTGGTTTTGGTTAAAAAGCCATTTTGCACCCCCTTTCTTACCCCGCCCCTCAAAAATGTTTCAGTGAAAAAATTTCTACCAGCTCTACTTGATTCCTTTCTCATATGTATGTAAATTAGATATAATTCCAGTGAAGTTAATGGAGTTACACCAGTGTGACACCAAAGTAAGTGAGAAGGGAATCCGATAACCCTTTGTGTTTGAGTGGATGATTTAGTGGTCTAAACAGCCAACTTTGAACTAATTACCCCCGCTAAAACTTCACGTTCAAACGTCAAAAGGGACAAGCTTCATCTTTCTCAATTTGTTCCATGACGTTTTCCATATACGAGTCATGGAGAGACTCGTATATGGAAAAGAGAAGAGTCTCCAGAGAAGACTCAGAGCACTGAAACATGGAAAGGGGAGTGAGAATGGAAGAGTAAGCTACTGCCCGTTTCCTGGAGGTGGTCCCTCCGTGTCAGAAGAGAAGCACCTTGGCAGGACAATGTGAAGAAGCTGGCACTGCTGCCGACAGGGCTATTCCTGTACAGTGCAAGCTCAGAGGGCTTCAGTCTCTTCAACTACTTCAAATTTAAGGAAAAAATGCACAAACACTTCTGCTTGCACCTTCCATGACAGACGAATGGAAATTGCTTATGTGCTTAGCTTGTTAGCAATGAAAATCTGTCCTCTCCATTGGGTCCAGGGGACTAATCAGAAAGTTTTATGGAATGGGAGAGGAATATGACTCAAAAAAAGATTTTGCCCACACAAATGCTTGTAAAACAGCCGTGCATTGATATTTGCAGGTGCAAATACTTGTATGCTGTTTTGTGGGTGCAAAATCAGAGGCCAGGGCTGAGGGTGGTGGGAAATTTTGCCTTTCAGACCAATTATTTTAGACTGAAAATGTAGACATTAGGGCAAATAATATCCTGACTGTAAGCAACATTGGTCTGCACTTCTAACGATGATAAATACACAAAAATAGCTCTGCAATATTCCTCCATGTAATGGAATAATATAATGTAATATTTGAGCATTTTTCTAAGAGTCCTAATACTAATATTACTTAGAGGGTAAGATGATAGACAAGACTCCCATCCCTAGAGCCTCTTTCATAGAGATCCTTCAGCTAAGTGCCCAGTGGGTCCCCCCAGCAATAAATCTCCTCTTCTTCGCGAGAATAAAACAATGAAGGAAAATTAATTTTCATTGCAATGCGATGAAATGTGAAAGAGAATCTTAGTTGTGGTTTGGAATGCAGACACTGCTGGCTTCCTTCTCAGACCATAGCTAATCATATCATTACAGATGGGAGTTCACCAGCTGAAGAATGCTTCAATGCTGCCTTCGTTGCTCCAGAATCCAGCATGATCCGCTTTAGTGAATTCCTAAATATGTTGGATAGAGGATGATTTCTGAATGTTTCAGTGTGAGAGTCTCATTCAGAGCAACTTAATTCTGGTGGTGACTGGGGTGGAGTTATTTTGTCATAGAATCCTTGAAATGCTTCATTCAGTCATCCATTGTTATCAAAAACTAGCTGTAGCTCTTAGACTTTCTCCTGTTGGATGATCTCTGGTATTTCCATTAGTCATATTATTAACCATAGAAACTGTGGGAAAACATGGAACGACGCATGTGTTCACGTTGTTCATGCCTCTGTGAGCTCCCGGTGATTATAGCTCAATAAATAGTGGGAAAGCAATTCTGGAACGTTTCCATGGATTCTGCTTGTTTGCACCTCTTTTTGATTGGTTTCCTGGGAACAATCATGCGAATGGCACTGTGTTCAGCCTAATGTTGAGGCCTGGCAATTCTCGCAAATACTCATATTTACTTGTGTGTCACTTGCTCTCAAAGTCAATATTCCATGAGCGCCCCCATCAGCTGAAATATCTGAGCCCAAAGCCTCTGGTGAGCAATTATGAAGAATGAATACATTCAGAAATATCAAAGTCTGCTCCTGGATAAGCCATGGATTAAATAGGGGCATGGCTTGCATGTAATTTTATTAAGTCAGCCATTTGGTTTATTTGTGTGGTATTTGTCTATTTAAAATGGATGGGAGACTCATAGGTGCCAATGAGAAATCAACAGTATTAACAACAGCTAAGTAAGTAACTAAAACAAATAATGAATATCAATTGTTCTTGATATGTATATACTGTTGCCTTTTACACTTGAGGTAGAAACCTCAATTGGTCACGGGGAGGGGAGTGGGACCGGTATATCATTTACACCAGATGTGCCCTAGGTGTGGTTGCTGGTGATCTGCACAGAGCTGGCTGGTACATGGTGCTAGTTCTCCTCCTTGCTTTCACCAGCTAAGTAGTATTTAATCCAAGCGAAAACACATTAAATACTTTCCCAGTGTAGGCAATTGCTGTACTTACCACCAGGATAGTCTGTGATCAAGGATGGGAGGGAAGGAGGTTCACATGATTTGGAAGGAGAGGGCAGGTGGCTCATGAAACAATCTCACTAATACAATGTGCCTACACTCTGTCAAAGTTTGAGAACCCCCATTCTACACATTTTGGCATTTGGGGATGGTGGTGGGGGGGAATTCCTTTTCCTAGCAGAGTTTAGGATTCCCCATTCAAAAGGGTCCAAAGTGCTCCTGCACATAAGAGGTGATCCAGATCAAGATCCAAACAATCCCGAAGTTAGAGGATGTTGAGGATTTTGGTGCAGAACCATTTCAAATATTTATTGAGCCAAACTTTAAGAGAAGTTATAAAGTAGTCTGTTGGGGGAAAATCATAACGGGCATTTAACCTCAGTTCAGTCGTACCAGTGTGTTGATTCTGCAGCCTCTCAGAACGTCACTGTTAAACATTATTACACCTCTTGTGGTTGCATGCGCCTCATGCCATTGGGAACTTCTGCTCCCAACAACAGGCTGCCCTACCCTGGAAGCTAAAAAAGAGTCTCTGGCAGTTGTGGTATTATTCATTCTTGTAGCCTATGTGACCCAGTCAGAAGAGGGCAATGTGGTTACATCCAAGACTGAAATTCTTGGAGAGAATTGGCTGCGTATGGTACACATGCATACAAACTAGTACATTACACCCTCTGATGACTATATCTTGAGATTCTCTGTGATTCATGATGAACTGGAAACATGCCTCATTGGAGGGATGTAACTTCCGTGGGGAACATGTTTTTTTCACCTGTCTCTAAACCCACTTGTAATCTTCCCTTTATTCCTTGCCTAGCTGGTGATAGAGGCATGAGCATAGTTGAGGGGAGAAAGCAGGGGATGGGGGCATGATGAAGTTTGGGTTTTATTTTCTGCTCTGCCACTGACTTGCTGCATGGCCTCAGACAAATCACTTAACCTCTCTGAGCAACACTTTGCCTATCTGCAATATAGGCATAAGAAGTTTGTGAAGCGTAATTCATTATCGTTTGTGAAGTGCTTTGAGATCCTTGGAGAGAATGATCTAGGAATGTGAATCATTTCATTTCTACTACAACATTTGCACCCATACTATGTTAATTAGTATACCTGTCCACACATGCTAGATCGCTTTGAAACCCAGGCTAACACAGTACCGTGCAAGGCACGTTTAGTTTCAATTACAGTACTGAAACAAATTCTCATTTCCACATACTTAATATACATATTCTTTTCTGTCCTCTCACCCCACTGGCAACCTAAGGAGCCATTTCTCTTCCTGACGCCATCTTGGCACTCTCTCTACCAGCATGTGAAAACAACTGAAGTTGTACATATGGAGACCTCATCCTCAGTTGCTTAATGGATTCAAAAGACATCCTGAATATTCATCATTTCTCTTTTTATGAGCACCTTGGCAATTGCCCCTGAAGTTAAAGACTGCTGTAAATTAAGGAATGGCACTTGGTGAATACCAATTTATCCACATTTCAAGACTTCCCCCCTCCACACAATATTGAAGTTCCTGTAATCTTTGTGAATACAGGGCATTGTTTCTGCTCTGCCGAGGCAGAATTGTTTGTGCATCCCTGAAGACTGCAAAATGTCTGCACTGAGGCTGCTCATTTAAACTATATGCACTTACTGTACACTCTCCGGAACTCCCTTCCTGGAGAAGTTAGCAATGACCTTCTCAGAAGTAATGTTAAACACATGCTGGAAGTTTGGCTCCTTGACAGGGGTTTTTAATTATTAGTTGTAAATTAGCAAATATTGTTTTTCAGTTTTATATCAGCGGCCCCTTTGCTGCATTTAGAGTTCCACTCGTGCATGTTCCCTAAAATGTTCATGAAATGCACACAGCATATGGGCAAGTCTATACATGTAAAAGTTTTGTGGTTCTTCAGTTTATATACCATTTCCACACTCCAAAATGTCCCCACTTCAAGCTAACACTGGGGTTACAATTAATACAATCTATTTAGTATTATTATTGATTATAGTAGCACTTAGAGGCCCCAGACAAGACGGGGGAGGCCTATTGTGCAAGACATTTTACAATCACATAATAAGCACCAAAGAACGGACAAGAGAGAGGAAGTACTATCCCAATTTTACACATGGAGAATGGAGAGAGACAGGGCACAATCCTGCAAGGTGCTAAGCACGCTGACCCCAATCTCACAACTTAAACAGCCTCACATACTTAAGCGCTTTGCAAACCATAGTGCTCAGCTCAGCTCCTTGCAGGATCGAGCCCAGAGAGCATAAGTGACTTGCCCAAGGTGAGACGGGAAGTCTGTAGCAGAGTCATGAATTGAACCCAGACGTCCTGAGTCTCTGTGCAGTGTCTTAATCACAATTTCCATCATCACTGAAATTAACCAGTATTCTCAAAAAGAAGTGTAACTCTCACATTGTTATCCTGAGTGTCGGAATGTTTGGGCTGCTTCTTAAAGTCCCAGCTCCTGGAATCATTTGATTACATGAGCACCTCAGCTTTCATTAAAAAGAAATGTTTCTTTCCTCATGGTTGTGGAGAAAAGCTTGGAAATGTGATTCTGGTGGTTACAGTCCAGATGGCACATAAAAAGAACCCACATTTTAAATCTCATGATTTTTAAGTCATTTTGGGTTGTTGTTTTTTTGACTCTTGATTTTTGAGTGTTTGGTGTTGGGAATATGGTGATGGCTTAAGGGAAATGGGTGTGACAGATCTGTCATTAGAGCACAGCCAGTCAGGATGCAGATGAAGGTGCAATTGCTATTATGTTCCTTTCTCCATATAGCCCAAATGGTTCAGACTTTTGTCCCCTGGCCAGCAGATTCACACGGTGACACCAATTTAGCCTTCACCAGTTTAGGCAGCTGCTGCACCGGTGGAGTGGAAATAAACATCTCCTTTATGGATGAAACTCTTTAATTGGGGGTGGTACTATGTTTCACAAGCAACATACATAAAAACACTGCTCAGCACTGATACGTGCTTTGCACTTTCAAAGTGTCGTACACACATTATTTAAGTAATCCTCCTAACAGGCAACTCCTATTGTCTGCCTTTTACAGATGGAGAAACTGAGGCACAGAAAGTCTAAAGGACTTGTCCGGGGCCACATAGCTAGTCAGCTGAAGGCATATTTGTGATGGGTGAACCTTAAAAAGTTTTGATACGTGTGTGAAAGTGTGAAGGCTTAAATGCTTAGCTGAATTGTAAGACCCTCTTCGGAGCCACCCAACAGGTCTAATTCCTGGCTTCATCAGGCAACCCCCAGGAGACCCTAGCACTGCTCTGCTACTGTGCTGACTTCTGCGTGAGTAGAGATGGTCCAGCATACACTCAGCTTTTCCTGTCTTGCGATGCACATGGAAATGTGAGGTGTGCCACAGCTCCAAAGGGTCTTTTGCATTTTAAAGAGGTAAGATCTGTTATTGTGGGGTTTAGTAATGGGTCTGTACGTGGGAGTGGAGGAGTGGGTGAGGCTGGATTGGCGGGAAGCAGGATGCTGGGGTCTGAAGAACACAAGGAGGAGGAGGATTACCAACCACCCTTTGAATTAGACAGGAGTCCAGCAGAGAGGTGGGGTTGGGGAGGCATTTTGACTGTGGAGTGGGAGTAGGGGAGTGGGCTCCTACAGGTAAAATATGGTCATTGGAGGCCGGGGGGTGGGGTGCAGGGGGGTGGATTGTTTCATTTCACAAACGTCGTCGTGATTCTGTTCCTGATTTTTGTGTTGCTTCTAAGCTGCCCCAATTTCAATCAAGATAGAGAAACTCCTCACAGTGAACCAATGAGCCGTAAGTTCTCCGAAGGGCAGCATGTAAACCTCCCAGGGCGATGACAGTGTGCGAAGTCCTTCCAAAATATCTGTTGGGTTTCCCCTGTTGAAATCTTCTGGTTGGACTTGCCCAGGAAGGCGAATGCAAATACCGTGAAGAAAAGGGGATTTGTGATAAAAGAAGAACCTGATGAAGTGGTATATCAGCACAGAGGCTGATGCCAAGAAGGGAAGGGGGTGGGGGAATGGATTTGTTCTAATGTGTTTGCTCTCAGGAAGCCAGATTTCTGTCAGGGAGTGAGATATAAATGCACGTGTGCAATTATTTCAGACACATTGTCCCAGGAGAGGGCAGGAGAGTGGTTAATCTACATCCTTTGCACTGTTGACCTTTGCAGTCTACATGAATGGCCAGTATCAGCCCTTGGTCTACTCTGGCATCTGCTGGATAAGGCCTGTGGTGGGGTCAAGTGTGCTAGAGAAGGTTGTGGCTATGGAAAGAGACAATAATCTGCTCTGTGTTAGGGTCAGCACCGTGAGTGGTGCTGGTCAGGGAGAGAGCATGGGATGGCTGAAGGATGTGTTGAGTCAGCACATCCCCTCAACAGCTTCCACCAACTGGGTGCACATGGAGCCTTGGTATTAACTTAAAGATGCTCCCCTCTGGTGGAAAACCTCGAGGAAGGGTGACATGTCCTCAGGGTGTAGGGAATTGTAAGTTAACACTTCTCTGTGTCAACTTTCCTGAATCTAGTCTGATGATTATAAACCTGCGCTGGGTGAACAAAAGCAGTTTGGAGCAGAGCTGGTAAAAAGACTGGCAAAATATTTTGTAAAAAATTTCATCAATCAAAATTTTAACCAGCTCTATTAATGGTTAAAAAAGGGAACCAATGTAAAAAAAAATGTTGAAAGATTTTTGTTATTTTTCATGTAAATTTCTGAATTAAAAAAAATATTAACCAGCTCTAGCATAGAGTTGATTTCAAACTCTCTGAGACATCTGTATCTGAAATTGTCATGAGAACAGGGGTCGCCTCTGAGCTTCTGCAATTTCCAGATTTCAGTTGGTTGAGAAAAATGCTTTACATTATATTTTGATGCTTCTGCTTTTGATCCTTGCTTGAGGCCATGAGATGCCTGATCAGAATTAAAATCAGAATAGTTGTCTGGTGTTTTAGAATGAGTATCCTCCACAAATTGCATCCAAGTATAAATGTCTGAATCTGGGATGATGAAGAGCAGGTTTAATTATGGATAAAATTATGTGTGAGTCTTAAATTTGTACATGGTGCCCAGATACTATGGTGATGGCAAATTATAAATAGTGCACTTCAGATGGACAATAATCAGATAGGTTCTGCTTTAATGAATGATATTGAAATATGCTGTTGCATGATTGTTTGATGACTAACTGCCTGGCACCCTGACAAAAACAATTTGTGTATCTCATGCAGCTAGGCCAATGAGCAAGTATTTTACATGAATAAATAAATAGCAATATGACAGATTTGACTGTGTTTTACATTCATACAGCCCTGCAGAAGTTCATGAATTTGCATGGTTGTAACTGAAAAAGGAATTTGGCCAATGTGCATGTAGAAAAAAATTGGGGAGGAAAATATCTTTGGAATGATTCTGCATCTCAGAAAAGCTTTGGGTGGGATCAGATTTCATTAGAATGTATTCATCCCATCCCTATATAAACTTGTTTCTTCAAAGTTGCAATTTTAGAGGATGGTTCAGAATCAGATTCCCAGTCAATCTGAGAATACTTTGAATTTCTAGGCCTCTTTTCATCTAAAGATCTCAAAGAACTTTACAAGAACTAATCAGTCTTCATAATATTCCAGTGGAGGTGGGCCAGTAATATTACCCCCATTTTATAAATGGAGGAAACAAGACACAGAGGTGTTAAGGGTAACATTTGCAAAAGTAGCCTCTGATTTTGGATGGCTCAGTTTTTGGGTTGGCCAACTTGACAGATCTTAGACTCAAATCCACCAAAGCACTTAAGTACATGCTTAATTTTAAACATGTGAATAGTCCCAAATAAATCAGTCACTAAATGGGACTATTCAGATGCTTAAAGTTAATCATGTGTTTAAGTGTTTTGCTGGATCCGGGCCATAGATTTTATTTTCAGAGGTATTGAGCCCTGTCACAGAGTGTACCAACCCCGCACCGGTGAGGTGAGGGTTAAAGAGCAGCTCTGGGTGCAAGAGGTCACACCCCTCTCACCTCTGCTGGGCATGCTCCCAGTGGAGGGAGCATTTAAAAGGGAGAATCTTAGCTCAGTCTGAGCTGACCATGGAGGAGAGCAGTTGGGTGCAGCAGCCTCCTGCTGGGAAGCCACCAGGGCTTATAGCCACACCGCTGGAAAGCCATTGACCGCGTGAGCTGAAGGTGACGACTTGCTGTTGCCAGTGGAGGAAACTCAGGAGACGGATCAGTGAGAAACACAGGAGAGACACCAAGTTCAGCCCAAGATGCTGCCGGAGGGACTAGAACAAAGGTAGGAAGTGACCCAGGGAGCATGTTTAGAAGTGTCAGGCCCAAGGCCCAGTACAAGATCTACTGCTTTGAAGGACTCTGGGTTGGAATCTGGTGGATTGGGTGGGCCTGGGTTCCCCTCCCCCTCCCCTCTTGCCAGTAGGTGACACTATCCCTGAACTGTAGCTGCTAGGTGGCGTGGCCTTTGGACTCTCGCCAGTAGGTGACTCTACCTCTGAACTGTAACAGCCAGAGGAATCAACCCTTGGACTCTTGCCTTTAGGCATCATGCCTCGGAGTATCATCACTAGCTGGTACTGCTGGCCTGGAGCACACAGACAACCGCCAACAAGCCCCCACAAGTCCAAGTGAACTCAATTGGAGCTTCATGTCCTCAGCATCCTTGAAAATTTGGTCCCAGGAGTCTTAGGTTATGCATGCAAACAGCGAGGCACCCAAATTAGTGGACACTCAAAAATTTGACATAAATGATTTGTTCAAGGTCACTTAGAAAATTAGTGGCAGACCCTAGTGTAAATTCAGGAGTCCTGCTTCCTACTCCTTTGTGCTAGTGGCTTACAGATTATATCCCCTCACTCCATTCATGACTATATTATGTAATAATGTAAATGGAATACTGTTTGCTTTAACATTGAATTTTTCTCTCTAAAAAAGGCTATTCTGGAATGAAATTTCAATTTCAATGAGAATGTCTTTTTACTGTAAAGTTGGTAAATGTTACCTTCAGGGAAATTTCCAAACATTCATCATTTTGCACAGGGGCTGAACTTTGTTCTTTTCTCACCATGCAAATCTGTGGTCTCTTGGTAGAAAAAGGCATACATGAATACCCCAGATATAAAAATCGGTGTTGTTGTCCAATGCTCTTTTAAATATATAACTTCCTTACAAGAAATGATCTAAGTTTGTGTTGAATGTGCTGACTATTCTTTGCAAGAGACACATTTAATTACTAATTCTTTGGTATTTTAGGCAATATTTATGGTTGCAAATGCTTGTTTAAAGGGTTATGACTGAAGAATGTAGACAGATGCAAGAAAGCTCTTAAAAGAGCTTTAATTGGCTATCAGAAAACATTCACGATTTATTTAATGTCTCCCTTCCAGGAGAATATATTGTTAGTTCAGCTGCAACTTCTTAACTTCATCATATTTTATATACTTTGGCCATCACATATTGCCACAAAGTATATTATACAATGTGATTTAAAATGTGTTCTGATTAAGTACACACAGAAATGGGCCTGTTCACCATGCAAGGAATGAGGGAACATCATAAATACCAATTGTTTAAGTGTAAATTATATTTTATGCTCATTTATTAAATTAGTCTTTTAACTTTTATACTTTGTTTCCACTGTACCTTTCTGTATTTTGATTCAGGGGCGTCGCTAGGATTTCAGAACTGAAGTGGGCTTCCTCTGCCCACAAAGTAATCATTTGGAATGGAAATTCAGAGGAAGCCTCTCCTTGGAAAAGAAAAATAGAAAAAATGCCCAACAAAGCAGCAGGAAGGCTCCATCAGCCCACAAGCAGGAGGGAAGCGGGCAACAATAGGGATACACCATTATAATTATTATGCTACTTATACAGCACCTGAAAATGTGCTAGGCGCTTTACAGGAAAAATCCAGAGACTTGGTCCTTGCATTGAAGAACTTATGTAACTGGAGTCACTGGAGTAAAAGTCAGACCTACTAAAATGGAAGATATGGGCCTACAGTTAGATGTGACCCAATGGGTGAGAGTAACGTACAATGGGGAGGCATGAGAAGAGGCAGGATATGGGATACAGTAAAGAGATCACTTGATTACCCCGGTCTCGTATCTGAACATCTTTTAACATTTATTTTTATATGTTTATTAAAACTTGTCTAGATGCCGTTGACAATTATTTAAAAGCCCAATTAAATATAAACACGAAACAACTGGGATCCCTGCCATATACAGCAGCAATCAGCCATTCAGTAAAGGAAAAATGAGGAAAAGTTCCCCATCATTCTCCAAAAATATCCTTCAAACAACTCCAACCTTCCCCCACCCAAACAAAACAAACAAACAAAACCAATGCTTTAAAAATCAATCTTGAAGGCTCACAAATTTGGGCTATATCAGCCCAAGGGGGGGATTGGTGGGGAGTGAGTGAGTGAGACTTGAAGGCCCCTCATGGAGAATTCCCTGCCAGCAGCTCACTCTAACATTGAGGGAGCTCTGTTCAACCATGGTATAGAAAAAGTGGGTTTTTGGAGGGATTTGAATGTGAAGAGATTGGTGCTTGGTGAATAGTGACTGAGAGGGCATTCTATGCACAGAGGATGGAAGGGGTGTTGAGGTTGACCTAATCTCAGGAGGTGTGTGGGGAAGACAAAATCAGAAATGTAGGGCGGGACAAAGTGCTGCACAACCTTGAATGCGAGAACAAGAATTTGGAACTTGATGCGAATGGTTATGGACACCAGTGGAGGATCAGAGTTTGCCATCACATGATTTGTAGATCATTTGCAAGCTTCTAGGGACATGGGAAAAAAATTAGTGTAAAATAAGAGGTTGGGCCTGATTCTGGTCTTTCATTGCTTTCAGTGATGTTAATGCCAATTTTGATGCTTTAAGTGAGATCAGAATAAGGATCTTTGTTCATTACCTCAGAAGGAAACAGAACCTCATTACAGATAATAGCCCAAGATCATCTCAACGACTTCAATGATCTTGGCCCAACGTGCTTGAATCTTCCAGATCACTTTTGTTGTATTTTGAGCAATGGGTCTTCCTTGTGTAGAACAAGAGCAGTTAACAGATACCCGCCTAATATAATTATATTATACTTTCAGTATATATCGCACAACACGGTGACATACCAAATGCCTTCCAGCTTTAAAATATAAGGTCCCAGATTCTCCCATGTCATGTCATGTGGGGTACTGCAGGCTGATACTGGACCTAAACCAAATTGGCCATAGGAGGATCTCTGTGTAAACATAGCAGATCCTATGCCCTCCTCGGTTAGCTGTGGTACTGGGTGTGGCTATGAAAGAAGGCACGTGCAAGGCTTCCTTGCATCCCAACAATCCCCATCTGTTGTACTGCATTAGCTCCTTGGTTGCTGGTACAAGGGACAGCAGCCCTCAGGCTGCTCTAACTGAAATCTGGAGCACAGCCAGTCCAATACTGGAAAAGGCAAAGCTAAACTACAGCCAACTTTGCCCCAGCCACCAGCTGCATTGTGCTGTGGGCCCAGAGAATTAAAGATGTTAAGGAGCCCCTTGCTAGTGTAACGTGCCCCAGACCCCATCGGTACGACAGTACAGTCCTCAGCTGTAGATGAGAATTTGGCCTTTTTGTGACAGAAAAAGAGTTCATACAGAAATTTTAAATTGCCTATATGAAGAAGAGTTTCTGAACTGCTTGTAATGCATCATGTAGTAGTTCTGGCAGGCTCAGAATGAAGAAACTGCATCTTCCCTCTTCAGCTGAATATTCCACTCATTTCTTTTCTGCTGTATTGCTTTCAGACAGGATGAGTTATGGACAGTCATTCTTTCCAAATTTAGCTGAATTCTTTTCTAATTATACTTATTCCAAATAAATCGGGGCAGATCTGCTGGAAGCACATTTGGTAGAGTGAGCCTAATAAATTCCACAGATTGCTCTCTGCACTCTTCGATGTGACATTAATTTTCATTGCCACAAAAAAGAGGAGTCCTGGGGCCAGATTTTGAAAAGCTGCTTAACATTTTGCACCTATGATTAGTGGGTACAATTAGTGTCAGTTGGAAATGTAAGTAGCTGACTTGTGGATGCAGCAGGGTTTTTTTAGATGTCTCTATTTAATTGATGTATAGGCATTTCTAAATGGTAGTATTTTTTGGCAGCAGAGAAAGACTGAGGCTGGTGTTAAAATTAGTCCTATATAATACATAAGAAGAGTTTACATGATTTTTAGCATTATTTTATTTTAGGTTGTGCATCTCTAGCTGGGTATAAATGGAAATAATATATAGAAAATGTAACCCCATCAGGAAATGTAAGGTACACTTCTTTTTGTGCTAAATAGGTCATCACGGTAAATAGGACCGCAAAAGATGCAAAGTGTATCTGTAAAAAAAGATTCCATGTTTAGGCTCTAGGTTTACTTGGGCCGGCCACAGTGCAGGGGACTGGCCTTGATGTATTCTTGAGATCCCTTCCAGCCCTACATTTCTATGATTCTATGACTGTTTCTCTACGTTTTCCCTATCAAATGTGCTCAGTTTTCAAATTAAAATCCTTATTTTTTCTAAACATGCAAACTCATCTTGGGTTCTCAAAGTGGGGTTTTCCCTTCTTTTTCATCAGAGTCAGTAATAAAGGGTCTGAAGGCTATATATGACACCAATGTGACTCAGGAAATAATCCTGTTGAAGAAGCCAAAGAATGACTAGAATCCAGTACATTTCTGATGGCACTGCAAGGCTAACTGGAGTCGAATGGAGGAAGAACGTATTTTTGTCAGTAAAGTTAGCAGCTATGACTCCACACACACAGGGATCAGATCTGCTGAGCAAGAAGATGCCATTTTGACATGGACACTTTTTAGGATGGAACCATACTTTGGTGAATTGGAAGACTTGTAACCTGTAAAGATTTTATTGCAGGGCTCTTCATGGCTCCTGCACCAGCTGACAACATCTACACCTAAAACAACATGCAGCGCGGAGGACAGATTAATAGAATTTAGCATATGTAAATGCTTGACCGAGCAGCTTCTAAAAGGGCCGGTGGTCACCATCTACCCGTATGTGAAGAATATAAACAGAACGTTGAGAAGAGGTTTGTTTAAAACAGAACTGTTTACAATTTTTGACATTTATTTATTTATTGCAAAATTCTAAATCTGAAAATTAAGAGAGAGATCAGGAAAAATGTTGACACCTTTTTTGAGAAATTTTGTCCCCATTTCTTGACCATCTAAACAACTGGTCAAAATGTTTTGAATTTCAAAATGTTTAATATTCAAATTTTGAAAAAAGGAGGAGAATTAAAAAAGAAACCAACAATCATAAGAACATAAGAACGGCCATTATAGTTTAGATAAAATGCCTGGGATTAGATGATATTCTTGCACTGGTAGTGATGAAGCAATGACTAAATGACCAGAGCTGTACTGGCACGGAGATGGACTAGAAAAAGTTACCTAGTCTTTCCATATCTAATTTATATCATTCTATGAAAACGTCAGTTGCTAATCATAGTGGACCCAATCTGATTTTTTTTCTCCAGGCTTTTGACCTAATAAAGTAAATCTTATTGAAGTGAGCTTAGTCAAGAAGAAAAATGTGTTTGAGCTGTATTCTCATATGCTGTGTAAAAAAGAGCTGTTTATTCATGATTACTTACTTTATATCTGTTCCCTGCCCTTAAGAACTACGTGTTTCAGAACAAATGGTCTTCTGTGATCCATGGCGGTTTCCCCTGTGGATCAGGAAATTCCATATCTTTGCACAACAACTCAGCAAGTATTTAAGTAGGAGTTTCTTCATCATCTAATCCTGTATCATTCTTTAGACAATTCTTTTTTATCCATTTTAGCTTCCCAAACTCTTCCATTAACTTGTAAAGTGTGGATGTATTTTGAAATCAGGATTATTTAGCTATCAAGTGACATACTCAATAATACTTAGAACTTATAATATTTTCCAACTGTAGATCTTAAAGCTCTTCACAAGGGTGGTTAAGTATCATCATCCCCATTTTACAGTTAAGGAAAATGAGGCCCAAGGTCACACAGTGAATTAGCTGCAGAGTCAGGAAAAGGAACCAGGACTCCTTTCTCCCAGTCCTCTGCCCAGTCTATTGGACCACACTTCCTCGTGGTCCATGATACATCAATATGCCATATAACTGTTTGCATGAAGGGAAGGAATTAATGTGAGTCAGGGAAAGGAAAGAATTTCAACTCTTTCTCTTCCCAAAACATGATGATTTCCTTCTCTCAAAACAAGCTACTGATCTGGCAACCAGTTTTAAAGGTGTACTCCCAATACATGGGAAACTAAGCTACAATATGTGCCTCAGATCTCCAGCTGTTTCTTCCAGCTAACAACACTGAGTCCAGACAGAAAGGCTCAAGAATGCACCATTGACCGTTAGTATCCACATTGCACAATCATGTAGACACAGGAACCAGCTGTGTTTTTGTGTGAGCTGTTAACTGAGACACTGCCTTGCACTAGTATGATTTGAGCTATGGTTATCAGACACGTCTCTTTCTGGAATTATCAAATGCTTTGGTGACCCATTTGGGCAATACTAAGTACTGAGCACTGCAACTGACCCCACAGGAGCGAGTTGTTAGGAGTGCTGTGAGGTAGTCGGCTGTCCCCACTAGATGGCGGGTAGTGAGCTGGGTGAGCCATGGGCTCAGAGGCAAGCCCTGTAAGTTCTCCAAGGACTAGACTCTTCAGGCTCAAGCCTCAGTGGGTTCTTAGAAAACTGCATATTTTGAGTGGCAGGAAAATGGCTTTGACATAATGACTTTACGTCACAATAACAACAAAGATCAAACTAATGGTTCCCCTACGGGCAGCCTGACAGAGGAGTATAAAGGTAAGAGTCTCCTAAACAGCTCCACATAGTCCTCCTGCATGCTGCTCTGTATCCCCCTGCTGCTGTGACTGCTGACCTCCCGCTAGCCACAGGTTTCATCTCTGCCTGGTGCTCCGGCTTCCCATCCCAGCTCTCAGACTGTCTGCTGCCTGGCCCTCCCTCCGCAGCCAGTTCCCAGGCTGCTGGCTCCAGCCTGCTGTTCCCATCCTCACACAGCCCCTGGCTCTTTCCCAAGCTTGGTCCCTCCTGACATTCTCTTACTCCCTTTTCCTGTATTCTGAGGATTATGGAGAATTCTGGTTGGATGGTGCAATGGGTAATACAGTCCCCTCCATTGGCTGGATCCCTCCATCTCAGCCAGGATTTGAGGAAAGGTAGCCACTAATGGGCAAGCAGATTAATTACGATATATTATTAATCACTGAAACAGACAAAGAATTCTAATGTAAAAGTTCATTTACTTTTGTGAACAGTGGAGTATGCAGCTATATAACTAATAAGACTATTTCCTGTTTGCTCCACCTTAATGGTTTTAGCACACCTATTTGGTCAGGGACCGTCCACTTTGCAGGGCAGTTTCATTTCCAGGCAGCTGTCAGTGCAGAGAAGATGTGCACATTCCATTCTCTCATGGAGGCTTTACTTTTGTTCTTTCATCTTTTGTTGTTTCCCTTAACGTAAAATAAGAGTAATTCAGAATGAATGTAAATGTTTGGTCTTAATAGTACATGGAAAAAGGTAGGAAGAATTCTGGTGATGGGAGTAGACTATAAACAAAGAGCTCAGAGAAAGCAGAGAAGCGGGTCAGAGGTTTCCTGTTTAAGAAAGGAAAATGGAAAAATTAAGACAGCCCCTTATGGAAATGTAGAATAAACCTTCTTTAGTTTAATGAAAAAGAGGAAGAATTGGGATCATATGCTAACAGGCGCATATGGTATTTTTGCAGACAGTGACAAGAGAAGATCTTTCTGACACTGATGGGAAAAATTGACCTTTGCAGTGCTTAAGAACCATGTAAGTGTAGGGACTTAACAGTACAGTAAAGAGAAAACAGTGATGACACTTACACAGCTACCTACAACACTTGAGAAGGCAAAGAAAAACAGAATAGTTATTTTAATCCCCACCCCAGGCCATTACTGCTGTAGAGGAATGTCTCAAATACTTGGACTGAAATCCTAGCCCCAGTGAAGTCAGTGACAAAACTCCCATGGACTACACTGAGCACCAGATTTCACCCTCTGTCTCTCTAGGTCTGTATAAAAATTCAACAGCAGTAGTAACATCTCTCTTGGCATGTTGGTGAGACATTTGTTTTGACAAATGGCATGTATTTCAGTGCTTAATAATAGCGTCTGCACTTCTAGTGCTGCACTTATCATAGAAATGTAGGACTGGAATAGACCGTCATAGGTCATCTAGTCCAGTCCCCTACTCTGAAGCCCATTAAACTGCACCTCATTAAAGGAATGAGCATTTTTTAATTCAGATTTACTCACTATCTTATACATCTCCACTATTTCAATTTTATATTTTTCCGGGAAGATGCATTTGAGTCAATGGCAGAGACACAGCAGGACTTCCTATCTCTACAGGAGTTCAGCAAAATGATGTTCTCTCATCATCATTGATCCGTATCAGTACTGATTGGTTAATGGATAAGCTTGAGAAGGCAGCTGTTGGGACATTGAGTTTAACACCATTCTGCTTTGAGATCTTGAATATGCTGATGACATTGTTACGTTGGCTCAGTTTGGTGAAATTGCTGCAGCTGATGGCTGATCTGGTTGGGAGAGGAGGAACACGTATTGGTCAGGTTTTCAATCTGGATAAAACGAAGTCCCTGGCCAGTACCATCAAGCAGCTTCCAGCTGCAAATTACAACCAGCTCAGTATTAACCTGTCCAGATGGAACATCGACCAGGTGGCAGCTTGCCCAAATATTTGGGCAATGTCATAGGCAGTGCTGGAGAATGCTTGAAAGATGTGGACACTCATATATGTTGAGCAGGAGCTGGGAGGTTAGTTTCCCTCTGTATTTAGCTCTTGTGCGACTGCTGCTGGAATAGTGTGTCCAGTTCTGGAATCCCCAGTTCAAGAAGGATGTTGATAAAGGGGAGAATGTTCAGAGAAGAGCTGCGAGAATGATTAAAGGATCGGAAAACATG
Source organism: Chrysemys picta bellii (assembly GCF_011386835.1). Taxonomy (NCBI): domain Eukaryota; kingdom Metazoa; phylum Chordata; order Testudines; family Emydidae; genus Chrysemys; species Chrysemys picta. The sequence goes on along the minus strand of NC_088793.1, from coordinate 160,750,871 downwards.
TCTTATAGTGATAGATTAAAGGAGCTCAATCTCTTTAGTTTACTAAAGAGAAGGTTAAAGGATGACTTCATCACAGCCTATAAGTACCTACATGGGGGAAAATATTTGATAACGGTCTCCTCAATCTAGCAGAGTAAGGTATAACTCAATCCAAAGGCAAATTCAGACTGGAAAGAAGATGTAAATTTTTAACTTTGAGGGTAATTAACCAGTGGAACAATTTACCAAGGATCACGGTGGATTCTCTATACTTGGCAATTTTCAAATTGAGAGTGGATGTTTTTCTAAAAGATGTGCTCTAGGAATTATTTTGGGGAAGGTCTGTGGCCGGTGTTATACAAGAGGTCAGACTACATGATCACCAGAGTCCCTTCTGGCCTTAGAATCTGTGAATCTCAGCAGCTGCAGCCATGTTTCGGGCCCTCCAGCAGCCTCTGTAGGGCCATTGTGACCTCAAGGTTGCTTTGAAGTTGTGGATCTATAGAACCACAAGTAGACCAACTCTGTTGTACAGAAGTGAAATGTGGGCGCTGAAAAAGGCTGAAGAACATCGGATTGAGTTTTTGATTCTCATCTTCATCTAGTGCTCCATATCAAGAGGCAGGACAAGATCAGAAATGAGGATATTCAAAGCTGAACCCAGCAACTGTCTCCATCAGCACTGGTTTGGTTTTAGTGGATTTCTGGGTATGGAGGTGGTAGTAGAATGGAAGATCAACAAATTCATAAGTGTGTGTGCCAATGAATGCCGCTACATAGCTGGTGATCCCTTGGGTGTCCAAAGCTTCAGTGGCAAGACAAGACTGTCAATGATGGACATAAACTGAATATACAACCAGACCATAATAAACACCTTGCCAGAGATCAATCTGGGTGGTGCTTTATTTGCAAGGACGCCACGTTCCTTTTGGATTTGCCAAGGTGATGAAGACTACTTTATACTGAAATATTAACCTAAGCTTAACTGAAACCTTAATTAACACGCTTAAGAAATGAACCTCACATCAATACAAGCTTCTTGCTCCTGCTCTTTGTTGGTGCAGGGTTGCCACCTTGTTATTTGTTTTGCAGGACAATTTTTTTCATGATAACATCCTGGGTGAAATCCCTGTGAGTTGATAGCATTAGGCTGTGATACAATGGTGGCGGGTGGGAGGATTCATCATGTTGCAATACAGTATGGCAGCACTATGTAAGTGTGTCATGATGACATCATGTGACGATGTAGTGGTGATGTGCTGAGATATCATCACACCATACCATAGTTCGATGATATCCCATAAAGACACAGCTGGTGATCAGGCCTGATCCTGCAACCACTCACATGTGCACGCAATTCCAATGACATTAATAGTCACACTGTAATGCAATGCAGTGATACTGGTGAAGGACATTCTCCTGCCTTGGCATAAAGATACGATCTGATGATGATTTGCTGGCTTAAAGGCATGTTCAAGGTGGTGAATTTATTGTGCAGTCAAGTGATGAAATCAAGATGATGCTGTGCAGCTTTGGGGTGGATGGTAGCTTTAAAGCCTGTTACTGCCAGGTGCTTCGTGTTGCTAGGCAATACAGAGCACCCTCACTTCTCATTGAAGTCAATGGCAGTTGCTTAGCTCTGGGTGTTGCAGATTGAGAACCGGAAAGTTACAGATCATACCAACGCTTCTAGACATTAAATACTTAAAAAAAGAGAACAGTCAAGAAGGGAACGTAATCCACAAACTGAATAGAATGAAGGGATTTGTCGGTGTGGAGAGGCACACCGCACCTGATCAATTTCTTCCTTAATTTCAGCACTGTGTGTGCTCGCTGGCAAAAACCCAATACCACCACTTACAATACCACATCAGAGGAGCAGCACCAAAGCAGCAGACCTACATCCTGGTAATATTAATGCGAGAACATCCAGCCCATTTGCTTCGGAGGGTCTAGTCATTTCCATCTCACCGAGAGAACAAGCAAGAAGGATGTATACACAGTGCCAAGATGAAAATGACTTTAGCCCAAAGTTTATTTAACACATCACACAAACTGTATTTTCAAGTCTCTGCTAACAAGAAGGCCCTCCGACGAGGAGCAGGACTGCTTTACAAATGGAATTTGCAGACCAGCGGTGCTCACCGTTAATTTCCCCTTGTCTACAATTACTATCATTACATTCTTGAGGCACTTTTAAAATAAACTACACAATGATGTAATGTGCACTCTTGTAGGGGGGGGCAGGGAGGTGCGGAGAGGGAAAAAAAGCAGCATCTGGACTTTGGCCTAGTCTCTTCTATAGAACATCTTGATGGCAGTAATTACTGTCATGTTATGAGAACTTTCAAAAAAAAAAAAAAAAAGGCGCCAGGGTTCCAAATAAAACATAAAATGGCTTTGATATAATAAATGTTACTATCGTTGTTTAAAAATGCTGTGACCTGTCTGCTACAGTTTCTGAGAAAGATATTTTCCAGCACTGCTGCTCTCTCTCTCTTTTAAAAAATTCTATTATTACAGATAAGGATGAAGGAAAATCCTCAAGACAGACTCGTTTTAAATCACTGTAGCACAATGCCAGCATTGTCTCTCCTCAAGTTGAACTTCTAAATTAAAATAAGCATGATCTTTAGCAGAGCTCTGAAATGCTCTGTTCTACAGGCACTTTATCCCCTTTATTAGAGCACATTAATAATTAAAATGTTATGGCTTAGGCTAGTCAGACCCATTCGTCTGGCACTGGAATAATTTAGGTGTGCTGTACTGTTCTGAACTTTTGATATACGGTGGGACTAATCATACAGCCTTTATGGAAGTCAATGGAAGTTTTACCTGACTATGGGCTGCAAGATCAGGCATAGCATGTGTGCATACAGAAATAACAAATACCCGGAACATATACTGAGTACATACAAACACGTATTAAGAGCCCAGTCCAGCAGTCTGTATAAGGCAAAATTACCATTTCAGTCATTTAGAGTTTTGCCTGAGCAAGGGCTCTGGGTTTGGGCTCCAAATGTGCATACCACATAAACATACTTGCAAAAACACATACCCAACCCACCTTAACAATAACACTTCCACTGAGGTCCCACTGGACAGCACTTTGAACAGTATTTCTCCACTGCCATCTGTCACATGCTTCTGAATATATCAGAGTTCTAATCACAGGACCTTTTCCAGACTTTGTCCTTCCTAAACCATTTCTGTGTTCCTTTCTGTGTACAGCAACTGAAGGCACCACAGAGAAGTCTCTAGTAGTCATATATCGCAGATTCAAACATCCATAGATACAAGGGAAGGCTAATCTTAGAGATAGACCCAAATACAAACCTTGGGTCTGCACACCCTTGAACTTTGTGGGGTCCAAATTTTGTGTTCGATTCCGATTTTTTCTCTCTATAATGGGTAGAACCAGCTCTGCCTCCAAACATCAATGAACTTTGGGATATTTGAAATCTGGATCAGAGTGTTGCAGTTTGACCATCTCTCTAATAAAACCTCAGCTGCCCACAGTACATATCTTAGAAAGGATTTGCATCTTTCTTTCATAGGATCATTGACGTGTTTTTTTTAGGTCTGCACCATATTGCAGCTGATGGCATAGGAAGAACTGAAGTTCTGACACTGGCATACACATGCCCACTTGAAAAAGATTCAAGACCACTTGGTACTGCTACCATAGGGCCTGTTGTATAGGTACCTGTTGTCATAAGTGATTACAGCATTCAAAGTGGTAAAGTACCACTTCCGAGTTCAATAGTACTGTACATGGAAACTAGAATAACATTATCTGTGTTTGAAATTCCCACTTCAAGATAAGTGAAATAATAGGAAATAAGGAAAGAAAGTTAACATCTGTCTGGAGAATGTTATCAAATTAAAAGAAGCAGGTCACTTACCTCTCAGTGATTTTAACTGAGTGCTACTAGGGTAATCAGATGTCCCGATTTTATAGGGACTGTCCCTATATTTGGGGCTTTGTCTTATATAGGCGCCTTTTACCACCCACCCCCGTCCTGATTTTTCACACTTGCTGTCTGGTCATCTTAAGTGTAACCCAGTGTCATATCTACTGAAAGTGCTGAGCAGAGAGGCAATAAGACCAAAAAATAAAAATAAAAAAGCACCTTCATAGCTTTGTTAAGTCACTTGTACAATTTTAAATTTAGATTTTTAAATCAAAAGTAAATGGATTTTGTTTTTATTGTAATCATTGATGGAACTTTGTACAGGCCACGTTTTCTGGATGTTGAGCATTTCCCTGTGTAACTCTCAAACATTTGTATATGGCTCATATCTAGGAAGGCTGACTTGGAAAGGGAGGCTGGTCTGGTGTTTAGGATACTAGTGTAAGACTTAAGAGGACAGGGTTCAATTTTCAGCTGTGCTCCAGACTTCTTAAGTGACCGTGGGCATATCAATCAGGGCCTGATTTTTAAAGGTGTTTAGGCACCTAAATATGCAGCTAGGAACCTAGTGGGATTTTCAGAAGCTCCCAGTGGGAGTTAGGTGCTTAGCACTTTGAAAAACCCACTAGGTGCCCGTCTGCATCTTTAGGTGCCTAAATACCTTTAAAAACCTGGTCTTTCAGCTCTCTGTACCTCAGGTCCTGTCTGTACAATAGGGATAATAGAATTTCCTCACCACACAGAGGTGTTATGAGGATACATATATGAGAGATTGTGAGGCGCACAGATTCTATGGTAATGGAACCATGCAGATAATCATGTAGATAGAAAAATGCTTGAAATGAAACAAAATAAAACTAACAACCCCCTCCCCCCCAAAGAAATGAAAAGAGAATGGTATCAATTTACCCTCTTTCTATACAAAACACTGTTTAGGTTGGAGTCAAGATAATTTTTGGATTAAAGGGGCTAAAAACTATTTTTAAATCCATATTTTAGAATTTGTGGGAGAGGAAAGACATCTGAGGAATAGTATGTTATGGGGCCAGGCTCATCTGTTTTCTTGAGCATTTCTGGGGGTCAAATTTGACAGACCAGGTTAGCCCACTGTGGTATAGCGGTTTTAAGATTTATTCAGAGCCCCCTCAGTTATTTTTTGGCTACTTATGCCATTAATATTTTGTGAGGAGGCTCTCGGCTGTAATGTTTCCTTAATTTCTACGAAGGATATAAATCCTTGATTGTAAGTGTTAATAGTTGTACAAGGGCCGAGGGTTCAGATGGGCTTTTTATTTAAGTTAAAATAAATATGAATAGTATGAATAGAAGTGGTCCCATTACAAAAAGAAGAGAAGATAAATATTTGAAGGAGGATTGAAATATTCTCCTTCGGTGCTGTGAAGTCCAGCAAAGCAGCAATATGCTGGTGCAGAAAGAGTAGAGTGTGAAAACGGATAGGGATCAATTTCCAGCTGTGCCACGGACTTTCTGTGTGAATTTTGGCAAGTCATATGGGCCTCTCTGTACCTCAGTTTCCTATCTGTGAAATGGGGATAATAATATTTCCCTGCCTCACAGTAATATTGGGAGGCTAAAATCATTGATGTTTTGGAGAGGCACTACGAAGATGGGGCCACATAAATACCTAGACAGACAGACAGCATGTATATTCTCAATAGAAAAAAAGTTGTTATAGTACAAGTCTACACCTCTATTCTATGGCCAGGATGCCTGTAGTATGATATTGTACTGTAGTATTAGTACTGTACTGAGTTTTCACACTGTTTAAGTCAGTAGTTTAATTATCTCCTAAATTACTAAAAGAAGGGCCTAAGAGACTAATTTGTGGCCAATGACTAATAAAAGACTGGAACCTGGTTCTTTGTGAATGACAAGGACTGACTGAGAGTGGAGGATGGCAGATGGCAAAGGTCATTTTGTGACTGAACTACTGGGATGTGGATTCAAGAAATTTAGGATCTGTTCCTAGCTCCGCCATAGACTTCCTAGGTGAGCTTTGTCAGGTCACTTAATCTTGCAAGGCCTTAGTTCGCAGTGGTTTTATAAGAATAAATTAATTGAAGTATGCAAGATGCTCAGATAATATGGCAATGAGAGTCAGAGATAAGACTAAAAATTGAGTAGGAATAGGGTCTAATACGTCCATGTGTGGTGTATGAGATTCACAAACTAGTAAGCGTATAAAACTCTACTAAATCATCTGTCGCCTTCAAATTTACTTAAATGAACGCTCACATAGCCTGTTCAGCTGTTCCCCATAAATCATAATTTTAGTTAAAAATTGAACTTCATCCTTCTTCTGGGGTTTCTCTTTCTCCCACAGCTACATTCCTGGAACTGTTGCAGCACAGAGGTCTAAAGGAGCCTTCCCTGAGAAAAAAAATCCCATCGTCGGATCTGGAGACTGGAATTAAGCTCTGAAGAGGACCCGGAGATGCGGGGGAAAGGGGGCAGAGATTGCAATTGGAGCTGAGTGAAACTCACTGGCTTTTGCCTCACAAAATGCCTGCAGGAAAACAGAAACCTTTTATGGTACATTTTGCAAAAGAAATCGTGCGCAGTGCAAACCATCCCGTTTTGGAAGAACTGAAGACATTTGCCAGGATCTGTACACACTGCGCAATCATTTGCGAAATATTGCATAGCCCATTTTGTGACTACTGAATTCATTATGCCTCTTCCTCTATTTGAACTGCATTTTTTTTTATTGCTGGTGCCAGATTGACAACCCTGAGAAACAAAACGTCTTGCGTTTATTCAGAGAACAAGTACAGGACAAGCACAATCATGGCATCTTTTCTCACATTGCACAACTAAATTGCCTCAGTCTGCTTCTCGAGGGATCATTCCTAAGAGCAACAGGAGAGTTTCATTTCCATAGCCATTAGAATCCTCCACCTCCTTTCTGAGCAGGTTAGTTACCAATTAATGCTCATTGTGGTGGTTATTTTGTGATGTAGACAACTGTCCCTTAGGAGCTCGATGGAGATCACTAATCTATTTCTCGTAGGCCACCCAACACACATCAGATGGCAGTAGGTCTGGGACTGTAATCATCTGGGCTGGGGTTTGAGTTGGCAGATTGCTCACTATGTCTTTGCAGTTGGTATCTGTATGATCCCCACTATTACGGTATTGATGGGGAACTTGCACCAGCAAAATATGATTCTCCTTGGCCTTTCACTAACTTGTAGCAAGTCCAGCTTTTCAGTATTCCTATGTATGTGAAACTGTTAGTTTTGTTTTTGCACAAATACTGGGCCCAGCCTTGCAATCCTTATGTAAAGAGTCCCATTGGTATAGATGGGGCAACAAGTTAGGACTACTTGTGTGTGTAGAGCAGAGGTTCCCAAACTTATTTGGCCTACCGCCCCCTTTTCAGAAAAAAAATTACTCAGCGCCCCCCTGGAAATCTACCTTCTTTAAGCGAACAAACAAAGATGCAGTGACAAATTTGTCTTCTTTTATGTATCTATATTTCTACCTACGTCCTACAATATAGTAAAGAAAGATGTGTTATTAGAATATCGCCCACGACATCAGGTATACAGTGGTTTTTGCGTAAGATGGCAAAAGACAACCAAACTAAAATACTAATGAAACTAATAAACTGGGTTTTGTTCTTTGCTCAGCATTAGATATATGTATTTGATATTAAACTGTCAAATATCAAACTAAATTTATCAAGAAATAATTAATTAAAAATAATCAATATGCAATTAAAAATCAGTTAATAGTTTTAATTTAGTTTGCCCTTATTTAAATAATTGTTCCTTATTAACACACGCCTTATTTACCAATTAACACAGATGATTCGATAGATATAAATAAATGTTAATAGTTAACAGTTTTTTTACGATTTCATTCCCATTTTCGTTAATATTGTAATAAAAAATATGACAAATATATTGACTGTACACTTCAAATAGTACTGTACCGACAGAAGCCTGCTACAATTTTATTATTAGTAAGCACTAGAGACACAGAAACGTACGGTAGATATGTAAGAAAATGTATAAAAATACTCACGTGTAAATTGCTGTTTTATTGAAACAACAATAATACAATTTGCTTTGTATGTGATCTGTAATCCGTAAAGATCGAAGGTATTGAATATGAATAAAAAATTTTAAATACTTATTGCACTATTGTTAACTGCTTTTTACACAATTAAGAAACAATCTAAATTAGATTTCATACATGTCGCTTATTTATAGTATCGTATTGTAAACAAGTCATTACACGCACATATTCCTGCCGATGCATGCTGGACTTCCCGACAATGCGCGACACGCTCGCCTGCCAACACTTGCTTGTTAAGAGCTGTTGGCGGACTTGACACCTGATCGGTTATAATTTGTGAATTTATTTGGAAAATAAAGTAATCACTACAACTTTAACTCTATGTTACACAACAGATGAAACATGTACGAACGGTTTTTCAAAATTTTCTTATATTCTTTCTTTATGCTTCCACCGCCCCCTTATTTTTATTCAACGCCCCCCAATTGCACCTGAGGCTACTACTGCCCCCCTGGATCGTTCCAGCGCCCCCCAGGGGGCGGTATCGCCCACTTTGGGAACCTCTGGTGTAGAGGCTGAGCATTTCAGGATCAGGCCCGCTTTTGGGATCATGACCAATCATCAGAATGGATATTTCATAATCCTATATTATATTATTATTACACTGGTCTACAATTTTTGAGAAGTCGTCTGCTTCAGAGATAAAATGTGCTATTTATTATGTATTTTGATGTGCTGAATTCAAATATGACAATTAAAACAACCGATTGGCTACTGTTTCTAAGATATTTAAGTTTTTACATTTTATGTCTATGTATATTGTGTAGATAGTAGAGTTTTAATCATAAATTGTAAACCTAGGTCTTTTCATGTGTTTATGGTTGCTTTACATGATAATATTTCACCTGTCCTGTTTATGTAACACTTTAAAAATCAGCAAAAGGGTTATATAAATAAAATTTATTATGAAACAAAAGGCAAAAAACTATTATGTACATGGTTTAGTCCTATTCAGTGTCTACTCGGCGCTTCTTGGCTTGTCTCTTGTATTCATTAAATGGAGCATCTCTTGTCACTGTCCAGCAATAGTCTGAAAGCATTGATGGGCTCCATTTGCCCTGATAGCGTTTCTCCATTGTTGCAATGTTCTGGTGAAATCGCTTGCCGTGCTCGTCGCTCACTGCTCCGCAGTTCAGTGGAAAAAAATCTAGATGAGAGTGCAAAAAATGTATCTTTAGTGACATGTTGCAATCAAGGCTTTTGTATGCCTTGAGGAGGTTTTCCACCAACAACCTGTAGTTGTCTGCCTTGTTGTTTCCGAGAAAATTTATTGCCACTAACTGGAAGGCTTTCCATGCCGTCTTTTCCTTGCCACGCAGTGCATGGTCAAATGCATCATCTCGAAGAAGTTCACGAATCTGAGGACCAACAAAGACACCTTCCTTTATCTTAGCTTCACTTAACCTTGGAAATTTTCCACGGAGGTACTTGAAAGCTGCTTGTGTTTTGTCAATGGTCTTGACAAAGTTCTTCATCAGACCCAGCTTGATGTGTAAGGGTGGTAACAAAATCTTCCTTGATTCAACAAGTGGTGGATGCTGAACACTTTTCCTCCCAGGCTCCAATGACTGTCGGAGTGGCCAATCTTTCTTGATGTAGTGGGAATCTCTTGCACGACTATCCCATTCGCAGAGAAAACAGCAGTACTTTGTGTATCCAGTCTGCAGACCAAGCAAGAGAGCAACAACCTTCAAATCGCCACAAAGCTGCCACTGATGTTGGTCATAGTTTATGCACCTCAAAAGTTGTTTCATGTTGTCATAGGTTTCCTTCATATGGACTGCATGACCAACTGGAATTGATGGCAAAACACTGCCATTATGCAGTAAAACAGCTTTAAGACTCGTCTTCGATGAATCAATGAACAGTCTCCACTCATCTGGATCATGAATGCTGTTGAGGGCTGCCATCACACCACTGATGTTGTTGCAGGCTACAAGATCACCTTCCATGAAGAAGAATGGGACAAGATCCTTTTGACGGTCACGGAACATGGAAACCCTAACATCACCTGCCAGGAGATTCCACTGCTGTAGTCTGGAGCCCAACAGCTCTGCCTTACTCTTGGGTAGTTCCAAATCCTTGACAAGGTCATTCAGTTCACCTTGTGTTATGAGGTGTGGTTCAGAGGAGGAGGATGGGAGAAAATGTGGGTCCTGTGACATTGATGGTTCAGGACCAGAAGTTTCATCCTCTTCCTCGTCTGACTCAAGTGAGAATGATTCTGGTGCATCAGGAACCGGCAGTCCTTCTCCGTGGGGTACTGGGCGTATAGCTGATGGAATGTTTGGATAATGCACAGTCCACTTTTTCTTCTTTGACACACCTTTCCCAACTGGAGGCACCATGCAGAAGTAACAATTGCTGGTATGATCTGTTGGCTCTCTCCAAATAATTGGCACTGCAAAAGGCATAGATTTCCTTTTCCTGTTCAACCACTGGCGAAGATTTGTTGCACAAGTGTTGCAGCATATGTGTGGGGCCCACCTCTTGTCCTGATCTCCAATTTTGCAGCCAAAATAAAGGTGATAGGCTTTCTTAACCATAGTGGTTATACTGTGCTTTTGTGATGCAAAAGTCACTTCACCACAAACATAGCAGATATTATCTGCGCTGTTCACACAAGTATGAGGCATCTCTGCTCACTTTGGCTAAACAGAAATGTGTCCCTTTGCAAAATCAAACACTGACAAATAAGAGAGCACGACACTGTATGATTTCTAGAGCTGATATAGGGCAATTTGGTCAGCAGAGTGATGTAAGCTTCGTTATGATTGCATCATCCATGATTTCTAGGAATAACATGATGCAATTCATATCATGTATGACGCAATACCAGCTTCAGATTGCATCATTCATTGTTTTGCCTAAAAAGCAAGTACTGTCCAAACCCAGTCATAGATTTTTTCATAGATCCAGTCAAAGATGTATTTTAGTCATTTCTGGTTTAAATTGAGATCCTTTCCCTTTATAACTCACTTATCCTCCGCCATTCCCAAGTCAAGGGTCGTATATACTGACCCAATAGCATATCTTGAAAACTAGAGGCAATCAACAATTTTAAGCATCATTTTCGTTCTTAGTGACCCAGAATTAGTAAAGTTTGACTACATTTATTTCAGAAGCATTTTGGCTATAGAGCAGTGTTATTAGTTATTTGGATTGCAGTAGCTCCTAGAGACCCAGGGTATGGGCCCTGTTGTGATGGGTGCTGTATACATGTGAAATAAAAGATAGTCTCTGGTCCAAAGAGTTTATAATCTTGAAGCTGTACCCTCCTTTCATTTCATTTTGCACTGATAACATCTTCCATTTGATGGACTGTTTGTTTATTGTTAACACAGGTAATCTCAAGAAACCAAACATCAACTTCTTGTACTGGTTTCTAAAATGAAATACAATTCCTTTATTCTAGATTATTTAAAAATTTGTCAGTATGTGAGTGTAACTCCTTAAAACAGCTAGTACAAAAACCCAGTCCACCACCATGTGATAGCAAAGTGCACTGTATAGACCTCATATGGACATCTCTGCACTTCTTGTAGTTGCCCCATTTGGTGAGGAAGGTCAGAGAGGATGCCTTACAGAAGGTAAGGAAAAAGAGACTGCATATGCCTTTGAGGTCTTTATAATGTAACCCTTTAAGAACACATGACTCATAAGGGTTAGAGAGCAAAAGTAGCATTTATCAGTTATATGAATGGGTGGAAAAGCACCAGCTGCCGCCATGTTCCATGCCCATCAGTGGCCTCTGTGGAGGTGTTGTGATATCAAGCTTGCTACAAAGCTGTGGGCCCATAGAACTATGGTTATACCAACTTCATTGTACGATAGTGAAACAGTAGCTCTGAGGAAGGACGAAGCGCAACAGATTGACTTTTTGATTCTCATTGTTTTTGTCAGCTGCTATGTGTTAAGTGGCAGGACAAGATCCGCAATGAACCTATACATAGCTGAACCAAGCAACTGCCTCCATCAGCACCGGTTTGGTTTCAGTGCTGTCTTGGTATGGATGTGTTCCAATGGATTAGGAAGAGTATTGACTAAGGAATGCTACTACCTGGCTGGCGATCATGTGAGCACCAAGAGCTTCAGTGACTTGATAAGATAACCAATGATGGACATAGACTGAACATCCAGCCAGGCCATCTTAAGGACTCCGCTAGAGATCAAACCAGGTGGCATTCGATCTGCCAGCAGGCTACATCCCCTTTGGGATTTGCCCTGATAAGGATGGTTACTGCTTCATCGTCCACCTCCTTCTCAGAGGAACTATTTGAATCAAACCTTTGGTCCCAAGCTTCATACTTCTTATCCCTTCACTAGGCACGCTCCATGATTCTGAGCAGGTCTGAGATTCTCAGCCATTTCTTGCAAGTTAGAAGGAATTTTTCTTTAACTGGAATTTGATAGGCACCAAGACATGAAACTCAGTGTCTCCCATGCAGCACCTGCAGGCCCTTCAGCTTTTGGCATCTTTGCAATAGAGCCTGGTCTTCTTCTAGTTTATTGAGTGGTGAGAGAGGGGGGCTGGGGAATATGTTATTGATTCTATCCAGTAACACAGCGTTGGAAAGAAAAACTCTCTTGTATGCTAAAAGAACGAGGAGTACTTGTGGCACCTTAGAGACTAACACATTTATTATTAGTCTCTAGGGTGCCACAAGTACTCCTCGTTCTTTTTGCTGATACAGACTAACACGGCTACCACTCTGAAACCTGCCTCTTGTATACTGGGATTCAGATGTTCTTTGGCTGAAGAACATCACAGTCACATTGGATATAGTGGGAGTAGCAGTGGCAGCATGACCCTGTCCTACTCGAGAGACATGTGAACACCACCAGCAAGTTCTCTAGCTCAACAGCAGCCCTTCTCCCAGTTGGTTCAGTGGTGGAGAAGGATGAGACAGTGGAAACGAGAGAGGGTCCCTATGTGGAGTTCAGCCACGTGACTGCTCTTTCCTTAGCTGTCAAGACTAAGCCAATTAATTGGACATCTCCTCTTCCCTCGGAATATTCAGAGGGCAAACTTCTGCATGCTCATGCAGAGGAATAAGGGGCATAAGAATTTCCCTTTCTCCCCTGCACTTGTTGCTTCTATCAGGGGTAATAGCATGTGGGGGCTGGAAATGCAGTCACCTTCGGTCTTATACTGCTCCTCCTGGACAGGTGGATGGGGAGTGAGCAGGCAGGTCCTGGAGCATTGGTTCTGCCCCTCACTGTATTGGCCAGTGCAGCAAAAAGGCACAGAGGATTAAGTACACTGAATTAGGGAAAGAGCTGGTGTAGCTTCCTTCCCCTAGGAAGCAAAAGTGGAAGCAGAGACCAAATCATGTCTCTCTGTGGATTTGCTGCACTCACTACTGAATGGACACCACACCAATATCTGCCATCATCAGCTAGTACTCTTTCTTCACAGTCAAGTCCAAGCAAACAGGAGGAATTTGGGATAAAGACATTGGAAGGAAATATTAATAATAATAATTATTACTATTATTATTTAGGAAAGCTCTAGAGTTCACCACTTCCCTTGGGTATCCTAAGAAGAAATGGTTATTTTTGCAGACATTAATTGACATAATTATCTCTCTAAAGCAGGGGTCTTGTGTATCTTAGGGATTGTCTCTGCATGTCTTAATCCAGCATTTGAGATCAGTTGGGGCACTACTTGGGCAAGGCATTCATGGGAGCGAGAACACACCTTTGTGGACCTTCAGTGAATGGTACCAGGCCTTTCTCTTTGCATGACTTTCCCCAAGGAGATGGGTTGAGTGAGGAAGATGTGTGTTTTTCTAAGGGAGTGTTTTTTACAGTTAACATGACATCAACTTGGGTTTCTTTGTAATAATGTGTTTTTAAAGACATGCCCTGGGTATTTAATAGGGGATACATAAACTAAAGCTTAGAGCTTGATTCTGCAACCCTGGGTCACATTGAAATAAGCCCATTGAAGACTACAGGGCTGATCACTGGAGCTATGCTAGTTTACACCAGCTGAAGAGCTGACTGTATATGTGAGTAAGAGCTGCTCAACATAAATTAGGGTTGTAAAATTGCACTCTAAGGAATTTTGGGTCAAGGCTGAATTCTAGCCTAAAGAATTTTACTTAGGCCAGGTAGGAAAGGAGTGAGTGTAGAAGCTAGTGAGCCCACCCGCGTTTAGATTTCCATGTCCAAGAAAATCAGATTTTTTGGGGATATAGGCTGAAAAATAAAAACATCCTATAAGGAGACTGTTTAATATGTTGGGGCAGCCAACTATGTGAAAACTTCTGTGATCTTCTCAAGTCTTGTTGGGATTGGCAAAGAGGTTTCCGAAGCACATGGAGTTGGTCAGACACTTGAAAAGGGCTTAAGTGTCAAGTGCCAGGTGGAAAAAAATCTGTTAAATGTTACCACAGTATCTCCTCTTGGTGAGGTAAGTTTCCATATGCTTGTGACTTACTGTATGTCACCCACATGTACTGATTCAAACCATAAACAGTTCACTCTTTATTCACTATGTGTAAGAAAAAAAAAAAACTGCCTGCTTCAGAACTGAAGAATTTATGTATGGCACCCCTTTGCCATAGAATTTCAAAACCCACGTTTAAATCTGGTAAAGGGTGACATTTCATTCATAAAAACAATTGGGCAACAGATAAGATATTTTTATGCCTGCAGTGACATGATTTCTTTACCTGTCTAACGGCTTCCAGAAATAAATGTGTAGAAGAAAGCCTCGCAACAGTATTTGTGGCTTTTTAAAAATAACCACAGCCTCCCTGGAAATGACACTGCCATAGATAATCTGTGTTCAGCAGCGCAATGTACAGATTAGTGCCAACGGTACAAGCCTGATCCTCTTTAATGATGTAACAGATTCCTGTTCACCCAAGACTTCATAGCCCTCAGTGGTCTGTACATCACAGACACTTGCACCTCTGGGCAGTTGTGGTAATAGAACTCAGATCCTTGTGCTCCAGAAGCCAGGGCCCTATCACCGGCGCAAAAGGAAAATCACTGATAGCAGCCTATGGTTCATGACACACAGCGGAGTAGTTCTGAGTCTGTCACCAAATAGGTGGCAATGGTGTGTGTGCATACGCCCCTCCAGTCCCCCTCCATTCATGACACTATGGTATGGTACACGGCTGAATTGGCAATATCCACTGTCAGTAATTTTACTGGAATCAGTTTTGTTGATTCTGTAGGAATAACTATAGGAAGTGATCCAATGCCTCAACCAGCCCAAGAAAGTGTTAGGGCAACAAACCCAAATGTATTACTTTGGATTTTTGTAAACACATGACATTTATAATTTTGTAAGGTATTGAGACTGGCTGCTAACAATCTGCCATGTTGTCTTTTTCACAAACAAATCCACCTTCCTATTAAGGATTCTGGGTAGTGTAGCTCACCAGGTATTTATTGTATCGAGAAATGTGATAATTAGAACTATTACTACAGAGTATTCAAACTACTATGGGCAAAACACTCTGTTATACTGTAAAAGGTACATTCTCGGATACAGAGCAGAGATTGGGTAGGTCGGAGAATCAAGCCAACGCTAAATACATCAATGCCAATGCCACATTGGAGTTTCTTGTACTGTAAGAGTGGTACATATTGGCCATGTCCATAGAATGGAGAATTGGTTATGAGGGTATCACTAAAATTAATACCCTTAAATGCCATTCTGAAGTTCAGTGGCACCACCTGTTTAAGATCCTATCTTACATTAGAATCTAATAGTATTCAAAGGAAAGTCAGTGCTGTCTAAAAGCTTAAAACATCTGGCTTGTTGTTGTAAAACTTAAAATTCCATAACAAAAAAGCCATTTTCAGGTCCTCAATCACAAATCAAATTCAAGGTTATCAGTGTATACATGTAGGGTTAGGATTTCTTTTAATCTATGTAAACACAGTGCTCTAGAGCTGTATATATTGATGTAGAGATCAAAGAGGTGGCAACATCTCTTGAGAATAAACTGTGATAACAACTGTGGGTCAGCAAAGATTGGTTGTGAGAAGTAAAACTTGAAAAACATGGTTTTAAATATGGAAAATACATAATTTTCAGATGTACATTGACAGGTACACACTGTGTGCAAATCGTCAACAGTGAATATGAACATAGTAAGTTAAACAAGCTCAAGACAGATCTATACATAATATAACCCTCTCCTTCCCTGTCCCCCTCCTATACCTTGGGCCTGATCCAAATCCCACTGAAGTCAATGGGAGCTTTTCTACTGACTTCAATGGCCTTTATTTATCATCTCTGCTGGTTCACACTGCTATGTCTAATGGAACGCCCACTCCTGCAATGCTCTGAGCATGTCCTGTAAGGTGCTGAGTTTCCACTGAGATCAGTAGTACTATTCCCCATCCTGCTGACCATCTGCTGGCTAAGGTGCCTATCATCACATACTCACAAAACTTGGCAGGAGGAATTGGTTTTGCCCCAACTGGTGCCTGCATGTTAGCGTACATGAGACCAGGATCACATACAAGGAGACTAACCAACAACCCCCTCCATTTTCTGCTCAAACCATGCTCCTCTTTTTTGATTATTACATACTATGATACACTTTTAAGCGACATACAGGCTGGGTAAGGAGCACATGCAAAGTGTGAACTGACAGGTGAACACCTACTACTGGGCCTGGTCTAACACCTACTAGAGCCAACGGAAAGACTCCGTTTGACGTCAATGGGCCCTGGTCTGCAGAAAGTCTCCCTCCCCCTTTTCCCCACTGCACAGGCTAATGCAGGATCAACCTCTTAATAATGGCATCATTTACTAAAAGACAGCAGGTGAGGGGTGGGTTGATGAAAAGCTGCTGAAATGTACTTTTTCCATTGTGGTATGATTTACTTATTTTTCTCAAATTCAGCAAAAAAAAAAAAATAAAAAAGAGGAAACAAAAAGAGGAACGTGTTCATTTGTTGTAACTGGAGTTTATGAAATGAGATCTTCTTGAGAAAGCTACCAGACATTCATTTAAAAGAATAAGGACTTTTCCTGGCATCCAAATCTTGTAGCATGTCCAGAATATAATTAGTTCTTGAAGTGGTTTGAACTTGTAAGTACGTCTTTAGATCATAAACTGGTCCACTAGCTGTGCAAAGCTTTAAAGCCAACTCCTGAAAAAACAAGTCCTGGAAAGAGAGTACAAGCCATAACAGATGCATATTAGAACCTGACAGAAATTCTTCAGATATGTCTCATCTACTTATGTATTTTACTACAGCCTTTTTTAAGATCTTCAGCCTTTTGAGTAGTGGGTCAATTAACTATGAATCCCATTTTTAGAACAACATGCTTGATCATGTATGGATTGATTCTTCTCAGCTCTTGATCAATTTGCCCACTCTGTATTTCATTCCCAATTTAGTCTTGAATTTTAATCAGTTGAGTCAATGAATTAGAATAGTATGCACTTGCATAGCAACTTTCGTTTAAGGATCTCAAAGTATTTTACAAATATTACTGAATTAAATCGCATGACAGACCTGTGAACTAGGGAAACACTATTATTCCCTTATGGGTAAACTGAGGAACAGAGGTTATGTGACTTTCTTAATTTAACACAAGAATGCACTGGTAGAGCCGGGAACAGAACCCAGGAGACATGACTCCAATTCCTCTGCTCTGACTTCCAGAGTGTATGAGAGAGCTGTTTCAGTTTAAATAAGAACTGATCCAAACCATTGCCCATGCTGTAGGTCTGCAAAGTTTGTAGAGTGCTTTGAAACTTTAAAGTACTGTATAAGTACTAAGTATTATTATTATTTTGAATCAAACAAAACCTAAACCTGCTTTGGAGGTTCAAAAATATTTGCTTAAATTTTATGTATTTATTTTAAATTTGGGCTTGCCTGCACTTCCTGCTGTCTCCTGGGATTGGAAGTGCCACAAGAAGTATTTTGGACTTGGCTTAAAACAGAGAGTACTGGAGATCTCACAAGAAAACCTTCTGTGTGACTCTTTAGAGAATGAATAATCCACCTGGAAAGCTGAGGGATGTATTTGCTGCAGAAAAACTACGTAATGACGCGGGGTGAGGTGTGGGAAGGACTTCATCTGCACAAAGCTCTGTAAGTATTGATCTTCTTATAGCAACATGTTTTGTTTCACTTCAGAGGGTTTGCACCTTGGTTTGAAGTCAGACTAAGACTATTAACCTCGTAAGTGGTGCCAGCCATACCTGGCAGATCCTTGACCTCATTGGAATGCCAGTGAAATGCTGTCAGGGGAGCAGTTGCCACTGACGCCCAGCAGAGAAGTGGTTAGCCACATATATGTTGTTTGGTGCCGCAGCCTGAAAGCTCACATTGTGAGAAGTACTTTTGGCCATGTGTAAAGTCTGACACATATTTCAAAGGAAAACTTTTCATTACAGTTTGCAGGTCACTGCTAAAAAAGTGACCTCATTGGTGACCTCAGCAGGAAGCCTGGGGTAAGAGACTGTAAACCCTGCAGCAATACTAAGTAATCCACATAAAGATTCAGGCTTCGATGAAACTTCATTGACTTCAAAGGAATGATACCTGAGATGAATGAATTTGACACATTTTATGGAATTTTAGGGCTATAAATAGCCAACCTACAAATCTGAATCTGGATTAAGAACATTCCAAAATTCAGGGGTGTTTGGATCCTGGGTTTTAGTTCAGCCCATTAAAAACAGGGACCAATAGTAAAGGTTGGATATGGGCGTTCCAAAATTTGGGGTGCTCAATAACCAGGAGTTTAGTCCTGGATTTCTTCTGTCAAGGACTAGGGCAGAGGTGGGCAAACTACGGCCTGACCCAGTGCTCTGTGCTGCGCGGTGGCGGCATGGCCCGGCCCGGCTCCAGCCGGGCGGCGCAGCTGTAGTGCCACCAGCCACCAGTGCTCCGGGCAGCGCGGTAAGGGGGCAGGGAGTGGGGGGGTTGGATAGAGGGCAGGGGAGTTCGGGGTGGTGGTCAGGGGGTGGGGGTGTGGATAGGGGTCGGGATGCTTGGGGCGGGGGAACAGAGGGTTGAATGGAGGCAGGGGTCCCGGGGTGCACTCAGGAAGGAGGGGGGATTGGATGGGGCGGTAGGAGGCAGTCAGGGCAGAGGTTCCGGGTGCAGTCAGAGGACAGGGAGAAGGGGTGGTTGGATGGTTGCCCGCCCCTGGACTAGAGAATAGTAAACTGGTCTGGATAAAATAAGAGCCCACTAAACATTTATCTGAACGCCAAACCGAATCTAGTGCTCACTGTTCTGTGGTTCGGAAAAGTCAGATTAAATATTTTCTCGCTCAGTTTGGCATATTTCTGCACTTCCATATTCAGGTCCAACCAGCTGCAGTAAGCACAAGAAATCTCATGAATAAGCTTGTGCTGTGAAGATTTCAAGCCCTATTTTAAAGACCCGAGAAAGAAAAGTTCTACTTAACATTCAGCTTTTGGTTGCTCATCTGAAACAAAGCCAACTAGAACTATGGAGGATCACAGGGCTGGAAGGAACCTGGAGAGGTCCTGTAGTCCAGCTCCATGCACTGTTTGTCTAATGTGTTGTTAAAATCTCCAATGATGGGGATTCCACAACCTCCCTTGAAGCCTATTCCAGTGCTTAACTATCTTTATAGTTAGAAAGTTTTTCTTAATATCTAACCTAAATCTCCCTTACTGCAGACTAAGCCATTTATTTCTTGTCCTACCTTCAGTGGACATGGAGGACAATTGGTCACCCTCCTTTTTGTAACAGCCTTTACAACATATTTAAAACTATCAGGTCCCACTTCAGTCTTCTTTTCTCAAGACTAAACATGCCCAGTTTTTAACCTTTCCTCATAGGTTAGGTTTTCTAAATCTATTAATCATTTTTGTTGCTCTCCTTTGAACTCCCTAATTTGTCCATATCCTTCTTTAAATTGTGGTACCCATAATTGGATGCAGTACTTCATCTCAGGCCTCACCAGTACCAAGTAGAGCAGGACAATTATCTCCTAGGTCCTTCAGATAACACTCCTGTTAATACACCTCAGAATGATATTAACCTGTTTTGCAACTGTATCACATTATTGATGTATTCAATTTGTAATTCACTATAACCCCCAGATCCTTTTCAGCAGTGCTACAGCCTAGCCACTTATTCCCCATTTTTTAGTTGTGCATTTGATTTTTCCTTTTTGAGTGTCACACTTTGCATTTGTCTTTACTGAATTTCATCAGGGCCGGCTCCAGGCACCAGCGAAGGAAGCAGGCGCTTGGGGCGGCCAATGGGAAGAGGCGGCACGTCCGGGTCTTCGGCGGCGGATCCCTCAGTCCCTCTTGGAGCGAAGGACCCGCCGCTGAATTGCCGTTGAAGAACTAAGCGGCGCGGCTGAGCTGCTGCCGAAGTGCCGCCAATTGGGGCTTTATCTTTTTTTTTTTTTTCTCTTCGCTTCGCCGCTTGGGGCAGCAAAAAAGTTGGAGCCGGCCCTGAATTTCATCATGCCAAAAAATTAACCATTGAAACAACAGAACCCAAACTTTCGAACTCAGGCCACAAAGCCATACTTACACATATGAAAGAAAAGTGAACATTGACTTTGGGGGAGTGGCAGGTGCTTAGCACCTTTGAAAATCAAGTCACTCATTTAACTGCCTCATTTAGGCAGACAAGTTTGAAAATTCTAGACCAGATTTTCTGTGATTGGAGGATGGCTTGTGAAAATGAACAGTTACAACTAGAGTGAGGTGATATGTTCGCAATCATACCCCAAACAGCTTGCAACTTAGCTAGCTTGGGATTCCATCACTAAATCAGGTTTGTTGAAAGATTGGCTGAGGTTCACTAAGATTTGGAGTGAACCTTAGCCCCAGTTGCATATACACCTGTTTTTTCATTGCAATCCATTATGGATTTGCATGGCTTTGGCATGAAACCAGATGAAGCTTGGTGGTTTCAAATGAATTTTCCTTTAAGATTTTGAGTTTGCTCAGTGTTTCACAACAAAATAATTATCAGTATTGATCATATCTGTGTGCACTATGCCTTGCTTTAGTCAGCCCGGTTAGTTATTTCACTTTCGTATGCCCCAGATTCAGACACAGTTTCTGCTAAAATCAGTCCTAAATGGTAGGATTAGAGGCTGGTGCCCTCAGGAGTGCTTTACTAGTTAAGCTAAAAGAACATAATCAGCTCAAACCAGCAGAGCCTGTGTTTGTATTTTAGCCAAAATTCCTTAGGAAGTGTCAGAATTAATCTCAGTGAAATGATAAATATACAGAATGGAATAAATCCTCCACCTAAAGAGGTAACATATCAGGTTTATGTGCCTTGAAGATGAAAAGTGCTGCAAAATGTGTTTTAGTATTTATTGTTAGTGTATGACTCTTACGCAGAATTGAAGTGGTGGGAGGCAGCCTGATTTGCAGGACTGAGAGTTAAGAGTTTTATTTCTGGCTCTTGTTGTGTGATCTTGGGTGAGTCACAACAGCTCTGTGAACATCTACATAATGGGAGCATGGGACATACTGCCCCCCCCAGCTAAAGTGCTTTGAGATCAGTGGATAAAAATGCTATATAAAATATTTATATTATTATTACTACTACTACATACCCACTGTTGGTAGTGTAGCTGTTTGGAACTGCTAAAACAGAACAACCAACACCATAACATATAGAAATAGTTTCAGTGAAGTACACGTGCATGGAGCTTGTATAGTTTAGAAAGTGAATATGTATTTCTACATAGTAAGTTTTTATTATCACAACCACACTTTAATTGAGGTTAATTGAACTACAGTTCCCAAGTGTGCTAATACTGTACCCCAAGCAGATAGGGTCTGCTTAGGATCATTCTCCACTTTCTGCAGAAGTCTTCCTGCCATAACGAAATACAAGAAATGTCAGTAAACACAAGAAAGAGGCAGAGAAGTTATGCTGCCCAAACATGGAGAAGTGAAGGCCAGAGTCCACTCTTGACAAATCTATGACACTCTAAATTACTATATTCAGTGCCCTGCCATTGAAATGATGGGTGCCTGTAAGGGTACAGACTCACCCCTGCAGCACCCCCTACTGGTTACTCCAGGGATTCAGCTCATCCAGCATCTGGAGCACCCTCTGCAGGCCAGTGATCCACCTTGTCCCTACTTCTGGCCCCTGTGTCCCTCCCAGGGCCCCAGTGCCCCTTGCTCTGGGTGCTGCCCCCTGGCAGTACCCACACACTAGGTCTCCCCTCCCAGAGGAACCCCACCCACTAACCCTACCTCACCTCAGTATCCAGCTACTGTCAGTCACCATCTAGCCCCACACCTAGGGGCAGACTGCAGTATCAGCCACTCATCACAGGCAACGTTGGGTTTGGGCCTGCTGCCTTGGCCTATCTCCAGGCTGCCCTCTGCAACCTCCAGTACCTCCTGGCCTAACACTAGGCCACAGCCTGGGGCTTTACAGGCTAGAGCTCCCCAGCCCTGTTCCACCCAGGTACTCTGCTCTATTTCCCTGCAGCCAAGCCCTTCTCTCTCTGAGTGCAGAGAGAGACTGCTGAGCTTCTGGCCGCCCTGGCCTTTATAGGGCCAGCTGGGCTCTGATTGGGGCGTGGCCCACTGCATCTACTTCCCCCAAGCAGCCCAGGGTGTGCTCTTTCACTTCCCCCCATCCTTTCCAAGGGCTGTTTTTAAACCCCTCAGAGCAGGAGCAGGTGACCACCTTGCTACAGTGCCCTAGAAATACCAGACAGAGTTGTCTGGAATAGCATTTTAAACCTCTAATAATTTAGGCAAAGAGATAAGTTTACTTGTTTATTATAACAAATGTAGGATTAGTTGATGCTTTAAAAGTTTGTTTGATGGGGATAATTTTCCCCAACTTTTTCACATTTCAATAAATACTTATGGAGCAGAGCTACTCTGAAGTTTATGAGAGAGGTCAGTTAAACAACATTTTCTTTCCCTTTTTTAAAATTTGTTTCTACTTTCTTTGTACCTTCATTTAAAACAGCAGTGCAATAGTACTGCTAGGATAATAATGGTGATCTTTCATGATAGCAAGAACATGATAGTTAAAGTTTTGTCAAAATTTCCATTTTAAAATCTATATATTTAGAAATAATATTTCAACCATTTAAAACTGAATCAAGTAAAAACTTGGCATCTGTGGTCAGACTGGATGCCTGGATGTAATTATTTTCTTTACAGAAAAAAAATTAATTTTTTTTATTTGGTCATGGTTTCATTACTTTCAAAATCTTTTCTTTTGCCTTCTTCTTTTTCCCCCTGCAATGTCTAGATGAAAGAACTTTGATCCTGAACAACACAATTCTGCAACCACGCAATCCAAAAAGTAAACAAATTGCTTTTAGCATTAAAACCAGATGAGATATTTAGGTCTGCATGAGGCCTGGTTCTTTAACACTGGAGTCAATACCAGGTTTGTAGTTTACTTCAATAGGCCAATGCTGCACTAGATCCATGAGCAGAACTGCTAACATAGGGTCTGATCCTGCACCATTGAAGTCAATGGGAATTTTACTATTCACTTCAATAGGAGCAGGATTGGGGCCATAACTGGGCGTACTGTTCACAAAATGATCTACTGAATGTGAACAATAGCTTTTCTATTCTTCATAATGACTTTTTTTACACATCAGTACAATATTAAATAACTATAAATTCAGTGCATAGAAAATCCTGGTCTAGAACGTATTTTTTTACTTGTTTCAGATCTGGCCATTTAAAATTGAAGATGGTCCTCCAAGCCAAAACTCTGGATCCAGACTTTGAAAAGTTTTATCTCTGGATTCAGACTTCATGGCATGACCTATCTTGATAATGGGTCAAATCCAAATTCTGGGTCAGAATTTGCCCAAACTTTGGGAAAGTTCAGAGCTGGATGTAGATCTGGATCCAAACTCTGGAGTCTATCTCTATTATAAATTCCCAGACAAAAATCTATGTTCAAATGGAAATAAGATTGAGAACACATATAAGTAATTTAATGGTAAAAATCTTTACAGGGATGTTGTAAGTATCTGAAAACCAAGCATTAAAGACCCAGAAAATTCCATTAAAATTGTACTTAAAAGAAATCCTGAACACTAATGTAGTGTCATACAGTTATGATTAATGCATATCAGGGTTTGTGATCCTAGAGGAGATTAAACTGATTTTTAAAAGTCATTTTTTCATGTTTTTTCTCCTCATGGCATCACTACAAGGCAAAGTTAAGGTGTTGCCGCAACTGTGCATTTCTTACCTTAACAATGTTTTGACTTATTTTAAGGGCAACCTTAACTTGGAATTTCTTGGTTGTATAATCCTTGCTTATGGGACATTTACAACAGTCCTGTATGAAAGACTAGACACTTTCAGCTCGGATGACTTTTTCTAATCCATTTATGTTAGCAGTAACATATTAAAACATTGTTACTCTTGAATAAAACTGAAGCATTTTCTTTTCACAATGGTTAAATATGTATAAAAGTCCCAGAGGAAAAAGTGGGAAGCTTGCCTTGTTGATTTTGATGGCAATTGGTTTCCTAAGAAGAATGTGCTGGGTTCATTATGTTTCTAGTTATGCGAAAACAATTTGCATTGAAAACTGACCTGGTATATTTGGGCTTTTGAGACTATACTAAGGCTAGCCCCACCTCCTCCACCACTTTTTTGAAAGAGTTGTTCTGCAGCTCCTAGAAAAGTTTGCAATATTTCACCAAAATGTCTGCACAGGATTGCAATGTTCACAAAATTCATGCAAACGAATGAACTTGTCAAATAGTGGCAAATTCGGAAAAGTACAAGAAACAAGAATGAAATGTTAGGAGAAAATACCACTCCTCTGTGGCTGCAGAATGCCCCCGTGCAGAAAATTTGGTGTACAGCACTGTTTGGTGTGACCTTCTGGTGCAGCAGCATCAAGGGCTGGGCGGGGGCAGGGCATGGGCAAGACAGGAGATGGCTAGGGCTGAAGCACCTGCTTCTACCTGGATCCTCCTGTGGGGATTGTAACAGATCTTCCAGAGGATAGTGCAGCCATTGAGCTGAAGAAGCCTTGGCTGAGCAGTTCCATGGGTGTTCCTTGGCCTAGAGAGAAGATTCCTTCCTACCACTAGGAAAGCTGCCCAGTGTCACTTGGCTACTTGGGCGGTAGCGAGGGTTAGGATTTGAGATGAAATACTAAAAAAAGTTGTTGAAATCTTTCATGCATCCAATGCCAAATTTTCATGTGATGAGAGGAACCATATTGCACATCAGTATTATGGACACTCAGAGCATGTTGCATAAAATTATGTAAGGCTGTGGAAATAATATGCATACTGACTCAGAATTATGTGGTTGCTGACATACTTGATTATAACAGGTATCAGAGGGGTAGCCATCAGTTAGTCTGGATCTATAAAAAGCAACAGAGAGTCCTGGGGCACCTTTAAGACTAACAGATGTATTGGAGCATAAGCTTTCGTGGGTGAATGCCCACTTCGTCGGATGCATGCATTCACCCACGAAAGCTTATGCTCCAATACATCTGTTAGTCTTAAAGGTGCCACAGGACTCACTGTAGATTATAACAGTGTCTATATGTGGGCAGTTCTGGCTATCGTGACACTATATATATGTTTTCAACGGTACACAAAGCCCCATTGCTGACTGCTTCCAATGAACTATTCACTGGAAAAATTCCAAGGCCAGAAGGTACCAATATGATCATCTAGTCTGGCCTTCTATATAACACAGGCCATAGAACTCCCCCAAAATAATTCCTAGAGCAGAGCTTTTAGGAAAAGCATCCAAGCTTGATTTAAAAATGGTCAGTGATGGAGAATCCACCCACAACCCTTAGTAAATTGTTCCAGTGGTTAATTACTCTCACTGTTAAAAATGTATGCCTTATTTCCAGTCTGAATTTGTCTAGCTTCAACTTCCAGCCATTGGATTGTGTTACACCTTTTTCTGCCAGATTGAAGAGCTCATTATTAAATATTTGTACACATGTAGGTACTTACAGATTGTGATTAAGTCACCCCTTACCCTTCTCTATGTTAAGTTACATAGATCGAGCTCCCTGAGGGTCTGTCTAAACTGCAAGTAAAAACCTGCGGCTGGCCAAAAATATAAATAAAAACAAATAATTGTCTCAAGTGTTCTGAGTATGAAGGTTTCTTATCTTCTGTTAGAAAACATAAATGCTGGCAGCTGACAGTAGAGTTTCTTCATTAGGTGCCAGAATATGTAACTTGGGTTCCTTAATATTGGGGAAAGTAGTAAGAAGAAAAACAAGAAAAGTCATTATCTGTTCCCCCCCACTTTTAATAACCTTTTTGGTAGCACAATTCAGTAGCCAGTTGACTTGGGCTCGCGGGGCTTGGGCTGCTGGCCTGTTTAAGTTCAACGTAAATGTCCGGGCTCAAGCTGGAGCCTGGACTCTAGGACCCTGTGAGGTGGGAGGCTGCAGCCTGAGCTGGAATGTCTACACCTCAGGTAAACAGCCTTGCATCCAGAGTCCCATGAGCCCAAGTCAACTGGCATGGGCCAGCCACTGGTGTCTAACTGCAGGGTAGACGTACCCTGTGTCTATCACTAAAAGGCATGATTTCTAATCCTTTAATCATTCTTGTGGCTCTTCTCTAAGCCCTCTCCTATTTATCAATATCCTCTTTGAATTGTGAGCACCAGAACTGGACACACTGCTCCAGCAGCAATTGCACCAGTGCCAAATACTGAGGTAAAATAATCTCTCTACTCCTAGTCAAGATTCGCCTGTCTGTCCATCCAAGGAGCACATTAGCTGTATTTCCCCTCTCCCCACACCAAAAATGTAGAACTTTGTTACTGCAACTGCCTGCCCTATAGTGCATTACATTTCCCACTTTTCTGATGCCCTGATAGATGACTAGGGGTCACAGCCCAAGTTCCTATCTCAGTTTGTACTCATTGGTAGTTTGTTTGGGTTAGGACGGAGTCAAAATTGAAGGCATGGAGGGGATCTGCTCAACAGTTAACACAGTGTCAGGTTGCATTAACTTTTCAGCAGATACCTCCTTATCTGAGGGAGCGACGAAAGGGTGTGCCATGCTCTTTTCTTAATCCCATCCCCCACCTCAAACCATCCATGCCCCTGCCTGCTATCTCCCCACTCTCCAGTCATCAACCCCCAGAAGAAGACAGTGCTGCATAAGTGCAGCTCACCTTGCCTTTCATGTAAGATCCATGCATGGGATAATCCTGAGTAAGGACCTCAATGTTTGGCCCTATGTGAACTTCAGTAACTAGCACAATGGAGCGGAGTTATGCTCCTGCCTCAGGAGTTTGGTTTTCCTACTACTGTTGATGATGACTGTGTGACGGTGCCCCCCATAAGGCTTTATGGAATATGCTTATGAATCTATTGAATGACATAACTAGACTATGTTTTATGCTAAATATGCCATGCCATATCTTTGTAAAGATTATGATCTACTGAATATATTCATCCTATTTGTATGCATGTATCATTTTTGTACTTGAAGTTAGGAACATTGGCTGTATACTTGCTTGATTTTAACTAGCCTAGTAGAGCATTTGGTCAGCTTCTTGAGAAAAGTGCAAATTAAGTGCCCAATCAAAAAACAGTTAAGCCAACAATGAACTTGAAGATGCCAATCCACATCTGAGCTTTCCCAGGAATGTGGCTTGGCTGGTAAAAACTCAGTCATGCATGGACATGTAATTTAGAAAAGTTAGATGCTTGCAAGTCACCAGGGCCTGATTAAATGCATCCTAGAATACTCAAGGCGCTAATAAAGGAGGTATATGAGCCTGTAGCTATTATCTTTGGAAAATTATGAGAGACAAGAGAGATTCTAGAAGACTGGAAAAGGGTAAATATAGTGCCCATCTATAAAAAGGGAAATAAAAACAACCCAGGAAACTACAGACCAGTTAGTTTAACTTCTGTGCCAGGGAAGATAATGGAGCAAGTAATTAAGGAAATCATCTGCAAACATTTGGAAGGTGGTAAGGTGATAGGGAATAGCCAGCATGGATTTGTAAAGAACAAATCATGTCAAACCAATCTGATAGCTTTCTTTAATAGGATAATGAGTCTTGTGGATAAGTGAGAAGCAGTGGATGTGGTATACCTAGACTTTAGTAAGGCATTTGATACGGTCTTGCATGATATTCTTATCAATAAACTAGGCAAATATAACTTAGATGGGGTTACTATAAGGTGGGTGCATAACCGTACTCAGAGAGTACTGGATAACCGTACTCAGAGAGTAGTTATTAATGGTTCACAATCCTGCTGGAAAGGTATAACAAGTGGGGTTCCGCAGGGGTCTGTTTTGAGACTGGCTCAGTTCTATATCTTCATCAACGACTTAGATATTGGCATAGAAAGTACGCTTATTAAGTTTGCAGATGATACCAAACTGGAAGGGATTGCAACTGCTTTGGAGGATAGGGTCATAATTCAAAATGGACAAATTGGAGAAATGGTCTGAGGTAAACAGGATGAAGTTTAATAAAGACAAATGCAAAGTGCTCCACTTAGGAAGGAACAATCAGTTTCACACATACAGAATGGGAAGAGACTGTCTAGGAAGGAGTACGGCAGAAAGGGATCTAGGGGTTATAGTGGACCACAATCTAAATATGAGTCAACAGTGTGATGCTGTTGCAAAAAAAGCAAACGTGATTCTGGGATGTATTAACAGGTGTGTTGTGAGCAAGACACAAGAAGTCATTCTTCTGCTTTACTCTGCTCTGGTTAGGCCTCAGCTGGAGTATTGTGTCCAGTTCTGGGCACTGCATTTCAAGAAAGATGTGGAGAAATTGGAGAGGGTCCAGAGAAGAGCAACAAGAATGATTAAAGGTCTTGAGAACATGACCTATGAAGGAAGGCTGAAAGAATTGGGTTTGTTTAGTTTGGAAAAGAGAAGACTGAGAGGGGACATGATAGCAGTTTTCAGATATCTAAAAGGGTGTCACATAAGGAGGAGAGAGAAAACTTGTTCTTCTTAGCCTCTAAGGATAGAACAAGAAGCAATGGGCTTAAACTGCAGCAAGGGAGGTTTAGGGTGGACATTAGGAAAAAGTTCCTAACTGTCAGGGTGGTTAAACACTGGAATAAACTGCCTAGGGAGGTTGTGGAATCTCCATCTCTGGAGATATTTAAGAGTAGGTTAGATAAATGTCTATCAGGGATAGTCTAGACAGTATTTGGTCCTGCCATGACGGCAGGGGACTGGACTCGATGACCTCTCAAGGTCCCTTCCAGCCCTAGAATCTATGAATCTATGACTTGCCCATGTGACTCCAAAACTCCATTGTGGAGCTGGACTTTGCATAGGAGAGAGGAGGGGGTCTCCACCCACAAGAGAAAGTCTATTTAAGCCTGTGAGAGCTCCCTCCATTTTGTCTTCAGCTGGCTAAAGAGATGGCCTCTCCACCCCCAAGGATACCTGAAAGAAACTGGAACAAGGACAGTAACTACAGGGGGTGTGAGTGATTGCTGGACCCAGACTAGCAGGAGACTAGTCTGTAAAAGGAAGCTTCCTGGAACTGGTGAAGTTTTTATCTGTATTCAGTTTTCTTAGCCATAGACCTGCGTGTTCTATTTTATTTTGCTTGGTAATTCACTTTGTTCTGCCTGCTATTACTTGGAACCACTTAAATCCTACTTTCTGTGTTTAATAAATTCACTTTTTACTTATTAATTAATCCAGAGTATGTATTAATACCTGGGGGGGGGGGGGCAAACAGCTGTGCATAGCTCTCTATCAGTGTTATAGAGGGCGAACAATTTATGAGATTTATTTGGGGTTTAGACCACAATGGGACTTGGGCATCTGAGTGTTAAAGGAACATTTCTGTAAGCTGCTTTCAGGTTAAGTCTGCAGCTTTGGGGCACGTGGTTCAGACCCTGGGTCTGTGTTGGAGCAGACTGATGTGTCTGGCTCAACAAGACAGGGTGCTGGAGTCCTGAACTGGCAGGGCAGGAAAGCAGGGGCAGAAGTAGTCTTGGCACATCAGTTGATGGTTTCCAAGGGGGTTTCTGTGATCCAATCGTCACAGACTGTAGCTTCAATTTCCTGGGGGTTAATGAGTTTAAATCACTGTGCACATTATTTTAACATATTTTATTTCATTAAATAGTTAGCAAATGACACCAGCTAACTAGACAGAAGGTGGACAGCAGCAGAAAAGATGGACAGAGCTTTATAACCATTGTCCTCCCCAGCCCCAAATACAGGTCTAAGAAAACCCAGAGGGAAGTTTTCTGTATTGTTTTCATACTCTTTGTAGCTAGTATAATGAAACTCTTTTGAATGACTGAGGGAAGGAAAATACATAGCTATGATGATGTTGGGAAAGCTCTGAGGTTATTTTTGTCCATGCACGTAGTTTGTGGCCAAAGGGAAAAAATATAAATAAAAAAAATAATTGCCTTGAGTGTTCTGAGTATGAAGGTTTCTTATCTTCTGTTAGAAAACATAAATGCTGGCAGCTGACAGTAGAGTTTCTTCATTAGGTGCCAGAATATGTAACTTGGATTCCTTAATATTGAGGAAAGTAGTCAGAAGAAAAACAAGAAAAGTCATTATCTGTTTTTTTCCACTTTTAATAACCTTTTCAGTAGCACAATGCATTTAAAGCTAGGCACATTCCCTTCAGTGTAATAGGGTCTCAAGACATGATTTAGATGGAAAATTTAAGTAAGATTAATACAATTTATTATCCGACAGGATATCCCTACAAGCCACACTTCTTGGCTGAATTTTTGATTCTCAATCTAATATTTCAGATGAGATTTCCAGATGGGTGTCTTATTCCTCTATTAGTTTAGTGAGGGTGATATAGAGTTTGTAAAACAGGAGAGGTTAAGCTAGTTTTAACACTTGATTAATCATTTAAATTACTGTGTTACCGTTTGAATCCATTGACTTTTGTTTATCGAGTAACTCCCTGAAACCCAAAGCCAACAAAAACTGTAGGCACAATTCCAGGTTGTTAATTTGTTCAATGAATACTTGAAAGAGATTTAGAAGGGGGACAACGGAGCAAATTTATAGCTGCATTGAAAGGGTAGAACAATCAGTATTTATGTTTATATCACTCAGAAAAAAAGCCCATATTCTAATTTGCTGGCCAGCTCCTTGACACATAATTCTTTAAGAAAATTAAATGAATAATTAAGGGTATATCTATCTGCAAAGAAAAACCCTTGGCACTGAGTCTCAGAGCCTGGGTCAACTGACTTAGGATCGAGCTGTGGGGATAAAAATAGCAGTGCAGATGGTAGGGCTAGGCGGTAGCCTGGGCTCTGAGCTCCTCCCACCTCACTAGGTTTCAGAGCCTGGGTTCCAGTCTGAGCCCGAATGTCTGCACTGCTGTTTTTAGCCCCACAGTCCGAGCCCTGTGAGCCCAAGTCAATTGACCCAGGCTCTTGAGACTCAGTGGTGCGGATCTTTTAGTTCAGTGTAGACATACCCTAGCAGATCTTGGCTGTGCATGTTCATGCAAATACCAATCAAAATCAAATCAATTCGTGTGACAAACGGCACAGTTCTTTGCTCTCTGCATACCACTGGAGGCTTCATTTAAAGCACAAGCCTGCGCCACTGAAATCAAGTGGGAGTTTTGTCACTGATTTCACTGGGCACAGGATCAAGCCCTTTGGAAGCTGACTCCAGAGCACAAAGACAAAGCTTTTTCAAATGTAAGTATGAATGGATGATTAAAAGCCGCCTTCAGTTGCACAACGTATGGTCACTGGGGAGGAAAAAAAACAAATCTCAGAAAAAGGGTAACTCTCTATTCTGCATATTATGGAGTCAGAGTTTGGTAAACTGATTACAATTTCTTTTCGGAGACCTATCAGGAATAAACCACTAAGTCTTAGACATAAATTTGAATTCCAGAGTCTCCAGCTAACCCAGCTCATAAATGAATTCCTAAATGCTGACTGTGCCAGAAGACCCAGCACTGCAAAACCACTTGGCAGAAGCCATTAGTTTCAATAAGATGAACTGCTCTATTTAGCTCTCATTCAAAACTTTACAGAAATGCCAGATTTCCATAAACACAGGTTTCCTTGAATTTCCAGGGCTTTGATTAACTGGTAGATGAGGGTGTCTTACAAATATAGATTTGTACCCAGAGTTCAGCTCAGAGAGGATGAGGAAGGCTGGTAACTGACTACAGGCCTTTCTTTCTTTCTTTCTTTAACTCTTCCTGACATAATAGAAAGCAAGGAAACTCCCTTAGAATATTTTGGAGCCAGTGCTTGAAAAATTAATAATTATTCTGTGGCTTAGCACTGTTGTAGATCATTTTCTTGTCATTTATATCATCATCTGTTAAACTTTTCATGACAGATTAATATCCTTGGACTTTTAGAATATGGTTTTAAAGCCCTGAAGGAAAGAAAGACTAAAAAAACCCACCTTTGTCTCTTTCCTTATTTTTACATGTAATAAAATTGTGGAGTCTGTTAAAGGACAAGGCTACCTCTCTGACATGGGATTATATTTTATTTTTGCCATCCCTTTTTCCACCCAGGAGCACTTTTCCTAAGCCTCAATTCAGATGATCACATTGAAGCCAATGAGGCTTTTAACGTGTTCTGTAGAGCTTAGCAGTGAGTTGATTCTGTTACGTAGGGTCACCCTAGTTAGCTGAGGAGGAGAGCTTAAGCTCTTGGGAAGGAGGGGGAATTTTTTTCCACACTTCCTTTTGGCCCCCACTGTGAACTGAAGCCCTTTCCTGACTGGGTGTTGTCGAAATAAAGCCTAGGAGATCAGGACTCTCTCTCCACATCAGCAAATGTTCCTAAGGAACAAATAACCTCTATACTACTATGGCAATCCTCATAAATCTGTGACTAAATGGCATCGCTAGTTAGAGTGTATGAACTGCACAGATAATAACATGCAACTATGGTTTATTAACCTTAAACCCTCTTAAATTAGTCAGAGGACCATAGCAGCCAAGAATACTAATGCGGTCGAACACCAAGAACTCTAGGTTGCTGTTAGCATTGTGAATATTTCTCCCCCTCTGCAGATTTCTGCTCTATCCATGCTCCCAACTGGAGTTTTTATAATAAAAATTATAGTTTATGTGCATGTTTTTTGGTCAGTTTCTTAGTGTCTGATTCAGCGTTTTTTAAAAAAATAATTTTTAAATTGGCTGCGTGGGTGCTGAGCCACGGAGCCTGTGTGTGGCCCCGCGGCTTGGCACCCGCGCAATCAAATCCTGCCTCAGCTGGCAAAAACTGCTGGATTTCGTAGCTGTAAAGCACTGCATTAGGCTTTTGGCACAGCCCCACCCTTCCTGAGCACTGCCTTTGAATAAGCCTGTGTCCCTTGGCCATATATGGAGTAGGATCTTTCCAGTGTACGCTTTTGGTCCAACATATGAAAAGGGTTAGTGCAATTGTATGGACTGAAGCAAGGGTGGTCTAACTTTCAACTGGGATATTCCCGTCCGTATCATTTCCTATCCCAACGTAATTCACTACCAACTGGCTGAATCTGGACTTACGTCGTGTATAGGCTTGTGGTGATCTTCTCTACAGAGGTGATGTTTACAGTAAGCAAGCAAAGGTAAAGTACTGTCACTGGAAAATGCAAACAAGGGACTCCAGATTAAAAGAATGGAAGGTACAAAGGAAATGTAGGTCTAAGGAAGATACCAAGGATTATAAATATGAACCACATTTTGTGCAGAATGTTAACATTTTAAAGTTTGCAGTGTTGTTGTAGCAGTGATGGTCCCAGGATATTAGAGATAGCGAGACAAGGTAGGTGAGATAATTTTTATTGGACCAACTTCTGTTGGTGAAAGAGACAGGCTCTTTAGCTTACCCAGGGCTCTTCTTCGGGTCTGGGAAAGGTACTTACAGTGTATGAGCTAAATACAAGGTAGAACAGCTTGTTTAGCATAAGTAGTTAACACACATTGTAAGAGATCAGTTAACACTTCTGCAGCCATAGGACAAAAAAGGGGGAGTTAGTGGGTTACAGATTGTTGTAAAAACTTGTAAATCCAGTGTCTTTATTAAGTCCATGATTTTTAATGTCTAGCAAAGTTATGAATTTAAGCTCCCAGACTCATCTTTGGAAGGTGTTGTGCAGGTTCCTTTGAGGATGAGGACTGAGAGGTCACGTATAGAGTGATTGTTTTGTGCAAAGTGTTTGCCCACAAGTGATATGGTGTTTTTGTCTTTTTTGAGAGTGTAGTGATTGTCTCGTTTCACTCACATAGTTGTTATATCACTTAATCCACTGGATGAGGTCCACCACATGTGATAGGACCCATGCATCTCGGAAGGTGTGTTGGAGGAGGGGGCATTGATCATCATAGCAATGGAGATATGCTTACAGGTTTTGCATCTGTTGTTCTGGAAATGTTTGATGCCACTTTGTCTTGGTCTGTGGGGAACTAGCTTCTGATGATGAGCTTGGAGAGTTTTGGGGGCTGTTTGAAGGCCTGAAGTGGAGGTTAAGGAAAGATTGCTTTCAGGATGGAGACCCATTAAGTGTGGGTTGCAGTTGCTTGATGATACAATATATGGGCTCCAGTGTGGGGTGATAGGAGGTTTTATTTCTGTATTGAAACAGGTTCTCTTGGGGTATTTAGGTGGCCCGTCCCATAATGTGATCTACTTGTCTCTCTCACCAACAGAAGTTGGTCCAATAAAAGATCACCTCACCTCTCTCTAATATCATGGGACTGACACGGCTACAACTACACTGCATTACTCCTTAATAAGTATGATCCAGACTCAGATTATTCCCCAGATCTCTGATCCAGAGATAAAGTTTCTTTTCCATGTATCATATTATGTATTTTCTGGATTTCAGAGGTAAAAATGGCTCAACCTTTCCCCCCCCCCCCAATTCTGGATTTTTCTGGTGCAAGAACTTGTATCAAAATATAAACTATGTGTAACACGATCCATATTTAGGGGCTTAGATCCATTGTTTTATCCAGGGGGTTCACTGAATAGAGTAACCACAAGCTTATCAGTTGACAGGACAGATCTGTGAACTTTTAAACAAAAGTAGGATCTGTCTCAATGCTCAAGGCAATGTGCACTATGAAGAATATTCTAAAGGATGTTTATTTGTGGATTGGGGTCCATTATTGTTTCACTTCTTCTATTGCATGCACATAAAAAACCTGTAGTAGAGATGTTATGATTCCGTTGTGGGTTTGGTTACTGTAAAAAAAAAGAAATAGATCAGATTTTGTCTTAGTGCTTTCATGGATCAAATTGTTATTCTAATTTTACTATTTGCACCCAGGTAGCAGTCACAGTCTGCTGGCACTGTCCACACTGACAGGAAGATGCAGTAAGAACTTACATTCTCATTAAAACAAAGCAACATATGAAGGTTGGGAAGGGGGATGCAATCAAATCTGTAAAATGTTTATACATTGGCCAAGAGTTTTGAAAATGTCCAGTGGTTTGGGTTGTGGGTACACCACCTGATTTTCAGAAAGTGCTTAGCACCTTCTCTCTGAAAATCAGGCCTCTCCAGTAAAGTTTTTAAGCACATGCCGAACTTCAAGCACACAAGTAGCTCCACCGATTTCCCAAAATCTCTAGTCACTTGGAAAATGTTAGCCACCATGCACAGGCTGTATGTGCGTGTGTAATCGCTCTCTGCGGGATTTTGAGGGAAGGCTGAGGAGCAGAGCTGGCTCTAGAGTCAGGCATGCAGGGCAGTTGTCCTGGGTGTCACCACACTGCTGTGATACTATGCTCCCCTCCCCTCCACCCGACGGGTGGGCTGTTTTTGCTCCTCTCTGATTGGCCGGCCTTTTTTGGGGAGAGGGGCGTGGGTGCTGAAAACATTTTCTGCCCTGGGTGGCCACATCATGAGGGCCGCTCCTGGTGAGGAAGGTGGTAGAGGAGGAAAGTTATGTGCAAGGGATTTTTCTGTAGCTTTGATTTATTGACTGGCTAAGTTAATTTGTTATCTGTATGCATGTATTTAATGCTGCTGGATGGCTAAGTTTGATCAATCGTTAGGTGCTTAGAGCTTTCGGCATGGGTATTTTTAATTGTTGCTTACATCTAAGAAAATTAAATTACTTATTTATGTATCTCTATTTCCTTATTACATATACAAGTGCACACATGTATGTGTGTATATGTATCTCAATTTATATCAACCGATCCATTGTTTGTTGGCCAATTTCTTACAGGTGTGACAGAAGAAATGAGTCTTGAGGAGGTATTTGAAAGAAATGTTTTAGAAAGGGAGTGAGTAACATTTTCCATAGGGGATAACATCATTCTACCATATGGTACCGATACTGCAGAGTAAGCTTTGCCTGAATGTTCTTAATGGCGAGTTTGAAATTCCCCAGAGTTAAAAAATTTTGCTCCAGGAGGCTAACCTGGGATGATGAAGGGGAGCAGAGGGCAAGGGAAAGGCAGAGCCAGCTACATATACTGCCAAAGTGAGTCCAAATATTCACTGATTCCCATAAATATTTCCCACCAGTCCACTTTTTCTTAAAGATCATGCTGCCAGGGGCATAGATGATAAATACTGAGCCGAGTCCATCCCAGAGGCAGAGTCCAGAGCATTCATGGTAGCAGTGCCTGCCCTATCTCTAGTGATCTCCATAATGCAAGTCAGAAGAGAAGAAAAAGGACAAAACAACCCAGGGAAGATGATAACATGTGGTCTGGTTTACCAGCCACACCGATTTGCAGATCTTACCAGCCTCCGCTGACTGCAGCAGCTGGCTTACATACGATTTCTTACTTTAAGAAATTATTGCTCTTTACTTCTCTATATTAATGTTTTTTTATTATTTGTACACGATCAGTTCTTGTAGTACACACAAACACATGTGCACACTGAACCTCAACACCCCCCCGCCCTCCCCGTGAGGCTGATGGGAGATTTGACTGAGAAAGGATGGCAGAATCCAGCCCACAGAGCTGTCAGGTAGGAACACAGCTATTTTAACATGCTAAACAAAGAACAAAAGCCTTCTCTAAAATCCGCATATAAGTCATTACATATGTTTTACCAGAATAAATAAATAAATAAAAATCCTTATCAGTATAGACTGCATGCAGGATTACTCTATGTGAGGAATTTGGGCCAAGAATTTTTATTTCAGATAACAGATTCCAAAGGCACGTTATCAGTGTTGAGTCATTAATATTCTATGTTCAATTTTTTGCCAAGACCAAATGTGGAAAATGCACAAACCACACCTGTTTCAGTTCTACAGCACATACACTTCTGCTCGCCAGCTCTCTAAGTGATAAAATTAGTTGGGGGATTTCTGATCCTTTTTTATTTTAAAGGCAGTTACAGGACAGCTACAGCAAGGGTATGTGGTTAGCTCATAGGGATGTGAGAAGGAAAGTAGAAACAGTTTTAAGCTCTGGCAGCAATCAAATACAAAAAGAGTCTCTGTTAATATCAGAGTGCAAGCTAGCCTGATGGTACCATAGCTGTATCATGTACACTGGTTAGGAGATTTGAGGCCAAGCTGGGATATGTTTATTCACTTACTCTTTGAGGGGCTAAGGTGTGTTGAGTGGGCTCAGGATCTCACCAGACTGACCCCTGGTGTGTATGTAGGAAAGGAAGGGGAAAATTAGTGGGGGACAGATTATTGGTTGCATATCAGTTCATGACACTGATATTCAGTGCAGTGACCGGTGACATTAAAGACATATGACGATATGTCACTCAGATGGAAAATGGAAACCACTTCTGTCAGGTACCTATCAGCGATTTTTGATCTGACCAACAAGGATACCATATATCACCCTTCATAGCCACTTTGTGAGACCTATTACCCCATAGGAGGTCCTTACACATAGGCATAAAGGAGTCCATCCCCCTGAGATGAACTACTCCTGCACTACACTTCCAGTCTTGCTAGACTCTGAAGCAAATGCTCACCAGCACATAACATCTTGGGCTCCATTAGACATCAGGCCAACTGCTGAATTAAGGTGCTGTTTGATAACTAGAAGTACAGAATTTAAATTGTCACTTTGACTATTTTTTATATTAATTGCAACAAACCAGTGTATGATTATATATATATATATATATATATATATATATATATAAAACAACTGATTCTACCCTCCCCATTAATAATCTGATATTAAATATACGCTTCCCCTTTTATAGTTGAACTCCCAAAGTGTATCCTTTATGTATGGATAGCTACCTATGCACTCATTTGTAGTTATTTACCTTAGGATAATAATTCCCTATTATTTATATTTAGATTAAATTTACAGAATCTGGATTTTTATATGCAAAGGATACAATCTACATAAAAGTAATATATTTAAAAGGAAACTTACTGACAATCTTGTAATAACACCATAGATTATATAGTTGTGGTGTTTAGATGCTGCTTGTATTATTAGAACTGGGAGCACTGGCTGTTGGGAGTCTGAAAGGACAGGAAACAGGAAGGAGCGGGGAGGAGTTGAGGAGGCTGAGTGAGAATTACAGAGGGTGCAGCAGCAGATTGGTAAAGAGGTTTCCACTGTAAAATAAAGTCTTGTTGAAGTTTGTTAGTACCTTGCCGGGTTGATACAACAATAGTGTCCAGTCCTGCTACAAGAGCAAATTTCCAACTGAATTCATTGGAAGTAATGGCCCTGAAACTGAAACAGATTGGAAAAATGTATTTTTCTGTCACTTCTGTTATTTGTTTGCTTTTGCATTTCACTGACTATGGCCAATGAAACTAAACTGGTCAGTTTTACCTTTGTTTATACTCATTTTCACTTTTTAGCTCCTATGCATTAGTGAAATGTTGTTGAATCTGGTTTTCCAAAATTGTAGGGGCATTTTTAATTCTTAAAGATAGGCCTTTGTTCTGGCTGTAATTAAAACAAAAATGAAACATTTCTCTTAGTCTTAGATATATAAAGCTCCTGAATAAAAATCTGGGTAAAGGTGTTTTTTAAAAGGACATATATGAAATTGAGAAGAGTGTGTTTATTGTGAAATATGAGTGTAACATGATATTTTGTAAAAGAACATATTATTTAATATGCACTCCACCCAGTTTAATATACAGAACTAGATTATCACAACCAAATGCTGATCTTATCAAAAAGACTGGTACTTTAAAAAATGTCTTTGACTGAAGTATGATTTATTGACTTTTGGATCTCAGTCAAGGAATTTACTGTCAGCTGTCAACCTTCTAGCCCTTGATGCTCTACTATCTTCCCTATAACAATTCTAAATTCAGCTGATGAGATACTGTATAATACATTTTATATTTTTCTGACAATTGCTTTGGCTTGCCTATGATAAACCCACTCATATTCCATCTTTTCTACAATATGTCTTGTAAAATATATTTATTATGTTGCAATTACTTTAAGAAAACCAATAAAATTCTGTATAATACAATAGTTGGGGAGTGTATATTAAACTAAACAAAAACTGGGGCAGTGTACAGTATAAATCATGCAATATATGACTTGTAGGCATCAGACTGGGATTTCAGATATTGCAGGGGGGTATGAACAATATATTTTATCTAATAGGCTAACTGGGGAGTTGTCATTTTTCATAAAACTTTAACGGGGGAGTGCAAATACAATGTGATATAATGGCAAGGGAGCTGCAATTTTGCAGAGTGGTTTACAGATACTGTTGGTGTTTGAATTCCAGAAGTTCAGATTTAAAGAACAATAATTCTGGGAGCCAAAACTTAAACTGAAGCTAAAGCTGAATATTTTAATGGTATCCCTAGCATAGGCAGGTCTATTCCTGTTATTTTTGATTCAGGTTTGCAGTGTCACAACAGTATCTTCCACAAGTGATTTCTTTAGAAACATTCACCGTGCAATTTTACAGCCATTGCAGACTCTTAGTTTTGAGACAGTGTGAAAATTAACTTCCATTATTATTATTTATATAGAAGCATGAGTGGGCATGGTGCACTACAGAGATGTAAAAAGACATTGTTCCTTCCACAAAGAGCTTTGTCCTACAGTCCCTCAAACTGAACCTGAATTGAACCTATTTGAAAGCTCAGGAACTCTTACCCCAAAAATGGATTTTGGGATGCTTCTATAATAACATACCTATCACTCCCTTAGTCTGTTCTTCCCAAGTGTGACAAGGTGGGGGTCCCCGTCCAGTGCAAGGTGAGTACACCCTGTCCCTCGAGTACCCATTTCTTTGGGGTAGGGTGCCTGGCGGACTTACACTGATAAGATTGTCCCGCATCACAGGGCACTAATTGTCCGAGTCAGTGGCGAATCTCTGGTTCGCGGGGTCAAGGCCTAGTGCCCTGAGTCTATAGGGGGTCTCTGATTTGCAGGGTCCTGAAGCCTAGTGGCCGGAGTCAATAGTGGCTCCCTGGTTTGCAGGGTACCCGGGCTGGAGTCTCTGAGGAGGCCCTGGGTCACAGGATTAGCAGGCCTAGGAGCCAGAGGCAATGAGGAGTCCCTGAGTGCAGGCCTAGCGGCCAGAGTCAACAAGGGGTCCCTGGGCAGCAGGGTAGGCAGGCCTAACAGCCAGAGTCAATGAGGCATCCCTGGTTCACAGGGTAGTGGCCGCCTCCTGGGGGAGGGTGGCAGCCTGGGGTAGGGGGACCCGGGCCCTCCCCTACTCCACCGGGTCCCAGCCCAGGGCCCTAGTAGTGGCAGAGGGTTCTGCCACTGAGGTCAGTGGGGATCGAACTGAACACACTGCCTATGTCCGGGACTATGGCTAGTCCCCCCCGGGGCTACTTCCTACCATGGTTCTGGTGGCAGTAGTTGGGGCGTCTTCGGATTGCTCAGCTGGAGCTGTCCCTGGTGTCTCTGACCCCTCCTGTGTATCAGCGGGAGCCTGGGCATCGGCTGGGGCCTCAGTGCTATGGGCTTCCGCAGGGCGGGTTGGTAGCTGCTCCCCAGCGAGAACCTGTATGCTATGTCCTTCCCCTCCGGCGGTCAACCCCGACTGAACAGGGCTGCCGGCCTTTATACAGTCACTGCACCTGGAACATGCCCAATAGGGCTGTGGGGGCATGGCTTCCTCAGCCACCAAGGAAGAGTTAACCCCTTCCTGTCCAGTGCGGTGTGAGGACACCCTGTCACACCGAGGTATACGTTCCCAGGGCTGTTAAGGAAACACTAACAGACCCAGATATAACCTTCTGATAAAGTAATTGACACAGGCAGCATTTGTTTCCAAAACAAAGTATGTTTTATTAATGTAACTAATAATCCCTAATATAGTATATCTTAAAGTCCTCAACAAAACACAAAATCCCTTAAACACAATCCATTATTGCAAGTTGAAGAGCATTCAAACTACAATAGAATATCATTTAAATGATTCTAAGCGACATGATTTGTTACAAGTGTCCAGTTTGTAACAAATCACTGACAGTGGTTCTTAAATTTGCTTATAAAGTTTACAGAAGTATAATACAATTAAAACATGCACACACACACTTAAAGCATACACATATAAATATTATGCTAAACTAGATGACATTCAAATGATATTTATAAATCTGTTGGTATCCGTTTAAAAACACTGTTGCTGCTTTATACAATTTTGGTATTTTTCTTCAATCTCCTGTTCAGTCAGCTTTGTTCTGCTCCGGTTTTCTTCTATCTCTCTGCAGCAGCTTTTCTGACTTTTTTCCAGTAACTTTTCTTTGGCTTCCCTTGCTGATTTCCAGTTCCTTCGTCTGCTCCCGATCAAATCCCTCTCTCTTACTCAGACTTCAACTCCGAAATGGCCTGCTGGCAGCTTTTATGATGCATTGTGTTTTTTTCCTAATATACCTTTCTATTTTTAGAAGCATTCTTCCCCCCATCCCATTGATCTTTTTATTTGCATGTGCCTCTCCAATTCATAGATGAATACAGTCATAGACTTTAAGATCAGGAGGGACCATGAGATCATATTCTAGCCTGACCTCTGATATAATTCAGGCCATTAATTTTCATCCAGTTAATCCTGTATTGAGCCCAATAACTTAGGTTTGACTAACATATAATTGGTATTTGGTTAAAGCATGTCTCCCAGAAAGGCATCAAGTCTTGATTTTAAGATATCAAGAGATGGAGACTCTACTGTTTCCCTTGGTAGTTTATTCTAATAGATAATTACCTTCACTGATAAAAATTTGTGCCAGATTTCTCATTTGAATTTGTCTGGTTTAGGCTTCTTGTTATGACTTTCTCCATTAGACTAAAGAGCCCTTTAGTACCTGGTATTTTATCCCTGTGAAGGTACTTATACATTGTAATCCAGTCACTTCTTACTTT
Source organism: Chrysemys picta bellii (assembly GCF_011386835.1). Lineage (NCBI taxonomy): Eukaryota > Metazoa > Chordata > Testudines > Emydidae > Chrysemys > Chrysemys picta. The sequence continues at coordinate 160,708,653 of NC_088793.1, read as the reverse complement.
TTTTTTTTTTTTTTTTTTGATAAAAGATTGCTGTCTTTCAGCCTCTCAGTGCAAGGCATTTTCTCCAGCCCTCCAATAATTTTTGTAGCTTTTTTCTGCACTCTTCTATTTTTTCAACATTTTTTTTAAAAACAGACCTGTATACAGTATTTCAGTATTGGTCTGACTAATGCCATATGCAGAGGTAAAATCACATCCCCACTCCTAATCACTACTCCTCATTTAAGGATTGCATTAGCCCTTTTTGCCATGACATCACATTGGGAGCTCATGTTCAGTTGCTTGTCCACCATGACTCCAAAATCATTTCCAAAGTCACTGCTTTCCAGGATACAGTCCCCCCATTCTGTACGTAGGGGATTGCATTCATTGTTCCTAGATGTATAACTTTGCATTTGGCTGAATTCAAACACATTTTGTTTGAATGGGCCAAGATTACCAAGGGATCCAGATTGCTCGGTACAAATAGATCCTTATTTGTCTATTTGCTTATCATTATTCAGCACTCCACCAATCTTTGTGTCATTCACAAATTTTAGCAGCAGAAATTTTATATTTACTTCCAAATCATTGATGAAAATGTTGAATAGCATCAGGCCTAGTACTGATCCCTGTGGAACCCCTCTAGAAACACCTCCAGTTAATGATGATTCCCCACTGCCAACTACTTTTTTGAGATCTGTCAGCCAGTTCTTAATCCATTTCATGTGTTTTCTTTTGATATTGTATAGTACTAATATTTTAATCAGAATGTTCTGTGGCACTAAGTCAAATGCCTTACAAAAGTTGAAGTATATTACGTCCACACAGTTACCTTTATCAACCAAACTTGTGATCTCCTCAAAGAATGAAATCAGTTGTGTTTAACAAGAACTATTGTCCACAAACCCATGTTGACTGGCATTAATTATATTCCTACCCTTTTATTCTTCATCAATTGAACCCTGTGTCAGCTTTACACCTGGTGCTGCACCTGGGACTCAGAACGAAAATGTCATAACACCTCAAGCAAGCCTGTGGTGAGGAAGCTTCAAGCCCAGTTTTGCTGACTCAGAAGGTTTGGCTTGGATAAAACATTCAAACTTTTAGATTCTTCATGCCCTCATACCTCAGAAACTTTTGTGGTTCACTCACCATGACACTTTACATTTGTGACTGGTGATGTATCAAAATACTTAACGTCATCTTTAGAAGAGGGATACCCAAGAACTTTTTAGGTCAACCATAATTATATATAATTATATAATAGAATATATATATTCTAAAGGATGTCCCCTTTACTAGTAAGACTGGATTTAACCACGTGCTAAATATAGACCAAAACTCGCCTCCACCCCCCACCCAAAACCCCATTAGCTCCTTATTCATAAAGAACAGCAAACAAACACCATAATAGTCTACCATCTACCGCTGTCAGGAACTTTGCATTGATTTTCATAGGATGGTGTAGCCTTAGACTCTTTTGAACATTGCATCCTAAATAATAAACTCTTATACATGGTGGCATGCAACAACACATTAAGTCACATTCAGATATTTGTTAGGGTCTGAGTGATTTTTTTTTTAGTTCATTTTTTCTCTTGTTATAGAAGATAAAAGTTTTCAAAAGTTCCCAAGTAACTTAGGAGCCTAAGTCCCATTTCCCAAAGTGACAGGATCTGTGGTCTGGAGTCACTTTTGAAAACAGGACTTAAACTCCTAAGTTACTTGGGAACTTTTGAAAATGTTACTTATCTTTTCAACATAAACATATGCCCAAATTCTAACATTCATCAGACTTACTGTGCTGTATTTATAAAGTTTGGTGAGCATCCTGTACTTAATATAGATGTGTGCATTGCCAGGTACGGTATGTACTGTACAGACAGCATAACAGTTTCCAGGGTAATTCTGCCTATGTATTACATTCATCAGTGTTCTTGAAATCCTGCTGAAGGTTTTGTTGTCTCCATTTTCACTCTTCCCCTAATAGTTTATGCAAACGTCATTTTGAGAAACACACAGAAAACTTTGCCAGGGGGAAAATAGTTTTTCCTTGCAGGAATGCTTTTGTACTTAACACCTCTGCGAACTTTGTGACCAAAAGCTTCATCTGGAAGGTCTATTCAGAGGTGCCTGGAGAGGCTGCCAAATACAGACGCCAAACCCTATCTTCTCCATGCTGTACATGGTCTGTTTTGACAGTCTGGATTAAATGTTGGGAGGCATTTAAATGAGATTTGAACTGTTTAGTCAAATCCTAGCCCTTTCTCTCCTCTTGATGCACAAAAAAGTAGCTCATATACAAGAACTGATTCTCCTAGCCTAGGAAAACAGAAACAACATGAGAAAGTTATGTGGATCATAGTTTCCCTGAATGGACTTCAGATTTAAATGTTCTAGGGAAAAAAGAATTGCAGGTGTAAATTCAGCGCTCTGGGCGCACCCTATTTTTAGCACTGTAACTTCTAGGAGAGCATTTTTTCCAACAGAACTTACTAGCACTAAATTTGACCTAAGGTGAAATCAGACTTTTCAAATACAGGATGTGCTTGAAGCTAAAGTTGACACTTTACTTCACAGTCAAACAACACAGCGGAACGTGTTTCCTGGGCCGGCTGAGGCTGGGGGCACTGGGGAGGTAATGTGCCCAGGGGGGTGGAAGAGCTTCAGTCTTGCTCCGATCAGTTTCAGAAGTGTTCTTGGCAAGTTCTGGAGGGAATCCCAACCAGTCCCCTTTGGTCTGAAGAATGTGGTGTGCAAGAATGGTGGGGTGTAATAGGAGCATCCCTGGGGCCTGGCATATACATGGAAAACCTACTGTGTGAATGTGAACAATGGTAAAGGGAAGGCTGTGAAAACAATAAGGGGAGCAGCTGGCTGCAGGTGTTTTGAACTATTGTAACTGTCACCAGGCCTTGACTTCATCCTGGTCTTTAGGATTTCTCCAGGCACCTTTTGGGACAGGGCCCCACTATTAACATGTCTCAGCCTGAGCACCTCTTATGCCACTCATGCTTGGAGGTCAAAAGAGAGGTTCCTTATTTCCAGGGGAGTATCCCCTGGTATGACAGCCAGATTCAGATTGTCTTTGTTATAAACAGGTTTATTAGAGACAAATAGAGAAAAAATCATTAAAATAAAATGTCACCAGAATGAAATCTTAGTAGGGCAGATACTAATCTCTGTTAGGTCTCTGCAAATCTGAGGTAGCTCCCCCAGATGTCGATGGAGTTGCGCTGGTCTAAGTGAGATCGGATTCTGATCAGGCAAAAGCATTGCTAACTAGTTAAAATCCCTTTAATTAAAATCTGTGCATTAATGGCTAGATTTTGACTTTAGGCAAAGCCCGAGCAAAGGACGGTGCATAAATTGCACTGCCGCAGCATTAGCCCCAGAAGGCACTGTGCCTCAGAGACACGCCTCTACATTGCATAATCTCTCTGCATTACACAACTTGGTATCATTTTGATACACAACTGAGTAGAATTCCGTTCCAGTTGGCAGTTAGGCATATTGGACATATCAAAGGATATTGGCCCATTCTAAAGGCTAAGACCTTGTCTACACTGGGGATTTGTCCCAATTCCAGCCATTGTTATAGCTGCACTGGGGCACATCCCTAGTGTGGACAGCCACAATTTGCACTGGGACTTCAGCTCTGAAGTCTCTTAGGTGCTTTTGAAAATTCCAGCCTCATAACCTTGGTAGCATCGTGTTGCACCTGGATGCTAATGCAATATTTCATCCAATCATGCCCTATAGGACACAGAGCTGCTCCTCAGCCACCTCTGCAGCAGCTCCTGAACTCACATTCTGTGGGAGACAGTGGCCCAGGGGATTTACTTAGCAGCAGTTCCAGTGATCTTATTGCCAAGACTCTTCCCTGGCCTCCAGCCACTTCCATGAAACTCCATGCCGCAAGCACCACTAGATATGTGCTCCGTTGTATGAGAGAGATGTGCACATGGGCTTCATGTATCCTATCTTAGCCTTGTGCAGTTAATGGTACTGATTCCGCTGGATCCCAGGACCTCTTTGCCCAGGGTGGGAGGGGACACAAGATATAGCCCTGAATGGTCATTTCCAGCTGTAGGTAATTCTGCTACTTTGCTATTTGTTTCAATGCTTCTCTCTGTGAACAAGAGGTCTGTGATCTTCTCCTTTACTTTTATGCTTGGCGTGATGGTGTTTCTTGTCTGATAAAGATATATTTGTCCTGAAAAGCTCCTGTGCAACATCTCTCTGTCAGTGACTCCTGTTTTCATTTATGTCCTTAAGGGAGAACATCTGCTGCTGTTGCTCCTTTACCATTTGTCTTCACATATTCTTGTAGCTCTTGTTTTATGTGCTATCATCATGGTCCTTAATGTATTCCTGATACCCTTCTGTACTATTTCTCCTTTCCCCTACCATGTGTTGCATGCCTCATGTATGCAATGGTCATTTTCCATGGCAGAATATCATTATTTATTTTCTTACCCAGAGTTTTATTTTGGTAGATATTTAGACCAGCGCCTTGTCTATTGCATCCCCGGGGGATTTTAAAGTTTCACATAACCAAGATTTCTCTCTCATTATTCTTGTCTTTTTTTCTGGGCTAGTGCCAGATAGATAATTCAGTTCAAGGTTACAATGTTCTCATCTTCTCACTATCCGTCCCTAGGAATAAATGTTGGACTTTCTTTTGCTGATCCATTTAAGCTTAAGTTTTTTATTAGCTGTGATATCCGAATGTTGATATTCTGATGCTGTGCATTATAGGGAAACTTTTGATTAGTTACATATATAGTATCTATCTATTCGGTATTTGCTTATTAGAAGAGTACCTGGTTTTGATCAGAGCAAAATCTTATTAGAACACTTTTCCTGCATTCATTCTATAGTTCACTCCAAGTCACACAATAATGGACAGTGAGATGAGAGCAGACTGGTAGTGGGGGAGAGAGCATTATAACTCTAGAGTCACTGGTTCAAAGCAATCAAATGTTATTTCTATCTAATGGTTGTGTAAAATAAGTTGGTGGCATCTATCCAGCTCCTGGGGCAAAGTGTCCATGTCACACAAATCGCCATCTCAACTGCCACCAATAGCATCCCTTTTGGCATTTTCTGAATGGGCCATTGAGACTGAACTATAGTAAGACTGTAGCAATTCAAGAAAGGGACCAACTTTTTGCTCATATATCTGTACAGCACCTAGCACCGTGGGGCTGGGATCTCCAGGTGATTTTAATAGTAATTAAATAACAATGCCCTCTGGCCCCAAAAGGTGATCCCCCAAAACAGTTCAAGGATCATTTGTGGGACACATGGGCAAGGGTGACGTTATTCTTCCATTAACATGATACAGAATAGCAGAGATGATGCATAACTCTTGATAGGAGGGCAGCACAATTTAAAGGTTCGGATGGGGGCACATGACTGCCCCATGCGTCACCTCTGGAGGAGCAGCAGCACAGCCAGGAGCGCCAGGGCAGCGGCGAGTGCCTTGGGGAGCAGCTCATAGCAGCCGGACTCCGCAAGCAGGGATCGGCTCCATGGGGCATCGCCAGCCAATGCTGGGCTCCTAGAGGCAACAGTGTGTCAGGGTGCAGCTTGGAGCTGTGCCACCCACCCTGCCTGGGGAGCGCCTGTGTAGGGGTGGCCTGGCTGGGGGAGCAGGGCAGGGAGGGCTGCCGGGCAGCCAGTCAGTGCCCCAGCTCCCACAGCACAGAGAGCCACAGGCCCGAGGGGCTCCCAACAGCTTCTGATCCACCAGCTCCTGACAGGAGGTGACAGTTGTCAGCCTGTGGGGTGTGCCCTACAGTTTGAAAAACTCTGTGCTAAATGAATGGCAGAAATCTGGGTGGGGGCACATGTCCCTCCTCCCCCATCACATGATGTCTCTGCAGCATAGGCGTAGGAGTTCAGTTTCAAGAGCTGTAAAGGCAGCATTTCTGAGGAGTGCTGAACTTCCTGAATGGAAACAAAAAGAAATACAATATGGGAGGGTCAAGATTAATACCGTGGATCTCTATAAGTTAAGGACCGAGGAAAGAAAGGAGAGAGACGTGCCAAACAAACTCATCTGCCTGTTGTCTGGTATACAGTGTAATAACTTATGTTATTTCCCTTCACATCCCGGGGCAATTTCACTGGTTCTGTCCCATTTTCAAAATGTTAATTCAAAATAAATGTTTATCCTGAGCTCAATTTACCAGCCCACTTTTGCTATGCCAGTATTGAGAGAGAAATAGCTAAGTGCCAGTTTGAGATGAGCCAAGGGGCCTGTGTTCGGGTTTGGATTGGCTACGGTTTAGACTAGGGCTTGGAGTTTGGGTTGGCAATTGAACCAGGGCTACAGTTGGGGTTCAGATTCAATCGCATTGACCTCTCATGAGCTGTTTTCCTGAGAGATCCTGTATCTTGCAAGAGCAGCTATCCTTATGTGACTTCCATCAGCAGGAACTGTATCTGAGCTGGAGTCCCCTTACAGTTTTGAATTCGACCTAGAGCCAACCTGAAAGGGCAGATTCTGGTCTAGATAGCCTGATTCCAATCACTTTCTTCACCCTGGGGGAGTTGAGATGCATGCCCATCTTTAGTTCTAGTATAATTTATTCCAATATATAAAATATTTCCCAGTGTATGATAATTACATAAATCCAAAGACGGTGCATAACTGTTGATAGTGGGGGGTGAGGTGGGTGGGTACAATTTAAAGGTGCACTCAAATACTATGAACCCACTCCTCGCAAAATAAAATAAAAATATAAACCCTGGCAGAAATCTTTGACAATTTTCAACATTTTACAAAACTTCACTGATACTGTGGAACATTTTGAAAACAAGGAAATATTTTAAAACAAGTATTTTTTTACATAGAGACATTGCCAACCGCTCACAGGCCTGATTCAATTAAAAATATGCAGCTTCTGCACTGCAGAAACTCAGGCTAAGCAGAGATAAATGGGAAAAAAACCCACTCCTTTAAATTCATGACTTCTGCAGTCTTGTGAGAATGCTCTGTGTAATAGAACTGAGTCCTGTGAAAAAGGCGTATCCCCAAGTTCAAATGCACAGTGTAAAACAATATCTAAAAGAAGTTAATTCCATTGCTTGTTTCTTAAATAGTTTTCAGTGCAAGAGATGGTTTTATAATCTTCTGTCTATGATCAGAGCCTTTTGGATAGACACCAAATAAAATCATGAGCAAAGTGAATGGGGGTGATGTGGAAAACTGATTTATTCATTCATAGTTAATAAAGTAAGCATGCAGTAGCTGGCTTGTAAAGAGCTCTGCAGAGAAGATTTATAAGACTTAATATTGGGACACAGTTTTATCCCAGTTAACAGTGTGTTTTAACTGGCGGAACTCTTCACTATGTTTATAAATTGAGGCCTTTGGTTTAGTTAAAATATTTTCTAAAAATTCAGAAAAAACAAAAGTCCAGGCTTTAGCAAGAGCATATACTGTGCTTAAAACTTCCTTTTGCTCAGATTTCCATGTTTATAAATCAAAATTATGTGTCCAGGGGGGAAAAGGGAAGTAAAATTGTTTCCAAATGAAAAAATGATTCATTTCAGTCACAATGATAATTGAAAATACAGAAAGTAGAAAATGCTCCTGACTGACTGTTGTTTTTATTTGTACTATTTGCTTTGTTACAGACAATATGATCAAGACTCTCAAAAAGAATCCATTCATGATGATAAATCTCCCAACTATTTGGAAAATACATATTGCAGGCTTTCTGCAACCCGGAATGCACAGCTTCATCTTTACCAGGGACAAACAGTTTCAAGAAAACTTAGCACATACAGACAACTCCAACCACTCCTGACGTGGCAGCTCCTGGCATGGCAAGCTGCTCCAATATTTTATTTAATAAAGAAAAAAATGCTATATTGACTTTAGCACATAAACAATATTAAAGAAACACTATTGAAATTTAACAAGCGATTCCCCCATGCCCTATATAATGAGATTCAAATATGCACATATGTCTAGTGAGGAAAAGAAAATCAATTTTGACAACTTGGTTACCCCAGCGAGCTCCTATCCTTGCAACAAATGTGCTCTAAATTCCAACGTGCTTTGACAATAACCATTAATTTCAATGCATCCTCCCCAGATGCTAATTGTTAAGGGCCAGATCCTCCTCCGATGAAAGTCAAAGTCAGTTTTGCCCTTGATTTGGTCCTAAATACACACAAAAACAATCAGACAGATGCAAAATTATACTAAATGAGTGTATTTACCCTTGAAGTTCCAGAGGCATGGAAAAATCATGCATGTGTGGTATTTTTATTTCAGAATTCCTACACGTTTACAGTATAGCAGTTTGCCCTTTACAACTTAGCAATCTCCCTTTTCAAGGACTTCCCAGGACATGTATGGTGCCAGCAACTGTCTAGCTATCCATCCTGTAGGTCAGGTCCAATTCTTCAGGCATGACATTCACTTCTGAAAGCAGAATATTGTCCCCAGGAGTTCCCTTGTGTTCAGAGAGCTCTCTGGCTTTTTTGGCCAGGGATGGGATGGCTGGGTTTCATAGATTGCCTTATCCAGGACAGGCTGTATTTGTAGCCTCATTTGTGCGAAAGAAAATGTAGATGGTGTGTGGGTACCTTTGGGTGCATAAGGATACACCTCTCTGTCCTGAGGGGATGGTATCAGGGTGCATACCAAAAATCTCCTTCTTTCAGCACTCAGCCAAACACTAAATGCAAGTGGTGTTTGGCCAGTGCTGAGAGAGCAGTAAATGATACAGTCATATACTAAATATCATCGTTTATTGCAGCAGAATGTTAATAATAAAAGCAATACCAATTGTTAGCCAACCTCATAATCCAATACAACAAAGCACGTTAGGCAGATATCATTGTTCTTGTTAAATGGGGGGAGGGTGTGTGTGAGAGAGAGAGAGAGAGAGAGAGAGAGGAAGTCAGCGGCTGGAGGTTGTGGAGTGAAGCTGAAGCTTAAACACCAAGGTTTGTGTTAGGTAGCCTATCAGCATGTAACGGTATGGAGACATGTTAACTAAGGAGCAGAGGCTGTGAGGTGCCAACTATCTTCAGGTCCCATTGACTTTACCCTGGAGGATCAGGCACTAAACTGTTAATTACAAAAAGAAAATAAAAGCCCACCTCCCATGACATAAATGTGTATGACATTCTAACAGGAATGTTTTCTAGTCACATCAGCAAAAAAAAAAAAAAAAAAAAAGGATGTTTTCCATTTTTACAGAGTCGTGCCTCTCTATCTTTGTTGCTTCTTCCCTCCTACCATGAAAAGTAACCAGGCCACAGGTACCTTGGGATCTGAGACCAAGGAGGAGGGCAGAAGATCTACTGATGAAATGGGAGAGGGTAGCATGAAATCTATCTAGGGTATATATATATGGTCCCCATTACTACAGTATACAAGCACCTCACAATCATTAATATATTTATCCTCACAACGCCCCTATTAAGTACCCCCTATTTTACAGTTGGGAAATTGCGGCACAGAGACACTATGTGACTTGCTGAAGGTCCCACAGGAAGTCTGTAGCGGAGCAAGGACTTCAACCCAGATAGCCAAGTGCTAGGTTTGTGCCCTAACCGCGGCGCCATTCTTTCTCAATATCAGAAAATAAAGTCTGACATAAAATGGCCGTGGGTGGGAAGTTGCCAATTTCAGAGCCCACCTCTGAAAGGAAAAGACCATTAATGATTCTTGTTGGCTCTAAAGAAATAGCTACTAAATTTGCCATCTCTGAGGCATGAAGGAAACTTGCAGTTTCTTATAATATGGGAAGCTGAAGGTGGAGCAATAAATATGAGGTAAGTTTTCCTCCTTAACAACCTTATCCTATTTTCATCTCTTTCCCATCTATTTTGCCACATACAGCCCATATGACTTCAATGGGGAGTTCTACAAAAGTCTATGGCAGGACATGACCCTCAGAAGGCTTGTGGTGTTTTTCTAACATTCCTGCTCTCCTCATTAGAAAACAAATAGGGGCTAGCCATGAAGGTCTCTCTCAGGCACTATTCCCATTGAATTCAATGAATGAATTCAGTTGAATTCAATGGGAGTTGTAAGGACCGAGAAGGGCTTCAGCATAGAAATTATAATGTTTTCAGCATGTATGACATGATTTCCTGAACCATTACAATACTTTTTATAAAACTGCTACCTCACTATATTTAGCAATGAATGGCTGTGCAATTAATATACATCTGATAACGTTTCCTCTTTCCTATAACTGCTTTAATCAAGTGTCATTTCCTCTTTATAAAACCAGAAATGTGCAAAAGTTAAAGCCTCCATCAGATTGTTACCATCTAACCTGGGTAATGAGCTGAGTGAAGGGCCAACTCATAGCTAGGTAATTTCCCAGCTGGGGTCAAGTAAATTCCTAAAACACTTTGTACACGAGAGTCAGGTTAGTTAGATTGTATTTCATTTGTCTGAATCATAAAAGGAACTGGCTTGTGAACAGTACCAATAGCTGTGTTATGTTATGTATTAGAGTGCATTCATTCGGAGTTAGAAGGATATAGATGTTTTTCAGGGAAATAAAATATGGGCATTAAATCATCTGGTTATTGCTTTACTTAAAGTACAGATAATTATAATAGGAAGATGTTTAATTTAAAAGAGATAAGAAAGGGTGAAGAGGCAAGCAATTTTAAGGACTCTTATCTATGTACTTATATGGCCTCCGTTACCATAATAACTGCCTCATGCTTGCTAATGCATTTATCTTCACTACATCCCTGTGTGAGGTAGGGAAACGCTATTATCCCCATTTTTCAGAGTGGGAATTGAGGCACACAAAAAAGATTAAGTGATTTATCCAAGGTCATGCAGGAAGCCTGTGCTAGAGGTAGGAAACTGAACGCAAGTCTCCCAAGGCCCCAGCTAGCACCCAAACCACTTGACCAACTTTCCCTTTAGCAGGAAGGTTACAGCCTCTCTCCAGATAATTCTTGTGTAGCATGATAGAGATTTACAGGTACAAGTAAAATAGATAATGTATTTGACTGTTTTTTAAAAAGATAAGTGGTGTATATGAAACTCTAATGTATATGGGTTCCCCCTTGGATTTATGTAGCTCATTGAGCTAAGAGTACTAACAATGTGCAGAAGTAAGTGTCACGCAAGACACATGTGCAGATGTATATATATACTACCCCTTACATCCTAAGGTACCAGTAACCTGTGTACCCTTTTTTTAACTTCATAAACATTTTGTTTTACTTTCAGGAAAAAAATGATACTAAATTGTTTAGCACAAAAATGCTCACCAGACTCCTGATTATTGCTTATCTATGTCTAGCTTAATGGGAATATCACTCAAAAATATGTGTGTTCTTAGCACTTCCAGGGAGGTTTTTGCACATAAAGTATGTTCATGTTGATTCTTCTCCCTATCCAGAGGACTCCTGCCCAGTATTTACATGTTGGTATGCAGCATTTGTTTTGGTCTTGGCACCAGTATTTCTGCTTTGCTTAGTATGTATCAATTACTGTTTTGATAGGCTGATATTCTTCAATTCAGTTGTTACAACTTTGCAGTTCTGCTTTCTTTAGTTTTTGTTAGAGAGATCTCATAGATTCATAGAGTTTGAGGCCAGAAGTGGTCATTTAGTCCGATCTCTTGCATAACGTAGGCCATATAATTTCACCCATTTACCCCTGTAATGAGCCCAGTAATTTGTAAGTATTTCTCATAGGTAACCCTTTTAATGCAGCTCGAGTACAATTAACATTGAGCCGCAATATAGGTCTTATACACTATCAACTTGATTCTTGTTTTGCTGGTCATCTTTAAGTTGCGTTCACAACAAAATGCTAATTGATAGATAATGCACAAAGAGAGGACAGTGTCAGGATGAAATAGGGTCACAAGCAGTAGGGTTGTGATATATGATACTCCTGAAAAAAGCCAAAGCTGTTTGAAAAAAAAAATCGGTTTGATGAATTGCAGGAAATAGTAAATTACAGAAAAGGACATTCTTTGCTGCATTTTCATAAGTCCCCTGAAACTTTTGTCATGGGATGATGATTAGAAATTTCACTAATACTCCAAAGTCTAACGGGAGAGAGAGAGAGCGCACACTTTAGGTTTTGCTTGCAGCATTCACCTTCATAATAAGAGTTAAAGAGCTTTCTGCAATGAATATTATTACTGAATTCTAGAATAGCTGAATTATTTGTTGCAAATATTTAGTCTGATAATTTTTGTCATTTTATCTTCAACTAAATTATTTGCAAATAACAGGCCAGATCAATGGAGTTACTCCCATTTGCACAAGCTGAGGATCTGGCCCATTCTTTTTCATCATTAAACCACAACTGTAGATGATTTAATGATATTCTGAAGATATTTGACTCTATTACCTTTTTCTACCAATCAGCAAATAATTTGTGTGTAAACTTTTTTTATTATTTAAACAGTTTTACTAAGTTTCCAGCCATTTGACTTTGGCTAAGAATCAAGACTCCTACAGTGCTGTCAATCCAGTCTCTTCTAATCCATGACACTTACACTACAGCCTTGCAAACGTGTAACATACAGACATGCTAAACTTAAGCATGTCCTTACATGCTTTGTTGTACAAGGGTGGACTTAAGCCGAGGCTTATATGCTTTGCTGAACTGGGGCCTAGCAGTGTGATTACTCTACTTCATCTCTTAGGGATGAAATTCATATGTGCCCTTGGCAAAGGAACCACTATCAGAGAGATTATATGTGATGACCAGGGTAGAGAGGATTCTGTTTTTCCTTCTTTTAATTTTTTAGCTATCAGGAAACTATAAAATGCTATCTGAAGTTGGGGGGAAAGACTACCATTGACTTCAGTAGTTTTTAGATCAGGCCCCAGAAAAAGAAAAAGGTAGAGATGTTGATTTTCTGGTTTACTGTTCACTGTTTGCTCCATTTAAAAGATAAAATGGGAGCAAATAGCTTCAGATTAAAAAAGATTCTGTCATAGATTCTGGCATATTTTGAACTGTGTGGGTATGGCTGATACTGCAGACTAGACATGTCCTTAGAGGCCCCTTACAGTGAGATGGGGACTAGTCACAAAGGGGCAGATCCTCAACTAGTGTAAATGGACATAGCTCCATTGAAGTCAACTAGCCTTAAAGTCTGCACCCAGAGCTTAATGTCTCCAAAGTTTGTGAGTGTTCAGAACAGGGGGTCTGGAGCATGTCTCTTTCACAGAGAAAAGAGTAATTGGACCAGTGCCAGAACCCTTTTGTGAGAGAAGAAATTGCTAGTTTTTCTAGCAGAGAGCTTCTAACCATCCATAGTTTTTCAAAACATTTCCCCCAATTGATACTATGTTCTACAAATGGGGTGGGAGTGATGGGGGTGGAATCTGTAAGGGAAGATACCAACATTTTCAAACTTGAGTGCCTACGTTAGATATCAAGCCTGGGCTTTTCAAAGAAACATAAGGGAATTAGGCACTGAACTTCCATTGAATTTCAATGGGAGTTTGGCACCTAATTCCCTCAGGTGGCTGTGAAAATCTCAGCTCAAACCTGTATGTACAGATGGTACCTAAATCTAAAATTGACATATCCAAGTGGTAGGTAGCTAAGGGCTAAATTCAGCAAGGTACTTAAACACTTGCTTAACTTTAACTACATGAGTAGTCCCATTGAAGTCAATGGAATTACACCTGGGCTTAAAAAACCCACTCGTTTAACTTAAGTACTTGCTGATTGGGGGCCTAGTTCCAAAGTGAGGCACATTAATAAATGAGAGGTCTGATTTTCACAGATGCTGAGCACTCTTCACTGGCTCTCTGAAAATGAGACCACCTATTTAGGTGCTGCCCTTAGGATATGTCTACCCTTCTAGCTGAGATTGTGATTCCCAGCTGGAGGAGATATACCTGTGCTAGCTCTCATCAAGATAACGCAATAAAAATAGACCATAGCTGTGTCAGTGTGAGTGGAGGGAGTGCCTTGCTGCCCTGAATACATGCCTGGAGTCTCTGCTAGGCATGTATTAATCCCTCCTACTGATTGTGCTGCCCTGGCTACATTCTAATTTTAGCATAGTGACTTGACCCGAGATGGCATGAGTATGTCTCCTTGAGTTGGGAATCATACCCCGGGCTTGAAGTGTACATATAGCCACCTGAATCCTTATTCAGGGTAACTTTAGGCACCCACATTTGGAGACCTTGGCATAAATGGCTGGGATAAGGAGTGTTTTTCACATGAGATGTTAAATAAAACCTGTAGAGTTTCAATAAATAAATACAACTATTTAGGAAGTGGTGACAATGTGCAATCTACAAAAACGGGAAGCCTAGGAGGTGCTGTGGTAATAATGCAGTTACTTGAAGCACATTTAAGATACAAATATCTCTGCGGTTTTTTATTTGGTTCCACTCTTTTAGTCATTCTGAGAAACTTTACAAAGCTGTGCAAATTCCAAGTAGGACTGAAGCAAGCGGCACTCCCCACAGTGCATAAAAGAATCCCACGTAACATAGCACAGCTCAGCATAGCACTTGGAAAAGTCCACTTCAGGACATTTTAAAATGCACTTTTGCAGTATGATGGAAAATAATTGCATTTGATGCTGAAAAAAGAAGCAAAAGTTCTTGGCACAAAAAGACAATAAAAAAAAAATAGGGAAGTAGCACTTATCAAATATCAGGCCTGTCTGTCATAACATGTACTGCTGAAGTCACCGAAAATTGTGGTGGTGAGGCTCTGTCCTAGCTGGGGACAAGTTGTTTTGATACCAGCCTGCTGAATATTTATTGCAAAATGATAAACACAGCAAAATCCCTCTGGGGCTTTAACTGAATGCCAAATGGTAGCTAAATGAATTAAACAACAGAACATCAGTGATTATAACATACAGCCACTGTTCAATTAGATTAATAATGTATAGAACCAACTCCAAAGTCTAGCCATAAATCTATGTATTTGGGCATTTCCATGTGGCCCTAAAAGAAATGAACCAGAGATGAGGCCAGATCCAAACACCCTCAAACAATGTCAACAAAACAATGTCTCTTTTCCTTCATATTCAGGACATGTGACTTTTTTCACTTTGACTGCATTTTGTGCTGTGAAGCAGTGTTTTCTAGTGGAGAGAGCAGGGAGCTGGGATTCAGGACTCCTACTTTATATTCCTGATTCTGCCACGCATTCATTCCATGATTTGGTGCAAGATAATTCTAAACAAATCTTTGTGCCCGAGTTTACCCATCTGCAAAATGAGTATAACAATAACTTCCTGTCTCTCAGAGTTATTGTGAAGCTTACTTATTTAGCATGGTAAATCTCTCTGAAGCCCTTGGATGGAGATGTGATACAACAATAACTTCTTATTGTCAGTGGTTGTCTTTAAAAAAAACCCCAATATTTTCTCTTTATTCCATTGAGCCCCTTTGGATACCCCAAAGCCAGCCAGAGACTCTATGAGAGAAGGCTATTCCTGGTCCTGCCAAAGCTATTCTCTCTCTGCCTAGCTTTTTTCAAGTTCCTGAAACTTTTCCACCTGAGCATGAATCTTTCTTCATTTTTTCTCTTCGCCTCCCACCCCATCCTTCAATGAGCTCCATGTTGACAGACCTGTGAGGCTGCACACGACCAGAAAAATGTCATTGGGGTACTGTGTATACACAAGGGTGTGGTCATCCGGGACTGGAGCCTTCATGGTAATTATTCACATTTTCAGAAAGGGCTTAATCGAGCAAACACTTACTACTGGTAGTACCATGAGTATATCTATTAAAGCCTATGAAACTGCTCATGAAAATAAAACCTACACTCATTGCAAATGTTTGTAGGATCAGGCCCAAAGCAGGAAATTACGCGCAAGGGCCTGATCCTTAAGTGAGCAGTCCCACTGAGAAAGGGCTGCAGGAGTGAGCTCTAAGTACGTCTGTTGTGAGCGTAAATGTCAACCTTTGACTGTAAATGCAGGGTATTTTACACGGTCAAAAGGGAGTGTGAGAATGTATTTTTGGCATGGTTTTGAAGACCCTTTCAAAATGTGTCCCTAAGGAAATTAGAAAATACACCTGATGATGTTGTGACATTATTATTATTTCCTAATTTTTGGTAAACACTGGATTATATTGCTGAATTCATGTTAGTTTATAAACTGTCAGAGGCTTATATTAGAACATCAGGTCCAAATTCTACATTTTGGCCCTAAAACTGATCTTTTCCTATTTTAAAAATGTAGTGTTGCCATCTAGACTGGTCTCTCTCTCACACACAACTCCACTCCCACACTTCAGAGTGTTTTAGTCTTTATAACCTTTGCAACCTTTATATTTCAGAAACAAGAGATTTGCCTTTTTGGTAATAAATCAGGATTTCCTGCTTTTTTAAATTTTGGACAGACACTGTATGACCAAATTCCCCAACACGCACACGCACATACAACAACTGGAGTTGGATAGCCTTAAAAGCAGGTGGGGTCAGTCCTTTGAGACATGCAAGAAGCTCTGTCCCATTTTCCAAAAGCATACTTTCCAAAAATGAATGTGTTTCCAAGTTCTTCAGCTAAAAGAGGTAATATTTACATTGTCCCTGACACAGGAAGCATGATACCCCTCACACTTACACCTATTTTACATAATAAGGTCATTGACTTAAATGGAATTGTTCCTGAATGTATTGCTCCATAAATCCCATTCTAAATGGATGCTCTGTCTCATCATGAGAACACTCATGAAGTTCATAAGTATTCCTACAAAAAAATCGCCCGTTACTAGGATCATATTGCATCACCTCAAACAAACATGAGGTGTGACAATATTAATGTTATGAGGATAATTACGTTTATAGAAAAGAAAAAAAGGAAAGAAATCAAGGATGAAATAGTCTTAGCATAAGTAGATGTAGCTACCTCTGAAGACAATTAGCCAAATTCTGCTAAATTACCTGCGTGCAGAGTTTATCCCCACTGAGAGAGGCAGCCACTTACACTGGGCCTATTGGACCTTTTGGCAGTACTTGATACTGCTAATCACCAAATACAACTGTCCCATCTCCAAAAAGTTGCAGGGATGAATGGAAATACCCTGAAATGGCTCAGTTCCTTCCTTTCAAGGTGTACCCAGTGGTTTGTTATGGACAGCCACAAAAGCCCTCCTCTGCAGAGTTCTACAAAGCCTGATGCTCTCCCTCATGTTATTCAACATCTATGTGAAGAGTTGGTGAGTCAACACAGGCTGAAATGCAAGCAGAGGATATAACTCTACATCAGGTGCACATCAGACATAACCAGCAGCATTGGCCTGCACTCTCAATGGCTAGCTGAAGTCAGCATTTTCCTGGATTCTACTTTAGCCAACTGTTTTTCATGCATAATGCTGATGGGAAGAAGGTAGCATTTTTCACTGCACTATTGCGGGCATCTGTTCTCAGATTGTTAAATCAGACTGCAGCCTTGATGACCTCACGAGATGCCCAAGAAGACATGACAACAAATATGCCCGCTTCCATTTGAGGTGGCTCAGAAGCTTGTGGCCCATCCCAGCTGACAAAGAAATGGCCATGGCAGTCCACCATTGCTGACTTACCAACTGGATTATTGCAACTTGGTTATATTAAACAAAAAGAAAAACAAATGCAAACAAAACTCTATAATCTTATCAAGCTGTTTCTGCCAAAGTCTGTGAAGAAAAGCTAAATAAGAGAGGTGTTGTTCTTGTTATTTCTGTTATTAAGAACTTGGGAGGCAATCAGATATGATGGTTATGGAGATGATATAAGTATACAGATAGATGGGAAGGATAGCTTTATTGACCCAAATTCTCCCTATTACCGAACAGACATACAGTGAATATATGGAAGAGTCTAGAGAAACTCTTGGAATCAATCTTTTTTAAATGATACTTAAGAGTAATAATAATAATGATTAGTTTATATTTATAGCATTGTAGATGTATATAGTTCCTTTATGTACATCAGCTTATATTTTCAAAAGTGACCAGTGTTTATGGCTGCCTTAATTGTTGAGTGACTGTAACAGTTCTCGGGGTAGCCAGGACTGGGAGTCACCTTGTTATCTCCTGCCTCCTGTGTGAGGGAGTCTTGCTTGCACTTAGAAGACTGCCAGTCTTCTAGCCAATCAAGCACTCTTCTCTGGGCTATGTCAGTACTTTGCCTTGTGGGTTAACAATAGGTGCACCCCCATCCCTTTTGAAGTATGCCCCTGTAATGTTCAGCTCCTCATACACGGAACACTCACAGAAATACCAAGTCTGCTGTCCCCAAGGGAACTGTGTACATACCTGCTTGTACCATTCAGCTCTGGACCGGCACCTTGTATCACAGCAGTTTGATAATAAACTTATTCTTGTTATCACTACAAATATATCTAAGATTTAAGTGATATTAAGGATATTGAAAACAAAAGGTTACATATAAACCAAAATCATAACATGCTTTCTAGAGACTAAACTGAACTAACATGTTAACCTCCTCTCTAAAGAAGTTTATCACACCCAATATCTTTTGCAGACTTTCAAGAGGAATGAGGGGGTGTCTTCTTTGCCTTTTAATTATACCCTTCCCCCCAAGTTCATTGCCTGTACTCAGAGACAGGATAACCATCCATGGCTTATTTTTCCCATGTAATGCTTCCCTGTTGACTTCACATATCTTCACTGACTTCATATGTAAATGGGTATGCATTGTGTTAGCTTAAATGCTTAATTTACCTATTGACAGAGAGATACATGAATTAACATCTCTTCTTAAACAGAAAAACCTGTATTTTTTCCCCACCTCTGCTGGCGACTCATACTTTGATACAGACTCTAAGAACATATTTTCAGTATACATGCATAGCTCCTTACATAGCATCTGTAACTACATGTCACAAGGATATTACTGACCAATGTGACCCTGGCTTTCACTTAAGACCTCACATGACATTCTTTGGTGAATAAGAATGTACACACCAGAATCAGGACATTCCTCTACCCCGCTGGCCAGTTGGCATTAAGGGGTTCTTGGGTCACAGTGACCAACTTGGGGCAACTTGAAGTGCTTTTCAGAGGGAAAACTCAGGCCCCTTCTATTGTTGCTCAAGTTGGGCACCCCAGAGCTGAGGCCGCCAAAATCACTAGTCATTTTTGAACACTTAGTCCACCACAGACATGGTGATAACGTGCACCTTTGGACTGTCTCTCTTGAGCTCTAGCCACTGGTCTTGGTCTGCTGGACCTATTCCTAACTTCCCAAAGCCCTGTACAACTTCAAAGAGCTGCAGGCTCCTGCTTTCCAGAGAGGTGTTCCATTGTTGCCCCCACACAACTACAATGTTTGGAGGATGCAAGAAGGGCAATATTCTGCCTTGCACCAGCGACAAGATTAAGATCTGATATCTGGCCCTGCACTAGGGCAGAAATGCATTTCCCTTTCCTAAATCCCCTTTCTAAACTCTTTATTCAGAGAGAAAAACAGAGTCAAACGGATTCTTAAATATAGGCACAAAAGTCCCCTAAAAAAATCTTTAAGCAATTGCTTCTTCCAAAAGAGAACAAATAGGAAAAGAAAAGGTTATGAAAAAACTTGGGGTGTTTTTCTAGATTACAATGTAAGTGGACATTACCTTATATCCTGTTCAAATAGTGACAGTAGCATTCATCTTGCATAGCTGAAATACCCATAACATGATCAAATCAATGTCTCTGGCTTACAGAATTTCCTCTATGATACAGGGGAAATTTCACAACTTCCTGAGAAATAAAATACAGAATAGCTAATATTCCCCCCCCAACCTCAGCCCTTTAAACTGGAAAAAGACTACAGAATAGAAAGAGTGCACACTGCCTTCTAAAGCACCCTTTACTTTGTGTCACAATGGCCTCTAGTGGATCACTAGTAACTGACAGACAGCTCAATCATTTCCTCATAGCTGCAAGCTGCCAGCTCCAGCTGGCTTTGACATTAATGTTAGGCTCTGACTGACAAGGGCCTTTTCCTTGGACTGAGCTTCTGAGGCCTAGCTAGTACATTGAACTCCCTTTTTAGTATGTTGATTTAGTGTCCCTACTGGCCACTCATTGATCCATTTTCCCTTTCAGTTTGCTCACAGGGCACCCCAGAAACCATCCTCCAGAAATATATTTGGTTTATGATTTCCTTAGCAGTAAAGGAAGAAAAACAAGCAAGACTGTGCACCTGTTGTATTTAATGTACAAGGGGTGGAACAGAAAGTAAAGTCTGCTCTCATTCTGATCCCATATGGATCTAGAATTAGTTTATCAGCAGCGGATACTTAGTTTCCTTAGAAATAATTTGTTTTTTTTATTTACAGATGACTTGGCTTTGACCTGACACTAGTTTTAACTTAGGCCTGTGCAACTTCCTCAGGATAGTGTCTTTCCATTGCTATGAATAATGACTACAGTTAAAGAGGTGGGTAAGAACTCAAAGGAGACAATGTTTTGAACTAGCCGAAAGACTTTCCTAATGCCTGTCCTTTAAAGATCTAATGTTACATTTATAAGATTTATGCTTGCAGGTCAATAAAATATACTGCGGTATCATTTAAGGTTTGTGCCACTATTAATCTTTCCATTATTGCCACACGACTGAAGGCATCACCTGAGGAAATTGACTTATCTTGAATTTATAAACTGGTCATCTTACTTTTTCTTTTAAGAGTCAGCACTGAATCATTGTTTAATCATGAGTCATCCATAAGAAGACATGTCAGAACCACAAGTAAAAGAACAAATAGAAGGTAGGACTTCACCCAGTATGTAGTCAGTCTGTGGAATTCACTGCCTCAGCAGGCCACCAAGGACAGTGGATGGAGATAAAAAGGTGATGGATCATTTTATGACCATTAGTAAAACAGCTGTAATTATGCAAGATAAGAAGAGAGTATCCTAACCTCATGCATCAGGGCACAACATAATTACCTATAGAAGTCAGGAAGGATTTATTCCCCAAAATATAGTATTTAATTTACAATGCCTAAAAGTGTGTTACTCACTTTTAACTAGAAAGATAAAGAACGAAATCCTACCTCCATTAAAGTCCAGGGGATTTTTGCCATTAACTTAAGTGGGGCCAGGATTTCATCCTGGGTCCCTGCCCTACAGTCTGCCCTACAATTATCTTACAATCTAATTAGACATAAAAACAAACAAAAAACAAAACAAACAAACAAACCAAAAAAACCACATGGGAGAAGGACAAGGGTATTGGTCTCTGCCAGAAACAGGAATGTGAAATAGATGGTATGATACAAGGTAAATTCCATGTTCATACAAGAACCAGAAAAATAATATTTTAAGGATTACATGACTTTGATACTGGAAGTTGAGAATCTGATATTAGGTATGCAGATTTAAAATAAAAGGGAACTATGCAAAAGCTCCAGAGATAATTAAGAAGTAGAACATTCCATATGGGAACAATTGCACTTAGGCTAGGTGGCACATCAGGTAAATGCCCTAGTATTTCAATGACTTAGGCCACAACTACAATGAATTTGAGGATTTCATTTTATCTTCCCATCTATTGAGGTTTGCACTGACTCTATTCTGTTCTTCCATAGTACCCAAGGGACTTCTAGTAGACTAACATCTGTCATGTTAGGTTTGTTCTTTCTCTCATCATAGTGTGTGCAGTATAGAGTTTTGTTTTGGTAGGGTTTTGTTTTGAGAGATTTATAAACCACCATGTAATTCAGCACAATTGATAGCCTCTGTCCAGGAGAGAAGCACCTCGAATTGATGAACTGTTACAGTTGGGTTGAGATGTTCTGGCAGACTTGTGTTTAGAAGCTAGTACAGTTCTTGTCTACACTATGGGCCCTAGCTGATGTGTATTGATACTGGACTTTTCCTCCTCATTTTTTTCTCTTTTAAGAATACGGTTGTATGGTCAGAAAGTATTGTGAAGCCAGGGACTATGAAGGATCCTAAAGTCTGTACACAACTAACAAAGATCAAGGCCACCGGTCAATTGTTCCTAGACCTCTCTACGAATGCCATGCAGATAGGTCTTGTTCTGCAGTTAACTCAGTGCTTAAATGATAAGTGGTTATGTAGAGAGACAAGGTGTGGGAGGTAATATCTTTGGTTGGACCAACTTCTGTTGGTGAGAGACACAAACTTTTGAGTTTTCACAGAGCTCTTTTTCTACACAGACCTGAAGAAGAGCTCAAAAGCTTGTCTCTCTCACCAACAGAAGTTGATACAATGAAAGATATTACCTCACCCACCTTGTCTCTCTATTATCCTGGGACCAGCCCACCTACAACACCAGTGATTATCTAGTTTATTACTCATAGGAAAATTGCCACTGCAAGTTCTTTATAGGATACTTTGAAAAAGGATTAATAATATGGGGGCCCTTTGAATCGCTGTGTGGATCAACAACTTATCAAATGGAAATATGTGTGTGTGTGTGTGTGTGTGTGTGTGACAGAGAGAGAGAGAGAGAGAGAGAAAGAGAAATTAGCTGCCTCCACAGCAACACTATTCTCTTTCCTCAAAGGGCACTCTGCATGGCAAGAGGTCCATGAGTGGGTAGGAAGTGGTTATTGGGTAGGATGTCTCCCATGGCACCTACTGCAAAGACAAAAGCCTGAAGCTGTATTAACTTTCCAACAGCATGTCCTCTACAAATCCCTTTTCTAAGTGGGGAATCCCTAGCAGAACCTAGTGTTTGCCCTTATTTTAACCCATGCCTACTGTCCACAAACACTGCTGTTGGAGAGCACAAACACTTGCATATAATCTCCTGAGCAGGGACCACCAACAAGAGAAAGTGAGACCTAAGAAATAAAGATTCAGTTCTGGAATCATCTCCATTAGTGCAAGGAGGAGCAAATTATACCTCATGGTGCTGGCAATACCTCAAACTACAAGGAGGATGATTTGCTACCTGGGAGGACAGTCAGTGATTCCATTGGCTCCTTGCCTTGGCAGTAATATGCCTCTGAAAGGTAGCTTTAGTTTCCACTAGATCCTCACCAGAAGATGCTTAGGGGATAGGCTAAAGGAATGCATCCCTAGCTATCACAAATAGATGCTTTCCAAACAAACACAATTATTATATTGATCCTTCTCTCTTTCACACACACACACACACACACACACGGGAAGTTGGGGCTGGGGTCTTTGTCCTTTAACTCTAAATACAGTGGATTCAAGCACAGGAGCAAAAGCAGAACTCCTTAGCTAGCAATAGAAATAGGACACCTATGCTGTCTGTAGGCTAGCCTTTAGAAGACATCACTCGCTCTCACAAACAAAGCCACAACAGGACACAGCCCCGAACACTCTGTGGACTGCCACTACCCTGGAGGGCTCCTTGCAAATGGAAGGTTTTGGCTGCTTTCTCCAAGTACAATTTCATCCCTGGCAGACATGCCATCAGAATCAGCCCTATAGCCTTGTTTACTTTGGTAGAAGCTAGCATAAAGGAAGGGTGACTTGGGGCCTTAATTTTCCAGCAATGACTTTAGTAATAAAAAAGATAGAGGAGGAGAAATAGAAAAAACATGCAATGCAAAGGCAGGACTAGGTCTTTGCTGATTTTTTTTCATAATTTTCCCTGCGGGATCTGTGGGTTTTTAGGCGCAGTACTCATAACTTTTCATTCCGATAAGGAGTCAGACTTTCCAAGTCATGACACCTTTCACAACACATCCTGAGCTGTCAGTGTGGTAACTTCCTTAAATTAAATAAAGCTGCCTTATGAAATCTCCTAACCAAAACCAAAACAAAAACATCACAAGACTACTCAGAAAATAAGATGGGGGTCCCCAAAAGAAATGTGAAAGGTTCAGTCTGGAAGGTCTCTAAAAGAATGAGACAGAGTCATGAGCCGGGGGACAAAAATACTGGCAAAGGTCTTTTTAAAAATCCATCTTGAGGCATCTAAATAGCTGGCCTGCGTTTTAAAAGGACTGAGCACCCACCAGCAGACAGTGACTTCTGTGGGAGCTGCTAGGTGTTCAACATGTTTGAAAAATCAGGCCGCTTATTTAGATACCTGTGGCAGATATGGCTATTTTCTGCAATAGCCTTGAAAGATCTTATTGTATTGTTTATGTATTACTGTGGGCCCAGACTGGCTGTAACCTCTCTGGTATAAGCTGTTGTAAACCCATGCAATACCTTTGGGGTCCAGTGTTTTAAATGAATGGTTTATGTATGATTGTGTGCTACTCCATGAGGGAGGGCTACCACAGCTCCTCCCGGAACTATAAAATTGGGGGGTAATTAAGGCAAATCAGCCAGGTTGTAACCTCCCCAGAGAAGTACCACCTCCTGGGGAGGCTTGCATATATTAGTTCAAATTAGATTCTCCAGAAACCAACAGAGAAAGAAAGGACTTATGGACAAATAGCCTAAGTTTAAACTGATTCAGGGCTTTCTTCCTGATTCAGCAAAGGGACAGGACCTTCTGTCCCAGGGGAGCCCCAACCATTGTGGAAGGATTGGAAGGCCCTGACCTATGAGGGCCCCATAACCCTGATGGGTGACCTCTGGTAAGATGTTAGCATGTGTAGGTTCTTTTACTGTTTTTAGTATGTTTTTTCCATAATGCTTTCACCTTAAGAATAAATGTGCTGGCTTATGAAGAGCTGTGTGGTAACTTGTAACTGTAGAAAGTTATACTGTTCATAGTATTTGGAAAGGAAGCAAAGTGCATTTGCTCCCCTGTTTAGAGAATATAGAATAATTTGTTCTCTCTCTCTGGCACAATGAGTTTTCCACTGTGGATAAACACTTAAAAAGCCACTGGGCCAGAGCGAGAGTGACTCTGTAGTCCAATGGCTAATGAATTGACCTGAGATGTGGGAGAATCCAGATCCAATCCTCCTGCTCCAATCACTTCTCCTTTATTTATCTACAGTGGAACAGCTTCAACAGGAGAGACTGAAAGAGCCTCACATGAGAATATCCCATAGCTCAGTGAATAGCACACTCTCTGAGAGGTGGCAAAGCCCTGTTCAAGTCCTTTCTCTCTCTTTGAGGGAGAGGGGGAATTGAACCTGAGTCTCCTAAGTGCCAGGTAAGTGCTCTAACCACTGAGATAAAAATTTAAGGTGGGCACCCCCACATCATGGGGATTTAGAATGGGACCTGATCCAGTAGGCTCAGAAGCTGCCTACTGGATTGGGTCCCCCCTACCACTAGGCAGCTGAATGTCTATCTTCCCTTGGTTTTTAGTCCTCTGGGACTTAGATGGGAGACAGGCATCTGGATGACTAGAGTGGGGCAGCAATGCACATACCCCTGGATCTAAAACTTAGGTGCCTAGGGAGCGTTTGCAGTGGAAAGGTAGGTGCCACATGAGTTTCAGCACCTATAGGGTTAGGCAGCAGCCAAGAAGGTGTTTTGTGGATTGCAATGGTGCCATGTGAAGGGACTTAGGTGCCTAACTTTGGAGTTCAGGTCCCTAAGTTGCTGTGTAGATCACACCCTAAGTCCCCAACTCCCATTGACTTTTTAATGCCTAACTCCCTTGGGCTCTTTCGAAAGTCCCAGCCTAGAAGCCTACCTTTAAACACCCGTTATTAAAAATCTTGGACAGTCTCCTTTTCCCATGGTGGCTGTATCAAGTGTCTACTCAGGAAGGTTACTCTTCACTATATAGCTTGTGAAATTACATTGGCGCAAATGGTCACCAAGCTAAGCCATGTCTATCAATGACTGAAAGCAGAGACCTTCTTAGACCAGATTAAAAAAAAATCTATAATTTAAGGATTAGCAGGCTAGTAGAACTGGAAGAATTTCAAGCACTTTATTGGACTCCAGAGGAAATTTCTTTTAATATTCTGTTTCATTCAGAACTAGTCATGGATTAGTGGTTTTGGAGAAGCAGGTCAATAGTGACCCATGAGAAGGAAGCCTGGGGAAGGTCAGTACTGTTGGTATGGGATGCTATGGAAAAGAACAGATATCACATCTTCAGCTGTACTGTTCCAAAGCCAGAAAGGGACTGACCCTGATAGGGGAATGCTCTGTCATGTAGTTCTGCTGAGGTGTGGCTCAGCTGTGATTGTGTCCATGGTTGTGCTCAGAAGCGCTCTAGGCTTCTGTTAGTATCTGTTTTCTCCATTATATTGCAATTCAAATATCTTTGATATCTTTTATTTCTATTTGAATAATGAAAAAGACAAGGCTCTAGGCACCTTGAAGCATTAAGTAACAATTCAGAAAGGAACTCTACCAGCCTGCCACGTACACAACAGCGCCTTTTTATCCTTTCAGTATTCATACAGTGAAATCCTCTTACAGAAGATCAGTTTGGAAATTCCCATTTTGACCACTGTGGGTTTTATCCTTTGGCACAGAGCTGGTGCAACATTTCTCCTCAAGATGTTTTTTGATGGAAAATGGCTTTTTGATTAAATGGATATTTTTTGAACAAAAACCCACTTTTGTCAAAATTGTTTGGGGGTTTTGGCAACCAAAAAACTGAAATTTTGGGTAGACTTCCAAAGGGGGCAGGGGGAGGCATTTAAAAATGAAAACCCCATACATTTTGCAGCAAGTTGTTGATTTAAAAAAAGACAATATTGGTTTTGTCTACATTTTTTGCAGAGAAAAAGAATCTGACCAGCTGTACAAATTATCAGTTTATCATGATCTGTGTTACAAAACAGCCATCTGTAGTGTTCAGATGTAGTCAAAGAATCAAAACTTCCTCTTTAATGCATAAGCAGATCAGTCTGGCCACCACTGGGCAATGTCACAAGCTGTATGTCCATTGTGTACCTGCAGCTGTAGATGCAAATCTCAAAGGCAATACAAATATTGCTTACAGAATACATTTTTATAACCAAATAGCCCCTGTGAGTATCAGAGAGGGGTGAACACACCAGCACCGATAGCGACTGGCTTTTGGAAATCAAATCACTACACACCTGACCCTCTGCCACTGAAATTAGTAGGAACACAACTTCAGTAGGCTCAGGATCAGGCCACAAAAGTGGTAGTCACTAAAATTAAATTCCACTAAACTGAGGCCTCAGAGAGACATGTACATTATTACATTTGCTTTGTAAAGCCTTTTATTTTCTAAATTCCTGTGCTACGCACTAGTGTTTTGTTTACAACTATGTAGTACTTGGATTTATTTCACTTAAAATTAACCAGCTTTGTTTGAGGGGGAGAGGGAGAAGTGGGGAGGGGGAGCTTCTGGTTCAGGAGCTCTCTTAGCTGCAGAAGCCTAGATTGCGCCCCAGTCTTCATCAGCAGTCATTGACAGAGAGGTCTCTGGGCTTCTGGTTCCAATTCCCAGCCAGGTGTTTTTCTTCTGGTCCTTTTCTGCTTTCTACTGACAATAGCTTATGCTGCAAAATCTCTGATGGACAGGTTGTGAGCCCCTTACACTGTGAGCAGTTCAGAATAGTCATATCAATACTCCCATTGACTTCAATGGAACTACTTATGTGAGTAACTGCTAATAAATGTGAGTTAAGGGCCTTAAGCAGCAGTGGAGAAGTGAAGGCTATTTCTGTACTAGATGTTAACAGTTTAATATTTAGATTACTGATTATTGTATTAATTAACTTTATAAAACCTGATTGAGTTTGTTATTACTGTGCATACACAATGACTGATAAAAT
Organism: Chrysemys picta bellii; assembly: GCF_011386835.1. Taxonomy (NCBI): domain Eukaryota; kingdom Metazoa; phylum Chordata; order Testudines; family Emydidae; genus Chrysemys; species Chrysemys picta. The sequence goes on along the minus strand of NC_088793.1, from coordinate 160,681,090 downwards.
ATCTTAGAGTGCAAGGTGGGTGAGATAATATCTTTTATTGGACCAACTTCTATTGGTGAGAGAGACAAGCTTTCGAGCTACAGAGTTCTTCTTCTGACCTGGGAAACAGTGCAAGCTCATGTACAAGGAGGCTTTGTCATGACATATGAACAACTGCAGTATAACACCCCCACGTGTTCTGCACCCAAAGAGAACATACCTTAGCAATATTTAAAAGATGTTCCTGCCATTCCCTTATGAAAAATACAAATGGCCTTAATTTGGCATCCTTACACTGAGAAGTATACTCTGTGACTAGCTCTATTGATTTGGTATAGATAAGGATCACAACATATTGATAACCTGGGAGCCAGCAGACAAAACACAGCCCAAATGTGATATGCTCAAGATTAGACACAACAACATGACTAGAGCCAGAAGAATGTGACTGATTCATTTTTATACACAGAACCCTGTGCGTATCAGTTGTGCTGACTAACTGATACAGGTGGGACAGGTTCTGAAAACAATGCAAAGAAAATGAACCTGCAGAGGGGCCTAGTTGTGAGGGAGCACTGATTATTACATTATATTCTCTAAAAAGAATACCTTTGTAATTGGAACCGTATAAATAGCTGTGTTCAGTAGACAGATGGACACACACTTGCAGTTAAAATATTTCCACTAGTTGAGGTTCAGAGAACCCAATTTTCTTGGGTATCCTTATTTTTTTGACTTTTTCCTTCACTAATCCCTCTATCATCCACCTAATGACATATAGATGCAGTCTATCCTAGCCGCTCTGAGCTCTGTCCAGAGGGACTCAGTCAAGTGGGTTGCAATTATAAGTGCGTGTGAGTATATATTTAATTACAACCCTCTTAAGTGAGCATACACATGCACACTTTGGATTTATGTCAAACCTTGCATACAAGAGTCTCAAGCACTTTACAAAAACTCAGGCTCTAAAGTACCCCTTGAGGTAGGTAGTTATTAACCCTATTTTACAGATGTGGAAACCAAAGCACAGGAAAGTTAAGGCCCAAATTTTCAGCTGGGCCCAAACCTGGCCTATGTTGGGCATCACAATTTTTGTGTCTGCCATAGGAACACTGTGATGACTGGTGTGTGTGTGTTGCTCTCCTGCTCCTTGCTCCTGTTCATTTCCTGCTCCTGAACTCAGTGTTCCAATTGGTGTTCCCGTGTGTGTGTGTATCTAGCCTTGGGTGTGTGCAGTTACTCAGTGCCTGCTGTTACATACCTGCCATTGGGACTGTTGTTATGTTTTGTTCATATTGTTGCTGACTTAACTGGTTCATGGTTATTACATGTTTTGATTGGCCACCTACCAGTGTGTCTTGCTTTGATTTCCTTCGGTTTTAGGATTGCTGTTCTGGGGTGCATCAGAGCATAACAAACACAGGGTTTGCCATGCTGGATCCAAGCAAGAGTTTATTAAGACTGGTGTCCTGTCTTTGACAGTGGCCAGTACCACATGCTTCAAAGGATGTCCCTTTTGTTTTGCACTATAATAAGTAGTTATTATTGTAGGGTTACCATATTTTGAGTGTCCAAAAAGAGGACACTCCACGGGGCCCCGGCCCCACCCCCGCCCCCAGCCCCGCCCACACCCCACCCCAACTCCACCCACTCCCCTGCTTCCCGCGAACATTTGATTCGCGGGAAGCCTGAAGCAGGTAAGGGGGGGTGGGGAAGGGGGGGGAGGCGCGGCTCAGTCTGGCCCCCCTGGCGTCTCCAGCCTGGGTCGGCTCAGGCCCTGGGGTGCCGGCCCCGGCCCAGCACTGCTGGCCCAGCCCCGGCCCAGCATGGCCCCCGGCCCAGCACCGCCGGCCCGGCCCCCGGCCCCAGCCCCCGGCCCAGCACCGCCGGCCCCGGCCCCCGGCCCAGCATGGCCCCTGGCCCAGCACCGCCGGCCCCGGCCCCCGGCCCAGCACCGGCAGCCCCGGCCCAGCACTGCCAGCCCCCGGCCCAGCATGTCCCGATTTTCCCGAACATGTCCGGCTTTTGGGGATTTCCCCCCGGACGGGGATTTGAAGCCCCAAAAGCCGGACATGTCTGGGAAAATCCGGACGTATGGTAACCCTATATTATTGGGAGTGGACTACATCCACCCTGATTGAATTGGCCCTGTCAACACTGGTTCTCCACTTGCGAAGTAACTCCCTGCTCTTCATGTGTCAGTATATAATGCCTGCATCTGTAACTTTCACTCTATGCATCTGAAGAAGTGAGGTTTTTACCCACAAAAGCTTATGCCCAAATAAATCTGTTAGTCTTTAAGGTGCCACCAGACTCCTAGTTTTTGTAGATACAGACTAACACGGCTACCCCCTGATAGTTAAACAGGAGCATCCTTTGTACCATTCATTATGTTCAATCCTTTTATCTTGTCCCCTCTTATTTGTTTCCTCTCTAAACTAAATAGACCCAGTCTTTTCAGTCTCTCCTCATTTGGAAGTCTTTCAATACCTCTTATTTTTGTAGCCCATCTGAACCGTCTCCATTTCTGCTATACCTTTTTGGTGACCATAACTGAACACAGTATTTGAGGTCTATATTCAGGATTCAAGATCAATATTCAGAGGGCATACCACAGATTTACATAATGACAATGAATTGAGGTTGCACACGCTAGCAGTTGGCTGGCTAGCTACCTGATGTGCTCCCACAATCAAATAATCTATCCAACTACTACCTTTTCAAAATCTGGGCCTAAAGTCACACAGGGAATCTGTAACAGAGCCTGGAATCGAATTCAGATTTTCTAACTCCTAGTGCCAGTCTTTAACCACTTCTTCCCTACTCACTGCTTCTGCCACAGCTTTCCAAGCTATACGAATTCAGGGCTAAGCTTAGCACATGAACTCCAGTCTCCCACATGGCAGCACTTGACTTCTGAACCAGTTGCTGAAGAAGAAAATGAAGAAGGAAAATGATGGCCATATATCTCAGCCTAAAATGAGCTCTGGCTTTTTATTTTCCGTGTACAGTGAAAGCAAAAGTGCAGGCCTGGTTCTGTTTTTAACTTTTTATATATTTCTAGGAGCGTTCCATCTCATTGGACTTGGTGGAAAGTTTCTCAAAAAGAACATGGAGGTGAGGTGACATATTTATGAGGTGAAAATTTCAGTGGAGAGACTGTCACCGAGCTCTTTGTTTATTAAGCAAGTGTTCTCAGGCACTCATGACACCCGACATACAGGGGTCACTCAAGGGATCAGCCCAAACTTAATATTGTGCTGCACTCCTAGCTATTACAAGAAGTCAGCTTACTGGACCTTACCTACAAGATAAGCCCTTTTATATTGTTCTTCCTGGACTTAGAATACCCCAGGGTTTTACGTAGGTGTTTGTTCCATATATGTCATGAATCTCTTTATATTAAATCTTGCGGGAGGGGAGAGAGAGAGAGAAAATCAAGGTATTCTATCAAATAGATTTACTGGAAAAAATGTCAGTGTCCTTGGAAGGATTTTAGTGATGTAACCCTGAATTAGGTGTTAATAAACAAACATAATGTACATTAGATTGTATTTAAGTTATTTGACAGGCCTTTGGAGAGCTCCGATGATCTTGCTTCTTATATTTTGGGTGGCTTGTACAAACGATGACATTTGTTACTGAAGTTGGTTTTAGGGAGAAATCTTGTTGCCGAATAAAGGCTGGATGATATTTATTTATATCCCTCCCAGGGCAAATCCCTTGCATGTGCCTGTACTATTGACTTTCAATGAGGGCATCCTCTGCACAGACTGTGTATGTGAGGCACATCCAAAGACAGCCCCTAAAGACCGTGGCTCCTCTCAGATGGGAAAGACTCTGCCCTGATTCAAGAAGTAAGCCTGAGCGGAAGGTCAGGGTCGAGACTGTGCTTCCTGCCTAGTGAAAGCAAGAGGTTGTGTGTGTGCGTGTTGTTATTTTCTTGTTTTGCTTTTGGGTTTTTTGAGTCAGCAGCACCAGGAGCAGGAGGAAGCTGCCTTTGTACCCTCTTCCAATAAATACAAGTTCTGTTGTTACTGAGCATGCATCAGTGCCATCATTCTGGGGATTCTCCTGCTTGTATTGATCATCCATCCATCCCCCCCGTCCTCCCACCTGCACAAAGGAGATTGTAAGGTCATATATATATATATATATATATATAGAGAGAGAGAGAGAGAGAGAGAGAGAGAGAGAGAGAGTTAGGGTCAAATGCTACAAGGTGCTGGGCATTATAAGAATTGAGGACACTTAATATTTTGTAGGATCACATGCATTCTTTTTCTAGAGGACATGTATTAAATCTTTGCTGGAGAGAAATGGCCCACTCCTTTTGTATTCACAACACTTTTTGTGTGCCCTACACACATTAAACCCCAGGATATGCCATGTGTGCTGATGTATGGACCCTTCTTAACCCTTTCATGCAAAGAGAAGTACTGCAAACATGTATATGCTATACAGACAGTGAGTGTGCTTTTGTGGGCAGAACTCTTGGCAGGGGGCCAGAAACCTGAGTTCTGTCCTGATCCTGACTTACTTTCTGGTCCTGGGCGCACCACTTGACCTCTCTCACCCTCAGCTTCTCCATCTTATGATACTGTGGGTCCTAATTCTCCTCTCATTTGCACTGGTGCCAATCAGGAGTGACTCCAGTTACATCAATTGTGTGAAACTGGTATTACTAAGAAGAGAATCAGGCCGTTCATATTTTGGTCAGCTCTAATCACCCACTGCTTTTTGCTCCTCTTTGCTTGCAGAAGTGAAAGGGGAAACTGGCCCTTCATTGTTACTACCCCACAGTCTGGCACTGCTAGCAATGAAAGCTGCACAGTACTGGTCAATACCTGAAGAGTAAGGTGAGGAGCTAAAAGAAGATGATGTTAATGGAGACACACTCAGCAGTAGCTACACAGTGGATTTTTACACTGTGGAAACCCCCCCATGAAATAAAAATGATTTAAAAGGAATGTAATTAGTCATTCCACAATGTTTTCCTTTCTGATCTGAGATAATCTTTCCAGATGTATATTATGGGGGTGTGTGAATGGGAGGCTTCATATTTGTGTTCCTTAACCGCACGTGACTGTATGGGAAAGGGGACAAAATAGTCTTCAATTTACATCTAGTGCATATTTGGTTTGGAACACTGAAGAGTAAACACTGTGGGCCCAGTTCTGATCTCCCATCAGATTCTCACCTGGGTAAGTCCATTGATTTCAGTAGAGCTACTACTGATTTATTCCAATGTAAGGGAGAGAAGAAATAGGGCCACCTATCAGCTCACTGGGTATATGCTTTAGATAAACTAGTTTATCCGAAAGACTCCAAGACAAAAATCTACGTGCATGCTAGTGATAGGCTGTTTTATTAGTTCTGCGAGTAGCTGAAAGCCTGTGCTGTTGCCCAAGTGTAATTTGTACAGTCAAGTGTGTAAAAAAGCCAAACATGGGGGCTCGTGTTTCCATGCGCTGTGCTGTAATGAGCAATGTTGTTGTTTATACATGTTCCCCTATGTTTGTGCACAGAGCTGGTGCCTGGCTGGAGGCACCACCACCTCTTAACTAAGGGGTAACAGTTACTCCCGTCTCCTCTGATCAACTGTCACTTTCCAACCGCCAGAGAACCTCTGGACTCCAGCATTCCCCTCGGGGCCCAGTGATGGTTGAACCTGGTGATATTCTGAACAGGGAGCGCTCTCAGTCATGCTCATAGCTCCTTCCATTGCTTCACGCTGACTCATTCTAGGCTTCAGAGTGATGCAGTGAGAGGCAATCCTGGAATCATATATCAATTACAGTAGCACACCTGCAATCAGACCAGTGCCCCATTGTGCTGGAAGCAGTACAAGCACACAGTAAGAGATAGTCCTTGCTCTGAACAGCTTAGAATCTCTGCACCAGGCAGACCCTTGCCTCCTCATGGGGCCCCATTGGAGTTCTAGGGGCTCTTGTGTGGGCACAATCATCCAATCACAGGACCAGGGCCAGAATGAGGACAAGGTACAACAAAGCGCTGTCACAAACAAATGGAGGAGGTGGGAGAGGGACAGAGGCAAGTTAAGATGAATCTGAAATTATGGGGAAGGGCCCAAAATGTGTCTTCATGCTGATTTTAATAAACAGAACGCCAAGCTTGGAATGCGGTGGAGCTGTGTGTGGGCTACAGTCTGATGGAGATGATGTTCACCTGACTCTTAGAGAAGGCATGGATGGCTATGAATTGATGCCTTTGGATTGCACTGATTTAGTCCCTGTTTTGAGGGGGAGGGACATGGTGGGGGAAGGCTTGACGTTTGTTCCCTCTAAGTGTTTAAGAATAGCACATATACTACCATAGTGTAAATTACAGACAAGCAGAACATGTCAGCATTTTAATAGGGACCATGTAGTATAGGACTAATATTTTAGGATGCTGAGTAGGGGACGGGGGAACGGTGGGGTGTTTGGGAGCCCTGAATTGAACACCTATGCCTACCGGGCTGATGATCAAGATCTCAAGAGGATCCATCCTGATTGGGGGGTGGGTTTGGTGTTTTAGGCAAAAGTTTTACATGGCCCTAGTTATTGTACCATAGATAAGGAAATACAGGGGTTAGGAGACTAATATAAGACTAAGGTTTGTGCCTGCTAGGCACAGCCTGTAGGGTGGGGGGCACCTCCAGAGGTGGAGTACAGGGAGGCACTGCACCTCATACTGGCATCATGCTTCCCTGGAACAACGTGGGCTGAACTGAGTAAGAGTATAGCCAGCAGGAAGGGAGGGTCTAATGTGTGAGAGCCCTTTCAATTATGCAAAATGCTGGCCTGCATATGGGGTGTGTGTGTGGAACCAGGGCTCTGCCTGATCCCCATTTCCTTTCTGCTGAGAATCTCAGGGTTAGCCCATAACCCTGAGCTCCCCTATGAGCAGGGGCTTTAATCCTTGGGCCTTTATTTAGGCCTTGTAAGAGTGGGGAGAGGCTCCTTATGCCCCATCTGCTACCCCAAACCTCAGCTGCAGCTGTATAAAGCAGAGGTGCAATTTAGTCCATTATGTTTAAACCAACAACCCCTATAATTTATTTGCACGCATGCACACTCTTTTATAACTTCACTATAAGCAAAGATTCACTTCCAACAAGAACTGAAATTTGCATGCTAGCATTTTGAAGTAATTTTAGACTTGCTTTCTTCTCTTTATAGCGAGTTTCCCCAAATCCAAGGTCGCTAGAAACAACTTCCACTGCACATAGGAACCTCACTTTTTTGACTTAATTGTAGTGTCTTACAATTGTTACATCGGTTTAAAAAAAGATTCTTTAAAAAGAAGATAAACATTTCCCTGCACAAATAATTAATCTTCTAAAATCTTTTTCATCTGGAATAACCCCCCTGCATGTTTTTTTTTTACTTTCAGCACAATCAGATGGTTTAAGAATCTCCCGTTTTCATATTTTTCAGTGCCATATTAAATACATATTCTGCAGTATATGGAAGAAAGGCGGAATTCTACTTTTGGCTGGTTCAGCTTGCATATCAAGTTCATAAACTTTACTATGTCTTTCCTGTCCAAAATCCAAGACAACCTGCTCCAAGGCAGTTTCCCATTCACACTTAATTAGGGAGTTCATTTTAAAGGTCAATGAAAATATAGTGGAGTACATTTTCATAACTTGCCTCACAATAAAATTATTTCTGAGGCACATAACCAATTTTCTCTGGAATGAGGGCAAGGAAAGTGGGGACACAGAGTAGAGTTATTGGATATCTTATCTGGAACTGCCCAAAAACTTGTCCAGTATCCAAGGAACACACAGTACATTCTGGAGCTGAAGGAAGGAGCCAAACATTGTATCTTTTTCAACAATTTTCCTAGCTGTGCAATTTCCCTCTCTTCTAATAACTGAACTGTAGCTCTTGAAAAACTTCAGAAACTTGAGAATTAGTCCATAAAATGCGTACTTCAGCTAGGACCCTTTTCTACTGTAAACATTGGTTGCAGTCATCCAACCAGACCCAGAGAAAATGCCAGGTGATAACTGGGAGGGCATTACCAAACCACTGCAGAAATAGCAACGGGTGAACCTCAAAATAATTGGGCCACCATTTGGTGCTGTGGCAATTCTGTGGCCCACAGATGGGCCCCTAAACCTGCAACTGGAGGATCATCACTGTGCAGCCCACTCTTCCTGCTGCTGGGATAGGGGGTGTGGCCCTACAAAGAGGGGGATCCCTTATGCCTGTCTGAGCCCCAGCTGCTGTATCGGCACCCTGAGTTTATTGGCAGCTGGTGTCATTTAGAGCAGCCTTCATGCTCTTATGCCAGATGACCAGTCTGGCATACAACAAGCCCAAGATAGGCAGAATACAAAGGTAAGCTTTACAACCCTTCCCAGAGCTGCTTTTTGAGTTCTTCAGTGGCAGCCAAGGATCTTGCACTGGGTCTGGGTTTGGTTCTAATAAGTACCCTAGAGATTAGACCTGGAGCCAAACTTCTCTCCAAGTTTGAGGGTGTGTGGATCCCAGGTTTTAGTCTGAGCCCATCTCTGACTTGTATGCTTATCTGAACCTAAGCAAACGATCAGAATCTCCAGAACTGGGCTGGAAATCTCTTAAGATCAGGGCTTCCCATGATATTCCCAGTGCTTCCTGCTTATAAATCAGACTGTAACCCAAGTCTAAAGAGGAACAAAAATGAAAAATAATGGGGATTTGGGAATTAACTAACACATTTTGAAGCTCAGAAAATATTTAGTTTGAGTATGGCACAAAGGTTAATTTTAACTTATTATTTTGTCCAATCTGGCTCAACCATCCTGAGTGACAGTTTCAGAAATGCTGATTGGCTAGTGGTAGAATGTCATCCTTGGAAGCACTGCTTGTTGGGGCTGGAACTTGGTAGGAGTCAGAGAAGGTACCTTCATAGTGTCACATGAAACAAAGATGAATGATCAGGAGCAGGAAATCCTGTAGTTCTATATCAGAGATCCAAAAAATTCCATCCAGACAAGTTAAATGTAATGACTAATGGCCTGTTGAACAAGCAGTAACTTGTATTTAAAAATCCTTTTCACAAGTGTTAGCCTTTGAATTATGTTTGTTAAAGTCTGAACTGTGTTGTTGACATTAAGTACAGATGTGTTTTAGGATTAACATTCCCTGCACATCTCTGTGAGAAATGATAATACTAACACTTAGCACTCATATAGCACCTTACATACTCATCATACGCTTCATATTATTAGCCTTTACCGGGTGTGATACCTGGGCACTAAGCTCCAAAACTTCAAGCCAGCTGCACAGATAATTACTACTGCCATGCAACTACATCAATGGGTGGGGGAAATTGATGGGGCCAATGGTGAAAGGGGAACCGTCCCAGTAGCAAAGGAGGGAGGCACATGCCAAGAGACAATAGCTCCTTTCTGGCACCCATTGGCCAGCTGGTGGTCTAGATGATTACCTACTTAGGGGATAAGGAAGGAATTTTTGCCTCCCATGAGTCAATGTGGTCAAGGATGCAGGAGCTTTTTTTTCTTTTTCTTCCAGCACCTGCAAGCCACAGTGGGTTAAGTAGAAATGTGTGTGGTACTTAGCTGAGGTACAGGGGTGGTGTTGCTTACACGTTGCAACTCGTGGCTGGTTTCTAGTGCAGTTAAGAGAATAAAATGGGCTTTGGGCTTGTTTGGTAGGGTGAGAACTTGTGGCCTTTGTGGGCTGATGTCGCCACCCAGCTATGCCCTCTGTTCCCCTTGTAGGGGAGAGGATGCCAGGACTCAGAGAGAACTGAGTCCTAGGGAGTAGGCTGAGGAGAGCCTACCCCACATTATGGGTTATATGACAAAAAGCCCTGTAACCTTGGTGCCAGTTACGTGTTATATAATAAGGAGCCCTATAATCCCTGCACTGGAACCAATTAAATGCCTGGTATAGGAGAGTATGGGTGATGAGTGGGTACTGCCCCTCCCTTGTGTTAAAAGTTGTGACTTGCTGCTTAATTCCATGCATGTATCTGTCCTCATTTTGCCGCTATGGCTGATTCCACAGTGCAAGTGTAGGTACTGCATGATCTATGTCAACCCTAACAGTCTTCCAGAAGCTGTCCCACAATGCCTGACAGTGACTGCTCTGGTCACAATTGTGAACTCCACTGTCCAGGGAACACAGAGACCAAAAGCTACCCCCACTCATAAAATCCCCACATATTTTTGAAATGCCCTTTCCTGGTTGCCCAGCTTGGAGAATACACTTAGCAGCTCTCCCTTGTTTGCAAAAGTCCAGCTGACCATATCGGCTAAGTGTGCTAGATGCATTCCTGTCTGGAGTAGACAAGAGGTACTGGATCTTCTAGCCCTATATGGACCAGCTCTAGAAATGTGAATATCTAGAAAAAGACTGCATAGGGGATGCAGGCGTACAACAGCAGTGCCATGTGAAAGCGAAGGAACTACGGCGGGCATACCACAACGCTAGGGAAGCCAACACTTGATCTGGTGCCAAGCCATAGACAGGCCACTTTTACAGTGCCACACTTGGTGGATATCCCATCAGCTCCTCTCAGACCTCTGAGCATACCAAGACACAGACCCCTGCAGTGAACAGCAAGAAGGGGAAGGGACATGTGGCAGAGAGGTCCAGTTATGCCATGAGTGAGGATCTTCAAGACTCCACTGCAGTCTCGTCAGTCCTGGCAGCTGTGCCCAATATAGGGGAAGGAACCTTGGGTAAGTGTGTGCATGTGTTTTCCCTTAAAATGTTTAAATGTGAAGAGGGCACCAGGCCCAAGGTAGCAGGACACAGATACCTACTTTTCATTGTTTTACTCATATGAGTAAATGTAGAGTTTATATCTATATTTCATTCTCTGTAGAGGTAGGTGGGAGCAGTTTGTTTATGTACAAAGGGATGAGATCTCCTCCTGAGAGAGCTCAGTGAAACTTTCGTGGAGGTACTCTACAATCCTTTCCCAACGGTTTCTAGAATGTGTGACAAAGTTCCTCCTCTATCTCGGGGGGTCCTGAGTTTATTGGCAGATTTTCTTGCCTCAAAGATTCACCATGTGGGTTGGGGAACAGCCCAGAGACCTTCCCCTCTGGAAGAACCCACAGTCCAGGTCAATTGGGAGGTTTGGGGGGAACCCGGGCCCACCCTCTACTCCGGGTTCCAGCCCAGGGCTCTGTGGACTGCAGCTGTCTATAGTGCCTCCTATAACAGCTGTATGACAGCTACAATTCCCTGGATTACTTCCCCATGGCCTCCTCCAAACACCTTCCTTATTCTCACCACAGGACCTTCCTCCTGGTGTCTGATAATGCTTGTGCTCCTCCGTCCTCCAGCAGCTCACCCTCTCACTCTCAGCTCCTTGCACCTCTTGCTCCCAGCTCCTCACACTCACACCACAAACTGAAGTGAGCTCCTTTTTAAAACCCAGGTGCCCTGATTAGCCTGCCTTAATTGATTCTAGCAGCTTCTTCTTAATTGGCTCCAGGTGTCCTAATTAGCCTGCCTGCCTTAACTGGTTCTAGCAGGTTCCTGATTACTCTAGTGCAGCCCCTGCTCTGGTCACTCAGGGAACAGAAAACTACTCATACAGTGACCAGTATATTTGCCCTCTACCAGACTCCTGTACCCCACTGGTCTGGGTCTGTCACAAATGGCTGCCTTATTTCTTGCTCTGCAGTAGGACACTTTCCCACTCCACTAGGTGATGACTTCAGCAGGCATTATTGAAGTAAACAGGCTAGTGGCATACAGGCCTGGGTGGCTATGTGAGCAGCAGCTGTTCTCTTTATGCCCTTCTTACCCTCAGGAGTAAGACAGCAGATAAAAGCATGACAGTGCTATTGCCCTGTATTCGTACCCATGGAAATAGGGGCTGAAATTTTATTGTTTTACACAATTGAACTCCTCTCCCTCTGGCCTTCCCTCACCCTTTGCGGGCCACACTCACCATGGCTGCTGCCGAAGAGAGGTGCTATGCAGAGGCACTTGAAAGCCGAAGTGTCAATAAGCATATCTTATTTAAAACTCTGATGGGAATAAGGGAAGAGAGTTCTGAAACTTCTTTCACTTTCCGTTGTGACTGTAAATACAATGATACATCTGTCTGTTTTATCTGTAGCTGTTGCCGTTGTGGTCTTGAGGAGTGCCCCCTCCACACTAGCAGAACACCTGACCCTGAGGCGGAAGAGGAAAAAAGCAGACTAGAGAGGACATGTTCATTCAGTCCCTGCAAGCCAGTGCTGCACTGAACCTTGAACACGGGGCCTGAAGGGTGAATATAGCAGACAGGCTGGACAGGAGAAAGGACCAGGAAAAAGGAGAAGAAGATGCACCAGGACATAATGGGGCTTCTCGGGCAGCGCACACAAACGCAGCAGACTCTTGTTGGCCTACAGGTCCAACAATCACAGGCTTGCAATCAATGGAGACCTCCCCTCCCCCAAAAGTCTACATGGCAACATGGACCATGTCCCTACCCCATCACTCCATGCTGGGGGCAGTAAGGACAATCACAGCTTCACATTCACTCATCTGTGAGAGTAATGGTTGGTGTATGTTTGGCAGAAACTGACTGAAATGAACAGGACTGATTTCTACTGTCCTAATTTTAAAGTTTTGTTCTGTTAATTTTATAAATTTGCATTGTCTTGTTTTTTAATTGCACATTATTCTTTGCACTGGTTTTGTTACACCATTCATTTGGACATGAATTCCTCTTTATTTCACAACACATACAACAGAATGCCTAGTGCTACTCAAAACACACATTACTTGTAATGAACAGGACCACAGAACTCATAGGTTCAGTGGAAAACAGTGTAATAATTATAAATGCACAGTAAGAACTACATAATTCATAGGTTCATTACAAGACAGTGTGATATTTATAAATGTAAACCAAACACTACACAATTCCTAACATTCCCTAAAACTTCAGGGCCAGTTACAGCACAGTTCAGCACAGACATTACTTGGCTGACTGTTAAAGCACTCTTTCAAGGCCTCAGTCAGGCTCCTAGCTCCTCATTGAGCTCTTCTAACGGCCCTTGTGTCTGGCTGTTCAAACGCAGCAGGCAGTTGCTAAACCTCCACACTCCACCCTGGTGGCAACTTTTCCCCCTTTGCCACACAGATATCATGCAGAACACAACAGAAAGCTATAAATATAGAGGTATTTTTCTCATTCAGCTCTAAGCTAGTGAGTAAACATCGCCAGTGTCCCTTCAATCTTCCAAAAGCACATTCAACTGTCATTCTGGATATGTTGAGCTGGTAGCTGAATCTTTCCTTGACACTCCATAGTTAAGTTGACGCAAGGCACTTTACATTGACCTAACTATGGAGATGTTTAAACTTAACTTTCACTCTTGCTGCCATAACTGCCCCTCTACGCCACCTCCACGAGTATCATAGAGTTTAGTCAACATAGTTAGGTCAGTGCAGTGTCAGTGTAGACACTGTGTTACTTACATTGACTGTTAGTGGACTCCAGAATAAGATGTCCCACAATGCTCCACCCTGACCGCTCTGGTCACCATTGTCAAGTGCATTGTCCAGCAGCCAGCTGGCCTGGGAACCAGCCCTTCCCTTTGAAGCTCTGAGAATTTTTGAAATTCCATTTCCTTATTGCCCAGCTTGGAGAACACACGTAGCAACTCTCAAGCATGCCTATCAACTGCCCAGCAGATCATGGTAGCTTCACACTGCAGACAAACTCCTGCCTGGAGTACACAGGAGGTGCTGGATCTCCTAGGTCTGTGAGGAGAACAGGCAGTGCAGGCACAGCTCCGATCCTGCCGTAGAAACTTCGACATCTATGAGCAAATTGCTCAGGGCATGGAGGAGAAGGGCTACAAGAGGGACCAGTGGCAGCGCTGTGTGAAAGCCAAGGAGCTGTGGCAGGCATACCAGAAGGCAAGGGAGGCTAACAATTGCTCTGGTATGGAGCCACAGACCTGCTGTTTGTACAAAGAGCTGCTTCCCGTCCTCAGACAAGACCCAACCCCCACCCCAAGAGCCCCATGGATACTTCTGAGGAGCCCGAGTCGGAGGCCCCTGCCAGGAACAGAGAGGAGGAGGTGTTGAATGAGGAGGAGGAGTATGGGGGTCAGGTGACCGGGGAATCAGCGAGCCAGGATATGTTTTTGACTCCAGCAGAGTACAACCAGTCCCTATAGTTCAGCACGGGCTGCAGGGGAAGGAACCTCTGGTAAGTGCTTTGAAATTACAGGACTGGAACTTCCAAAGTAGCAGGACACATCTGTTGATTTACTCTTTTTTACTTATACTAGAAGAGGTAGTGAAACAACCAATTGAGGTAGAGTTGTTATCTACTTCTCATCCCCCTCTAGAATTAGGCAGAGGGAGCCCCGCAGAACACTCTGTTTTCATGCACCAGGATGTCCCGTGAATCTGCCATAGACATCTCAATGAAACTTTCCTGCAGGGAGTCTGCAATCCTCTACCAAAGGGTTCTGGGGAGGGCTGCCTTATTTCTTTCACCGCAGTAGGACACTTTCCCATGCCACTCAGCGATTGCTTCAGCAGGAACCATTGCAGCATACAGGCTAGCAGCATACGGTCCCAGCCAAAAGCCAGATGCCTGCAGGAGCTGTTCCATTTCAGCCTCTGTTACCCGCAGGACTTAGAGTGAGATATCAGCTAAAATCACCACCAACTGTGGAAAACAGTGCCAGTATTCAGTTCCATTGCCCTATACACATTTACTCAGTCCCAAGGAGAAGTAAGAATGTAGTGCTTACAACTTGTGTGGATCAAGGGGAGTGAGTTCAGTGTCTTAAATTGTGAATACACTGACAATGGTACCTCTGTGTATCACATCTTCAGCAGTTGCAAATGTGGCCTTGAGGGGGTCTCCATCCACACCAGTGGAACGGCTGAGACAGATAAGTAGAAAAGGACTCAGGATGACACGTTCCAAGAGATCCTGCAAGCCTCCACTGCTCCAGATAAGGAGACAGCATTGACAGGGATAGGGCGGAGAGGAGACAGCATTGACAGGGATAGGGCGGAGAGGAGAAAGGGGCAGGAAAAGGAGATGGATGTGTAGGAGGAGAAGTTTATGCTTCTCAGGCAGCAAACAGACACACTGCAGACTCTGGTGGCTCTGGAAGTTCAACAAACCTGTGCTCACCTCCCTCTGCAGGCCATAGAGAACTGCATATTGGGACCTTACCAAGTGGTACCCATTCCTGATCATCCAACCCCAGCTTCTGGCAGTCAGAGTCTTAAGAACACCCAGAATATGGGGTTTCATCCCCGCTCATCTTGGCTAATAGCCATTGATGGACCTATCCTCCATGAACTTCTCTAATTCTTTTTTGAACCAAGTTGTACTTTTGACCTTCACAACATCCCTTGGCAATAAATTCCACAGATTGACTGTGTGCTATGTGAAGAAGTACTTCCTTTCATTTGTTTTAAACCTGCTGCCTGTTAATTTCATTGGGTGACCCCTGGTTCTTGTGTTATGTGAAGGGGTAAATAACACTTCCCTATTCACTTTGTCTACACCATTCATGATTTTATAGGCTGCTATCATATTCCTCCTCCCTTTTAGTTGTCTCTTTTCTAAACTGAACAGTCCCAGTCTTTTTAATCTCTGCTTATATGGAAGCTGTTCCATACCCCTAATTGTTTTTGTTGCCCTTCTCTGTACTTTTTCCAATTCTAATATATTTTTTTGAGATGGGGTAGCTAGAACTGCACACAGTATTCAAGGTGTGGGCATACCATGGATTTATATCGTGGCATTATTTTATTTTCTGTCTTATCTATCCCTGTCCTAATAGTTCCTAACATTCTGTTTGCTTTTTTGACTGGTGCTGCACATTGAGCAGATGTTTTCAGAGAACTATCCATGATGACTCCAAGATCTCTTTCTTGAGTAGTAACAGCTAATTTAGAACCATCATTTAGTGTGTATATTTGGGATTACGTTTTCCAACGTGTATTATTTTGCATCCTCTGCAGTGAAGACTGATGCAAAAAATTCATTTTGCTTCTCTGCAATGGTCTTGTCCTCCTTACACCACTTGGGGTGTTCTCTTGTATTCCTTGCACAGCCTGCTCTAAAGCCAATGCTTGTTTTGGGAGTGCAAGAAATGCAGTGGTGAATGTAAGTATCTTGAGAACTCAGGGTCACTGCCACTGTGTCAAGCTGAAGGTGTCTGACTTCTATTTCCTATGGCACTGAGGCCCCTTCACAGACACAAATATAAAGACATGCAGCAATGTGCAAATATATTTTAGCTGCATTGCAAGGGAGCAAAGGCTGCCTAATAAACATTGGTCAGAGGAACTTGTTTTGTGGTTCCCTTTTTTTGGTTCTGTTATTAAATGAAACACAAATGCAGTAATTTTATTTAGGACATCGAATCAAACCATAGTATAACTGTTACAGATACTTCCCTAAATCATGTTTCATTTTCTTTTTTGTCTCATCATAATTACTCTAGAGAAAGTAAGAAATGAGCCTAAGACAAGCTAGCTTCATTTTGTCACATTTCATATCACTTTAATTGTCGACAACATCAAGAAAACAGACATTTGAAATTGGCCAACGCTATAATTGAGACTGCGATGAAACAGCAAGAAAAACTTGGGGATTTTTGTCAGAAATAGTTTCTTTATAAGACTGAAAAGTAATGCCTCAAAATGTAATGTGTCCAGTAAAGCTTCCTGAAAATATTATAGCCATTACTTTAAAATAATATTGTTCGTCCTTCATTCTTTAACCCATGTGGGTTTACAATTCCCCATCACACTTTCTTTTCAACATATGTTTGATTCTGAGCTAAAAAAACTGACATTCATTTTACAGAGATTTTGTACACAATGGACTAGTCACAAGTAAGGGCCAGATCTCCCAGCAAGTGTAAACTGCTGTAATTCCAGTAATAACAATACTGATGTACAATAGTTGAGGATCTGGCCCTAGAGCTGTGAAAATCTTGGCAGTTTTGCTTTACTGTGTTTCACATAAATTCTTCACTTTTGATCCATATGGGTTTCCTAAACATTTCAATTCAAAGCTCAATTTATTTAAGTTTCACCTCGTTTATGGTGTTGGCACTGTTGTTTATTTGGTTTACATGGTTTTACCTGGATTTACTTCAAAATGGGGCCATGTTCACTCAAAAAGTTCATGAACGTTAATTAACCTACAACTGACTTGGTCTACATTTCAAGGGCTAGATCCTCCAATGGTGAAAATAGGCATATATCCATCATTGAAGCTGCATCCATTTACTCTAGCTGAGGAACTGAGAGTGCAGCAAAATAGGAAGCTGTTCACTACATTTCCCATGGTTTAGTATTTTCTGATCATTTTGTACAGCTCCGGTCAAGAGTCACAAACTGACAGGGAGAGCAGAGGGCAAAGGAAAAGAAAAACAACTAATTCATAGACAGCTTTATAAAACCATTCTTGTTGGCCCTGTAAAAAGAAACCTAACAAAATGATAACTGTCTCACTGCTGAAGCTATGCAATAAATGAAGTGATTGTTGTGTGGGAGATGCATATAGATAAAAGACATCATTGCTCAATACGGTAGTATATTAAGCAAGAGTCTAGGTTCTCCAAAGAAAACTGTGTGAAAAAATTCTCACTGTTGACCAAACCAAATAAATAAATATATCATGTTTTTGGTTGGCAAAAATTAAAGTGGACCGTTATATAAGCTCTGTTTAACAAATACAGAGCAGGGATGTTATGACAAAAGAAGAACTAGAAGTCCAAGACTAATACACAAGTTAGATGTTTCTGGGAAATTATTAGCCTGATTTGTAAAAGATATATAGATGGGACTTCAGTAAAAAGCTACACTATGGGGGGAAAGTGAATCTTTTTTGCCTCATATTTTTAGAAAAAGAAAGGCCGTTGCCAACCCTTAGTGATCAGGTGGTTCAAAGCTGCTACACCTTCTGCTTAAGTATCTCGATTACTCTCAGCAAAAATCCCAGAACACATTTTGTACTGTGGTACCTTTCTATAACAGAACTGAAAGATCTTTGACTGGATATTGGGACAATTATGGCCTTCCGTAAATAACATCTGAGCAGTAACAACACACAAGGTCAGTAGGACCTCTCACATGATTAAGTGCTTTGCTGAACTGTGACCTAAAAAAGGTAAATGTCCTGTGGAAATAGGCTCTGGATCCCATGTTCTTTTTCACCTCTGAACATCATTATACTGACACCTACAAGCTACCTACTTCTGAAGATTGTCCGAAAGGATACTGACAAAGATGTAGCTGGACAATGACAACGTACTTATGGATATAGGCAAATGTGGACAGATCTCTTTCTCTGCCTTGTTCGACAAGACTTGTTGAATCCTCATTTATTACTACTTTCATTTGTAGTTGTTTTGGCAGACTATGTATTATTGCCTTATAATTCCCAGGAAAATAATAAACGTCCTTCTAAAAATAAAATTCTGCACGTAAAAAAACATATGTTTTACTTGTGAATATCACAAAAACCCCCACCAAATTGTTTCATGGCTCATTTCAGCAGGAACACCAAAAAACTTCAGACAGCACTGTATACCGACATTTTCTTTAATGACAAAGAAAAATAGGGGAAAAGAGCAATGTTCCAGCCACAGAGCTTTCATCAAAGCTGAAAATAGTTGACAAAAATATGAGGAAGGATGGCCTAGTGGGTAGGGCATTAGCTTATATTTCAGGTTCCATTCCCTGCTCTGCCACAGACTGTGTGACCTTGGGCAAGTCATCTGGGAAACTCAGGCATGGAGAGGCTACCTATAAAAATGCTGAGAACAGTACTCTGCTACCTCATAGAGGTCTTATAAGGAATAAAACATTTTAAACTTGTGAGGGGCTCATATTCTTTGGTAATAGGGGTCATATCTGGCTGTTAGAAGTGACTAAATAGATACAGCACACAAACAAACAAGCACAGTTGCGGATACTACTTATTATGGAACACATGAATTCATTCTAGTGATGAAAGAACTTAAATGGTTTGAGATGAGTCATTTTGGTTAAGTACCTAAAATATGGATGCTTCTCCAAATTATCCAAAACTCTTGGGTTGGTAAAACATGGCTGGACATTTAATAAGAACATCTTTTCTTGCATGGCTTCCAATAGTTCCTGCTTTGAGGAAAAAGGAACACTCTCCCAGTATTCAGAGTAGCAGCCGTGTTAGTCTGTATCCGCAAAAAGAACAGGAGTACTTGTGGCACCTTAGAGAGGTGCCACAAGTACTCCTGTTCTTCTCCCAGTATTGTGGCTCTTAATGCATAGCAAAGTGTACCCAAAATCTGCAGCAAAATTGCTGGCTTCTCTGGCAGCCTTATTTAGATTAGAAAAGGTATGGTTTTACTGAGTTATATAAGACACTCGATGCAATCAGTGCAGTGTCCTCTGTGTTATTTATGTTGATATTAAACTCAATTTATTTAACATTGCCACAAATGTTCAGTTTTCAACATACCAAAGATTTTTTCATGCCAATACATGACTGCATGGCAGAAGAAGTTGTCAAGGGTGAAGCTGGAGCTATTTTTGGGTGCTGGATGGGGGACAGTTGGAGATTTTAGCAATGTTGGAAGTTTGTGAAGTAGTTTCACTGTGGGATAATCACACTGGATGCTATTGCTAAAATGTCTGGCAGTACGCTCAAAAACAATGACAACATTTAACTTGTCACCTTTAGGGTTCTAGCCCAGAGAGATAAATAGGGCATGCTAGACCTTCCAGAGCTCTTTTTTCCAGGCTGTTTTCAGATTCAGACAGGAAACCGAGGCACAAAAATATAGCTGTTTAGAAAATATTTCTCTCTCATGGAAAATTTCTATGCAAATGAAAAAAAAGTGTCAAAATTTTCCACAGAAAAATGTTGCTTTGTTTGGGGAAACCTGAAAATCTTTGGCCAAAATAACTCCTAAACAAACAAAAAACAACCCAACATTTTGATCTGGAACTGCTGTCCTGATGTACATGGGAGTTGTAATTTGGTTGTCTCTTCCCCACATCCCAGTTTGCCTGTATAGGCTGGGCTGCCTGGCCTTCCATGATGCACCACAGTCTCCTCTCTTGCTGAGCCACCATGATGCATCCTGGGAGTCCCTGGCTGTGATGAATCTTGGGAGATGGGAACCTGACCCATAAAGGAGAAAGGAGCAGGAGGCACTCAAATTACAACTCCCATAATGCACTAGAGAGGGATTTCTGCACTGAAATTTTTCAGTTTTCATCCAAGATTTTTGGATTTTTAGATTGTGATTACATTTGAAATTTTTGGAGAAAGCAGACATGTGAAAAATATTGTTTAGTTGAAAACCCAGTGTTTTCAGTCAAAACTTTTTGATGGAAAATTTTTGACCAGCTCTAACAAAAAGCTTAGATGCACACTGTTGGTTCTGTGCAAATAATTACGCAATGACAATAAGAGATTTGCTGATCGTCACACAGAACATCTATGGCACATCCAAAATATGACTCCAGATCTCCTGGGTCCCAGTTCTGTGCCTCAGCCACAAAAATCATACTTTCTTCTGTAAATACTATACAATTTTTTCATATATTCATTCACACACAAAGCCCTATTACACACACACAAGCTTATTTCAGGACTGCTAAGCCTTCCTGGATTCCACTGTTTGACAATTAGACACATATGATTTGTACAAGGGAGCACCAATGGAAGAGCTATATTTTCTTTGAATTGGCAGGTGATAGGAGCAGAAATCTTCTGCAAGGAGGTTTATTTTTAAAAATCTCCTAGTGGATCAAACATGCTGAAAGAACTAATTGCAAACATCAGTGACGGCTAGTTTGAGCTTGTTCCTAAAATGACAGTTGAAAGGCCCAAGTATTTTTGACACTCATCAGCACCATATACCTTTGATTACTTGCAAGTGGTGAGACAGAGTGAAGCATATGTGTGCGTGTGCCTTTGCTTTACCTCGTACACATGTTCATCCAATTAAGAGGAATAATGATTCATTAACAAAACAGATACTAAAAAAAGTCTTATTTCAGACAATCACTGCTACTTCCTCAGCTTTTCCACTTCATTGCTGCTTATGTGAGTAAAAACAACAAGTTAAATGGAGACCTTCTGGACACCGGGGACCAATTAATGCCACGTGACTTCCTCCCAAGCCTCCATGAAAATAACTATATTATAATGGTCTGTGATATTAATATCGGCTTTGGGAAAGTCAGGCAGCAGCTCCATAGGGAAGGAAGTGGGATGAGCAAGTACTGTGGAATGTGCAGTATTTGACAGAATAGAAGCAGTGTCTCTCTATAAGTTGCATTTAATTGCTTCTTGCTATATCGCTTTGAGAAAGGAAAAGTTCCTTTCAAAAATTGAGAGGACTGTGATGACCTCAAAAGTTTCATTATCACGGTATGTGGAAATAGCTCTCGTTAAATCTACCTTTTCAGCAACTCTTCACCGAATTCATCTCACATATCTGTGTACCTGCCTGAACCTGAGAGGTAATATGGAGTGACTTCAGCTGTCCGAAATATAAAGTCAAGAAGTCAAATTTAGTGGAAGTCAAGTGGGAGTCTAAGTTGGTATGGTTTACATCTCTTTCTGGCCCCCTGAATGTGTGCTCCATTCCCACTACATCTTTTGGAGCCTGATTCTGATCATGACATGTATGTGCATTGGAAGTAGCTTCCTATTGAAATAAATGGAGTTACACTGGTGAAGAAGTGTCATTGGTCAACTCAAAATCCAACCCCTAGACTCCTTTAGAATTATTTTACTTAGAACCCTGCATATTTACCAATTATAATTATAATTTGTACTGCCCACCATGCTAGTCACCGTACAAACACATAACATAAACAGTCCTTATACAATCTAAGCATAGAGGACAGCCAACAAGTGGATACTATGAACAAGCAGAGTAAACACAAGGTAACAATAAGACTACAATGACTAGCAGTCATAGGACTGTTTGTAATTTACTAATGTGTAGTGTACACTCTCCCTTACTTATCACTTTTGAATTTGGTTCACTGAATCTGAGGGTAGAGCAGTCTAAAGTCTATATTGGTTTAACTCACATGCCATGGGGCCAAGTGACAAGAGTGTAAGGAAAGCAACTAATAGGAGGGTGCAAGTTAAAAAAGTACACAACTGCTTCAGCATACAACTTCTTTCAGCTCTTTAGCGTGCAAGTGAAATGAACTTAGACTCCAGAGACTCATGTACACATCAGTAAGGGGGTGTAGGTAGGTTGTGGAATATGTCTATACTGCACTAGAGAGGTGTGAGTGTAGACATACCTGAGCTAGCTTTGATCTAGCATGCTGCAATCACACCTGCAGCGTAGATGCTCCAGTTGAGAGTCTAATTGAGTGGAAAGTAGCATCCATTTGTTGTCTGTCCTCTTTGCTTAGATTGTTTAAGGACAGTTTCTGTTATGTGTTTGTACATTTGTATTGGGTGAGAGGTCTAATTTGGATCAGCACTGAAGTTCAGGAGTTTATCCAACATCTGAACCCCTTTTGTGTAGAAGCCAAACTGGATATCCCACAAACAGACTCACGAGCTTTCCAATACTTCCTGGTTTTGCCCAAGTCAGAAATATGAGAACAATTTACCCCAGGATATTTCTATATTTCTGCTTCCAGTTCCAGCTTTAATCAAGCTATAGGGAAGCTTTTTCCCCCTCTCTTTTAAATGATACTTTACCAAGCTTTTTTCAAACCTGAAATTGTTTTGAATTCAGTTCCATCTGAGATCTGGATGATGGTACAGGGCAGATATTGCTTTATACTACCTGGTTCTCCCATCTCTGTTGATGACTGCCATTCTTGCAATCCCCTTCCCTGATCCACGCTCAGACATTCCCATCAGTAACTGGAGAATTAGAACATCAAGCAGACTCTATGTTAAACTTTCCAAATAGCTGGGAACTCTGCCTACCCTCCATACCACAAACATGTCCCCTCATTCATCCTCATCTTCACACCCTGCATGGAACCATGAAACTCTACTCCATCTTGGGCTACCATCTCTGCTCTCTCTCCTGACCCTCTTAATTCTTCTGATGCTGCCAATCTTACTGTCTCCTAATTTCCTTTCCTCACACCTTCTTTTGTGCCATCTTCCTTGCTGCTCCCTATAAATAGAACAAATGCTCATTTCCAGTGCACCAAGTCTGCACCCACTCCTCACTCAAATCCTTCGTAAAAGCTCATGAACAGCAGTTCCCATCAGTAATATGCCTTGTTTATGCCCTCTTTATGGAAGAGGGGCAAGTGAGACCGTAACAAAATATAATCACTTTTCTCTGATCCACTCAGATCATCTTCTCCTCCCTGTGCCTGTCTTATAGGCAGTACCCTCCTCAGAGCAAGGAGTCTAGTTCTACCGAACGGACACATTGTCCACACCTAAACTAATAGTAAGTTATAATCAACATGTGGGACTAGCAGCTATTAGGATTGGTAGAACCAATCCACAGGTGATAACCAATAAGAACCAACCTGAAACTCTACTCCAAGCTGATACCTAAAGCTCTTATGATTAAAAAAATTCACTTAGCTGTCTCCATTATTTTTTGTTTTCTTGTGATTCTGCAGTTCCAGATTTTAACCAGGACAACAAGCAGTAGTGCCAAATTGCCAATGAATATACTGTTTTTGAGGTATTTCTGGTTCAGCCAGAAGTAGGAAGCATCAGAATATAAAAGAGCCTTTTCCCAGGAAATTTCCAGTCCTGTTTTATAGGCTTAAGTGGTTTAAAGAAATACATTTGATTTTTGGACAAACATTTTGATGTTTGTCAGTAACCACTATTGCGATTGCTTTCTTTCTGGAGCTACCATTATCTGGGGCACCTTGCTCTGCCTATCCAAGTGATCAATTCAAGGCATCAGTTCTAAATTAGAAGAACCAGGCTGCAATCAGATTACTTGTTTGTGTATTGGGTCCTTTTAAATTTATCCTACTCTCTCTAGCTGAAAATCATGGGCCAAATTAATCTCTGGTGTAACTCTATTCAAGTTATTTGTTGCATTATTTCAAAATTTTATTTATCTTCATAGCATTCCAAATAATTCAGCTACATAAAGGACCAAACTCATCCATGGTGTCACTCAGCTGAGATCATGGCTTACCAGAGATAGCTTTGCTCCTGTATCTTTTTCTTCCTTCAAGTCCTTCCCCAATGCCATCAAATGTATACCTAGAGATTAGTAAAAGGATAGCCTTTGTGATGCAGTCATTGATTGAAAAATGGAAGTTATTCAGGACCTGCTGGCAGGAGTGGGATGCAAGCTCCCAGCCTCAGGAAACAAGTGTAGCAACACTGCTGTTGAGTCAGGAACAACATTTTCAGAACTATTTGGTGTGGTGGCTTTGATGATTTCTTCAGACTCTGTAAGTAGACTGACAAATTGACGTTCAAGTGAAAGGTCATTTAAAAGACTTGAGGATAAAGGCATCTGGATTTACAATTAAAAAGCTGCAGAAGGTCAGTTTACAGCTCTACTGGGCTTATTGCGCAGGAGGTTCTATATATAATTTGGCAGCTTCTCCTGCTTTCTGATTGGGATTGTAGAAAATAAAAATTCCTTGTGGTTTCTTTTTTTTCCTTTTTAAACACAGTGAAGAGCTGTGGTGCTTTGGCAAGTTCAATACAAAGAAATATTGTGCTGGCATTCTCATAGTGTAAGTGACCTCAGGACTGAACTGTACAAGGGAAAAATAGGTCTCTGTTGACTAGAATGCACATTTTCTTGAATCAGCTATATATAGAGAGGTATGTAGAACACATATACTCTATGTATACAGTAGACTCTCATGCTATGCCTGACTCTTCTCACTCCACTTTCCTAAAGAAGTCCATGGACTTAAGGCTGATCCACCACATAGATTTATTTTGGTGTATTATGTTTGATGTACATCCTTTTGTCCTATTCTCATCACTTTATCTTCCCCTGAATCCCAGAGCCCCCGGAAATTCACAAGCACTGCTGCTACACCCACTGGCAAAAGAACACTCAGTAGCACAGAGGGTTAGGGCGAGGGTTAGAGTTAGCATTAAGGTTAGGGTTGAGATTGTCCCACACAGCCCTCCACGTGGCTCCAGCAGGTGGTTCCACTTTCAGGTATTTATGCAAGTATATTTATGGGTCATTTGTCCCATTACTTATCTTCCTCCCACGAACCAGGATGAAAACTGTAACTAAATCCTGGTCTACACTACAAATTTACTTTGATATAACTATGTTGCTCAGGGGTGTGAATAATCCACACCTTGGAGTGACGTAGTTAAACCGACCAAAGCGCCGGTGTAGACAGCGCTATGTCAGCAGGAGAGCTGCTACTGCCTCTCACAGAGGTGGAGTTATTAAGCCGACAGGAGAGCTCTCTCTCATTGGCTTAGAGCGTCTTCACCAGAAGTACTTCAGTGGCACAGCTGCATCGGTGCAGCTGTGCCTCTGTATATTTGTAGTGTAGACCTGTGTGACGAAGTGGGGAATTATTTTAATGTTTTGTATGACTACTGTGTGTGCCTCAGTTTCCCCATATGAGCTGCATGTTTAACTAGGTGATGGGAAAGGGTGTTTATTGTTGCAGAGGACCAGGTGTGACCCCCACCTAGCAACCTGCACCCCAGACAATGGCCTGGACACTTTGTAACTTAGCAACTGATGACCTGAAATCCCATCCCAACTAGGAAGCCAGCCAGTTTTGGCCAGTGGGAGAACAAAGGGCTGAAGAGAAAGCCACCAAGTGATCTGTTTGCCCAGGAAAGACGACAAAGAATGGAGGAGAGGTTTTGGGGGAGGTGATATAGTGTGGTCGGCTGGAAGGAGAAACGCTTCTGGACTGGGGACAAAGTGGGGTCTGGGCCCACTCAGACTCAGGACAAACCCAGTTGGACTGTACTGTAACTTTCTATTCTCGAGGCTATCCAAGAACTTTCTATGCTGTGTTCCAGACTTCCAATAACCCTTCTGTTTTACAACGCTGGCCAAGAGTCACTCCAGTCTAAAGAGGTTGGGGGTGTGGAAGCCTCCCAGAGTGGACTCACTGAGGGGAGCTCATGGAGTGAGGCAGGCATGCTGAAGGCTCAGAGGTACAGTCCCAGGAGGCAGTGGTGTCAAAGGGCTTACCCCAGTGAGAGAGCGTGACCCAAAGGAGGGTTAACACTCTAAAGGGGTCTTCCCAGGGACTGTTACAGAGCCATGGGAGAACACTGGACTGGACCTGTGGTTGTGTGATAACTTGCCTCCAAAAAATTCCTACTCATAAATACACTTCAGGAAAACAAAACAAAGAAACAACCAACAACCTTATGAAATGTAGTACTAAATTGAGATTATTCCTTATCAAAACTGATGTGGTTGATTTCCCTTTTCCCATCCCTTCAATAGGCTTTGTACAATGTTTGCTTCTGGTATCAGATTCACATTGGGGTTCACTCTAGAAATAATGTAGTAATTTCTAAGCAGTTGCTCTATTAAAAGACAAAACAAAACAGTGAAGTCAAAAATATCATGAAGTGCTTTTCTCCAGAGCTCAACTATAGAACGTTTCAACATTTCCTTTCCTATCTAGAAGAGTATTTTTGGTTCCCATTCAGTGTTTTTAAACATAAAACACTCTGAGAAGAGGTTTTATGATATAAAATAATATGTTTACCCCTTCTGAGACTGTTGTGAAGGATGCAGCACATGGGGGCACCCAAGTATGGCCCAGAGGGTAAAGTGCAATCTACAGATATTCTTCTGCAGTCCTCTTTATCTTAATTTAATAATCAGAACAAAGTTGACAAATAACATGTTGCTATTGCTGGTGAACTCAGCCAGCAAGTAGTACTTTCTCTTCATCCATCACAGAAGGGACGTCTTGTGCCTAAGAATTACCCTGGAGACTCAGGAGACCTGGGGTCAAGATCCAGCTCCCTATATGAGCTTGGGCAAGTCACTCAGTCCGTGCACATCAGTTCTTCATCTGTAAAACAGGGATGATAATCCTTCCTTTCCTCTCTCTGCCTTGCCTCTATTGACATTTAATTCAATTCAAAGGTAGAGCTGGGTGACATTTTTCAAATTTTGACTAAGGAAATGGGGAAAAATAATTGTGAAAGTTTTCACTACTCCCTCCCTTCCTTTTTATGACCGGTTACAATTTGGTGGAAACATTCTCACATTCAACATAGCAAAAGGGATACAAATATGAACAATTTGTAAACAAAGTTCCTGTTTTGTGTCAACTTTTTTTTAAATCTTGGCCAGCTCTACCCTTATATGGAGGTGAGGCCCACAAAAACTATATCTCAGAGGTTCTCAGCCAGGGGTATGCGTACCCCTGGGAGTACACAGCGGTCTTCCAGGGGGTGCATCAACTCATCTAGATATTTGCTTAGTTTTACAACAGGCTACATAAAAAGCACTAGCAAAGTCAGTACAAACTAAAATTTCATACAGACAATGACTTGTTTATACTGTTGTATATACTATAGCAGTGTTTCTCAACCTGCGGGTCTTGATTTATTTTAGACTCGTATGGTAAATACTTTTGTATTTTTATGTCTGAATTTGTAAGCAAGTAGTTTTTAAGTGAGGTGAAACTTTGGATACGCAAAACAAATCAGATTCCGGAACGGGGTACAGTTGTCTGGAAAGGTTGAGAACCACTGCTATAGCACACAGCATGCAATGCATTAAGATAGTGAGGGTACAATGGAGAGTTTAATGCTGTAATCACCATGAGTTGCATTCCCACTTTAAAGAACAGGTCACGGGGGAAGAGGAGGGGAGGCAGGGTTGCATGATTACTGAAAGCCACAGTTGGCTACCCCTGTCTTAGTACGGCAATACACTCCATTTTATGCACATAGTATGAATGAGGCCTTTGGCTGAGTAAAGTTTTGGCACCAATGAAGAATATATTTTCCCTCCTCCACTCATGGAGAAGTCCCAATCAGATGAATGATATTTCCAGGCACATTCTGAATGGGACATACAGAAGACAGCCCTTAAAAGCACAAGCAACTTCACTTTGGTGGATCCTGAAGGACGACTGCTTTGCCTCGCGCACTCCTATCTGACAGCTTATCATACACAAACCCTAGGACAAGCCCATGTTTCTCAGGAAACTGCTACATAAATATTACCTTTCTTTTCTAATCCAACATCCCTGGGAAAAGGATGCTGTCAATCACATTGTGTGCAACTCCTACTTAAAATCTTGCCAATGGTAAGTTGACACTATTCTTAGACTAATGTGCTTCGTAGCAGGATGCAAACATGTTAAAGATCTCCTAGCAACTTGTTTTGGTTCTCCTTGGCAAGATGCTTTCAAGGCAAAAGGTCTGGTCTGGACAAATGCAGGAACTGAGGCCAGAGCCTCAGCTGGTGTAAGCTGGCATAGCTTCCTTGCTGTCAGTGCAGCTATGCAGCTTTACACCAGCTGAGGCTCTGGGCCTCAAGGATTTTAAGACAGATTTTCCCCTCCACATTTGAGGGACACAACCAC
Source organism: Chrysemys picta bellii (assembly GCF_011386835.1). Taxonomy (NCBI): domain Eukaryota; kingdom Metazoa; phylum Chordata; order Testudines; family Emydidae; genus Chrysemys; species Chrysemys picta. The sequence continues at coordinate 160,652,612 of NC_088793.1, read as the reverse complement.
CTGCTCTGGGTGACCCTAAAGCTCCGACTATCAGAAGCTTGGACTGGAAAACAGGAGAGGGATCACTCAAAAATGTGCCCTGTTCTATTCATTCCCTCTGAAGCATCTGGCACCAGCAACTCTAGGGAGACAGGATACTGGGCTAGATAGATCATTGGTCTGATTCTTATATTCCTATAATTGCCCAGGATAACAACAGGGCTAAAGTTTTAAAAGAACTAAAAGAGATAAAGAAAGACAAGGACATGGCATACTTGCAGATGCATAGGAAACAAGGTCACTTTTGTGGCTTACCACCCGTGACAGTGTTTCATTAGCAACTCACCTCCTGTGTCACTAAATGTTCTGCCGCCTTTCTGCTCATATCAGAATTGTCAGTCCAGGCCTAATACCTGTTCGCAGGTTCTCCCCTCCCCCTACATTGTAAATAACTCAGTAATTCAGTGTCCGGTTGAACAGTGAGGCTCCAACTCAGACTTGTCCTCAGTTCCTTTGTGAACATTTCATGATGCCTCGTTCTGGTTTATGATATCAACAGAACCATTTCTGGAAGAACCTGTGGATTCTGCTCCTGTGGATGCTGCATTTGCTTCCTTATTAGAAGCAACTACTTATGGAATAAGCGTAAAGTCTTGTAAGTGCATTGTGAGAGAGAACCACAGAGCAAAGCTGAGAGGTTCCGGCATCCAGAATAGGTGAAATTCACCTGTCCCCACACAAAGCAGAGTGAAACAAATGGTCTTTGTGTAGGGAACTAAGAAGGGATGGAGGAAATGGTATCCACACATACAAAAGCAGTGAGAAGCCCGCGGGGCTTTTCTCCGCTGTTATTTCAGCCTACCAGCAGCATCTACCCCTATCCAGGGTTGCAAGTGTTCTCAGCTAATGGACCTCCACAAGTGTGTGTGCCGTGACCTTTCTGGCCCTTCTAGCAGCAGGTTATGTGCAGCTGGCACAAATACATTCAGGGGTTTCAGAGAGCCCCTTGCATGGCTACCTCTCCTGCACAGTGCTAGCCCAGTCTTTTGCAGTACAGAGAGCCCTGCGAGCGATACCTTTGCCCATTGTCAATGAAACACAATGTGATAGCCCCAACAATACCTTGGGATTTATTATAGAGCTTCCCCCTAACCTTTCCAAAATAGTATTTTTGGTTCTTATGCATTGCTTTTAGTTAGATAAGTAGTAATTTCTCTCCATCCATAGGTCTGGGTTCAGTTTCTGGCTGTCAGAGACTCCCTTTGCGATCTGGGGCAAGTCACAATTTCTCTATGCTGCAGTCCCCCCATCTGTACAGATGGCACATTAATCCTTCCTTCCCACCCTTGTCTGTTTGGTCAATTTAGATGGTAAGCTGTTTGGGGCAGGGCTTGTCTGTATGTTTGTACACTGCCCCCGATCGCAGGGAGGGTTTTTACGTGCTATTGCGCTATAGATTCATAATAAGAAAAATATAGGTACAATCACACATGATGATGCTTTGTTTGTGCTTTATATATTAGATACGTAACATAGGTGCCAACCTCTGGCTCCAACTAGTTGTCAATTAGGCCCTGACAGAATCTGGGCAGCCCTGCTACATAGACTGTTAGTGCATGTTGCTATTGTCAGCATAAAAGAATTTTTTTACCAAGAGGAAAACTAATCTCTTTTGCTAAGCAAAGAGGAAGTCCTGACCTTTCTGAAAGTTGCATGAAGGGACAGATTCTGAGCTGCACCTCACAGGAAGCATGACCCAGACAGACAGGGCCAAAGGTAACAGTGAAAGACTTTGCCACTACCCCATTTCTGGGTTGGCTGGAGGCTGATGTGGCCCTTGGCATAAATTAGAGCAGCCCCAGGGAAAAGCCTAATTTACAGCAGGCTTAATTGGCTGGAGGGCTGCAGACATACACCTTAGACATTACTCATGCACATAAGGAGAACTCACTTGAGTAAGGTTTAGGTGGACCCATAGAGTATGTATCTGTTCTCTACCAGTGATTATCATTTTTCTATTTTATTCAGACCAATCCTTCAACCTGTACTTAGGCAGAGTTGTGGGAATGTCAATGGGAATACCCACTTGAGTCACAGGACGGGACCCATTGAGTGAGGTGAGGGAAAACAAGGATGTTAATTGTTTGACTAACTTGCAAACTTAACGCTTTTTCCATGCGTGAAAAACTGGAGTGTCATATAAATGCATGTTGCTGAGCTTTCTATTTTTGATTGATTCCCTCCTTTTACTAGTTTTCCTTCAACTCTGCTTTCCAGTGTCACTGAGTTATTAATATCCAGATCCAAATCTTGCAGCTTCACTGAAGGGGAACGTGTATTAAAATACCAGATTTGCCAGCAAACATCTGCACCTTGCAAGCTTATTGTAATACTATTATATGAGCAAGCCATTGTAAATTCTTTTAAGTCTGTAACTTATTTCACGTTAACACACTGTGTTTTACAACAGCATTTCAAAGTTTATGACCTTTTTTCTTTAGCCGCTTGTTCCAATTGCATCTTATATTTCATCAAATATGGTAAAGAAACCATGAGAATAAATTGATGCTCCATATGAATTCCCTTTTAAATGGATGCTGCCAAAGTGCTGTAAAATGGTTTTCCTTTTTAGCCCTACTGAACTGTGAGTAGGTTTCTGAGGCCAAATTCTATGGGGAAACATTATGACCATTTAAGGTTTCCAAACTTTATGCTTCAGTACAAGAGGCCTAAGGTTGAGGATTTAAAATGGATGAAGTGGAGAAATTTGCACTTCCTTAAGAAAACATATAGCATTTCCTTCCATGTGTCAGAAGTGAAAACAAAAAATACAAACTAATTCGTCATGAAATTTTCCTTTTATAATTCCCTCTTTGGTCTACCCCCACCTAACAAGTCATATTTCCTACTCTTTCTTGTCAGCTTTATGGCCTGTTGGTCACAGTTTCAATAACTGTGATGGACGGTCTTCTGTTCTATATATTATGTACAAGAATTCTGCTTAAAACTCTGCTTGTGTTCACAGCTTGTTTTCTGCCACCCACTCTCCATATCTCTTCACAACACACACACTTCTCTCTTTGGGAGATGTGTATCATTTAGGGTCATTAGCTAAATAAAATATGATGGTTTACTGTTTGGACCTAGTTGGACACTGGTGTAAAATGAAAAGCTATCATATTTATGAGTTACGGTTTGTTAATAATACATTGGAATCCATTAATTAAAGCACATTCATTCCAGACACGTGACTTCAGCCTTTTGTTTTTCACTCAAGCAATATTATTTCAAATGCAATGTTGATTTTTGTCTCCCAGGCATTTTATAAACCTCAAGGGATCCATAGCATCAATTATTTTTTTTCCTTATATGCAAGACCAAAAAAAAAAAGAGAGAGAGAAAGAAGCACATTAGCCAGATAATCTGGAATTATTATTCAAAAGAAAAATAATCAAAACAAAACCAACAATCAAAAGCTTCAGCCAGCTGAGTAAATGTTATTGTCAACAAAGAAAATGCAAAAGTCTTCAACAGCGGCTCTTTCCTAAAAATAACCAAAAACTTCCATAGTTCATAGATTTGTCAGTAAGCCCCGGGATCATCTTGGCTAAGATTTTTTTGTCAAAGTTCATGTACTCAAGCCTATATTCATTTACTCTGTTTTGAATGATAAATTCATTAGTGCCTTGCAGGTGGATTATCCAGAAATTAGAGAATCCAGAAACTCAGAGGACTAGTAGAAGTAAAGCATGTAAATAGTCCCAATTTTATATTTGCTTCTTCAGCGAAGTCCCAGCCCAAGCTGTTCCTCTTTTGAAACTATGCTGCATTTAAGTGTAATATAAAGAAGAATCTTATTTTCTCTTTCTTCCCACTCCCCCCCACCTCAATATTTCTTAGTATTGTGGATGTTAAGAGCAGAATTTAGCCTTCCTTTGAAGACTTTTTTTTTTTTATTAAATCACAGCTGTGTGGTCTCCAGCCAACTCAAACTATCTTCCCACTTCAGTTCATAGGATCTCGCTGCATGCCCAGTCTGCTCAGACTTGTTATGCAGATAACTGATCAACCCAACTGAGAACTTCACACTGGTAACAATGTTCACAAAAAAAATCCAAAATTTCTCAGTTAACTACTTCACTCCTTTACGGGAAATGATTTTTTAAAAAACCATCAGGAAACTGTGAAGGCGGCATTGTTTGAAAAACAACCACAAACAAATTACAAAACTTATCCTAACTTATTTGAGACATACAAGAGGATAATTAAATATATAATCAAATTTTACTATTTCTAGTTTAATTTAGCAGAATAAACTCCATGAACATACATTGTATGTCTTTGTTAAGAAACTAGCATGGAACATTTCACATGTAGTTGCTTCTTTGTGGGTAACAAATTGTCTTTTATTTCACAAGCTTGCATTAAACAAAAGCTCCTCCAACACTGATCCAGCCTAAAGAGTTATACTTTAAAGAAATTTAAAAGGCAAACATTGGTTGTATTTAAATACTGATTTAGTAATCATAAACTTCTCTGGCAGTATCCTTTGGAAACTAAATCCATAAATTTTATTAGTATTAAATGTTTCTAATGGGAGTTGACAAATAGTTGAACTGACTTGCTTTTTCTCTGCACTTGGCAAAAGGAAAGGAAAAAAATCCCTATTACCCAATGAGAAATGCATTAATATGAAAACCCATTCATCTCAATTTTATACAAATATAATTTAAGACCTTTTACGACCATTGGTGAAATTACAATGTGCCGCAGGGAAGCTGCAAAAATTTTATGAGAGTAATAAAATTGTCATTGTAATACCATTAGAGGGTGCAGGGACAATATAGACATTTGAATTACCTATTGCTTTTATGCCAGGTTGAAAAAACTACATGAAGGAATTATAGCATATAATGGAGACAACTGTTGAAACAAGCCAGAGGAATGAAACCGAGGTCCACTTCTAGATGGGTTAAGAAAAATCCCCATTAGAGCCCTGGAATCAAAATAACCTTCCCATTTGTGTCGACAGCAATGAATTTTAAGTGAGCAGCCTGCTTTATTTTTGTGTAAACAACTGGACTGAGACCAACTAATTAAGCAGTTATTACTCAGATAAGGTAGCGTCTCATCTAATAAATGATGTTTTTAGCTTCTGTAACACACATTTCCTGCTGTTGCACTCAAATCTGGCTCAAGGTAAGAATGATGGTGGTCTCTCTTATTCTGCCTTTGTAATTCAGAGCCAAAAATCTCTTAGGTAGCTCATGGCAAAACGATGAAAATCTACCATGGGATTAACATAGTGTTAACTTTCAAGGAATGAAAAATCCCTTTATTGAAGAGCACTGCTGCTAGGGTATCTTCAGGGAAAGATTGCTGCACTCTCGTTGCGTGTGCAACAGATGAACAAAAGGAAAAAGCAAGGAGAAACCAAGAGAGGGAATCTCTGGTATCAACATTTCATTAGCTGTGTTCAAGAGAGTAATAAAAGAACTGAAACAGTTCAAGCATCTGCCCTTGGCTGAGGGACAGGTAATTATGCACTGTGGACTCCACTCCCTTGGAACAGTTGTCTTTGATTTCTATCTCCTCTTTTATTATAACTGAAATGAAAAACTCCTGATGAAGCCATTACAGTTTGGTATGAAATTTACAAACAAAGAAGGAACCTCTGCAAAGTTGCCAGAAGACTTTTAAAGACGGGTGGAAATATATGGGCACAAGCTGTAAAATTTGGTGCTAGATCTCAAAGACCCCAGTGTTTGGGAGAGGGAGGTTTGGGGTGTCTGGCTCTGGGATTTTGGTTTTAGTTCCAACCTTAGTAAATACTTAAGAGTGAGAATAAGGAAATTAATTTTATTTTCTGTTTGATAAGAGCCAGATATGTGGCAACTGAGCTAATTGCTCTTAATCCAATCAGTGATTATTCCATTACCATTGAGGTTATGAAAAACGGTGCTGTTATCTTACAGTAAAAATTTGTATCAGAGATTCTGAGCTTAGGTTCCACATCATAATAGTAACTTCATATACCTTAAAGTCTAGGAGCTATGCAATCCCAAAGGGGAGTACGAGAGTGTAAGAACCTCACTTATCTCCCTACAGGGGCTACCTGGATTTACTTGCCACTTAAAGTCTTCACAGGAGAAGCTGGGTGGGGAGTGAATATGGAACATAGCCTTTGTTCCACACACCTTTCCTCTCCTACTTATTAGTGATTAATTTGGGGATATTCAACTTGAAATCCCTTAAAGAGGCATGATTTTCAGAAAGTGCTGAGCAACTGCCCTCTGAAAAATCAGGACCTTTAATATGTCCTACCTTGGACACCCCAAACTGAGGCACTCAAAAAAAATCACTGGTCACTTTTGAAAATTTAGGTAGCCATCTTTATTCAACTGCCTCTTGTGCACCCTTGCCACTAGGTGGCAGTACAACAGTACAAGACTTTTGAAAGAGGGCCATCACTTAAATGAACAGGGACAAAAATAAGGCCAGAAGAGAATGAGGAGGAGCTTTCTAGATTTGGTATTCTACTAAAAGAAAATTAATCTTTCATTCACAGTAATGGACGCTGTTCAACAATCTGGTCTCTTGTCATGCTACTCACAGATTTCATACTTTGCCAACAAGACATTTTCCTGCACTGAATCTTCGTATTTGTGTTCATTTTACTTTGGCTAATATGTCTTCTGAGTAACCACAGTATAATAAATTTCATCGAGCATGACCAGCATACTTAGTTCATATTATTCATTTGCAGTCATTTATTTTTTTCCAGCCTTTATTCTCCCCCCCTCTCCCCAGTCCTCACTCCCCAGCACTTACTTTGTGGAATGACAATAATACACACAGAGAGCCGCCTGGTTGAAAAGAACTTAAACATAAGTAAGAAGATCTGTCTGTACTCACACCTGTTTTAAGATTTGTTATCCTTAAAAAGAAAAGCTGTAGGGATTCACTCTGTTTCTTCCTTGTAGATCCCAGTGGAATATACCATTAAACCGCAGGGAGGAGAGAAAGCCTTCAGCGCACTTAAATATACTTATGTCAAATCCATCTCATTCTTCCAGCCTTCTTTCCTCAGTGTAGCCACCGTTCCCAAGGGCTGGAGAACATTACAACCCATTCACTTTATATGAATGGGCACAAACAGACTTTTTCACCATTTCGATATGTCTACATTTGCAGGCATATCCTGTAGGCCAACTGAAACAGCCTTAATTTCAATTTACTGTCTCCCAGAGGAGCATGCCATTCTCCTGAAAATGGAAAACTCTATGGCCATTTTCTCCCCCCTTCAAGTTGAGATCTGAACTGGAAGTAAAATTTCTCTCAAGATTAATGGACTGTAGTTTTGATGCTTAAAACAGGGCACATGATCTTTATTAATCAAGTAATGAACAAGTTGCACCAAAGCACGGTGTTTGGAAGGTGTCCAGAGTCACTGTATACAACACAGCTAAAGCCTTTTCTAAGTCCCTGTAGAATGTCGCTATTCTAAGAGCAAGAAATTATGTCTTAGTGGACATTTTGCTCTGCTAGTTTCTTATTAATAGCTATTAATTAAAAAACAAAAAGGAAAAAGAAAAGAAAAGCTGAGTTCTCTGTTATGAAAAAGGCCTGTAAAGGCTGTGATGCTTTTCACTGGTAATCTAGTCAGACCTGTATTTATGTTAGAACTTCTTCAGTCCACAGTAATGATCAGAAACCCCATTGCAGACTGCTAAATGTTGTGGTTTATCAAGTCTGCTACAATACACCCACAAAACAAGGAAACAGCATATAAAATGCTGGGGGACTTGGTGGGAGGCCTGTGATGGTAAGAGAAGGTTACGGAATAGCAAATGCTGAGGTATGGAAGAACACCAGTGCCATGGGACAATCCTAAGTGGTCCAAACCTTATTTTATGGCAGTAATGAAGGCCAGGGCATGGGATCAGGAGGTAATGTGTCTTACTCTGCTATCTCACAGGAATTATGACATCAGTCGCTTTGTCCCTGCACTTGGAATGGTAGTAGGAACTCACTGATCTCTTCTTCAATAAACTGTGAATCTAGAAAATCACTGTTCAGTGTATTTTTCTGGTTTATGGACATGTGGTTCAGTCAGGTCAGACTGAATGTTCAGTGGTGTCCTGACCACCAGCCTGTAGGTTTCATGCACATGTCTGTAGTATGTCTGTATCTATAACCTATTTGTGAATTACTGTCTGTAGGGAATCTAGGGCTCAGGTCTGAATTCTTTGGGCAGGGAGTTTCATTGAACTCGCGGGAAGTTTGGACTAGGCAGATTTGTAAACAGGAGCACAGCTTTATGATTTTTACAGCACAAGTCACTGCTGCCATTTAATGAACAAATAATTAAACAACACAAGCAGGGCAAGACCTCTGTGTAAATAAGTCTAAACACCAACGTATTCTAAAGAACAACAGTAGGCCTGTCAAATTATCGATTACCTAGATTTTATTGCCATATCATGATTAATGAAATTACTATGTAACAGGCGTAGATTTGGGATTTATGCCATTAAGCATTCAAACTACTCATGGCATGGGGAGCCTGGAGGGTGGGGCCATCATTTTTATGTCATTCTCTTGGGGAAGGTGATACTTAGATTGGTGGCATGGCATCAGATAGTGTAAATTGCCTGCAGCTGTGATTTCATCCTCAGTTAGAGTTGGTGCTTCTGGGTGCACTGATAACTGAGGTCCCCAGTTAAGTGCCTGTGAGGACTGAAAGATTAGGAGTGAAATCCTGCCTAGTTGAAATCAATGGGAGTTTTGCCATTGACGTCAATTGAGCCAGAATTTCATAGGCCCCACTGATAGAATGCTCACCAGCTCAAGGAACGTGAGGTTGGCAAAATACAATAACCAGAGACTGGCACATGATATAATAGCTGGATCTAAATCTACATCCAGATCCAAACATACCCCAAGGTTAATGGGCATTTAGATTGAGGGTTTGTTTTTGTAGTTTATTAAAAAGAACCAGTAGTGAAATTTGGATCCTGATCGACCTCCAAATGTCCCCACTCTGCCCCGAGTGTTTGGCTCACACCTATCTCTGACAATAGTCAATAGTCTCTAGTAATCAAGAAAATATATTTAGGGATTATTTATTGATAGGGTTGTTAGCATCCCTAGTGGAAAATGTCTTTCTAAGTTTCTATTAGCCTGGTTGAAAAATTTCATTCCATGCTGATGATAGGAGTCATTAATTACAAGGTCTCATTCCAAGAAGCAGGGTAAATATATTTGCAAATGCATACACGTGTGGGGAAATGGAAATTTAACTGGATAGGCTGCTTTTCTTGCCCTCTTAAATGAAAAAAAATAAACTGAAACTTTACAGAACAAATAATGTGAATCAAGTCTCTTCTGGTGTTTTGTTTCTCTCTCCTTCTCTTTCCAACTTTGGATATACTCTGGAGTTTATCTGAGTCAGAGGTGAAATGTGAAAATTTGAAGTTAATTACCAGATCTGCGTAGACTACAAGGTGGTTTCAAGCAGTTAAGGCAGGAGTCCTGCTGCATGGTTTGAAAAGAGGGGCTACAGGATATCTGAACTTTTTTGAACCTCCAAAAATGTGGGGAATGGGGAGATAGGAAGACTTGGTTGCAGATTCAAGATGGGTGGGGTTTTTTTATACAGGTTTGCCAGCCTGAGCTATGTTATTGAAGCCTTTTGAATACAATTGAAAGCGATATAAGAATATGCTATTGTTTTAAATGATGGAGAGATTTCAGTAGCATTTATGAAAAACCATGCATCAAATTTTCTCCAGTAAAAACAACTCGGTTCATATGACCAGAGAGCTTTTTCCCTAATCAGACCCATGTAGAAGTATTGTACTTGGAACAACGTCATGGCAAATGAGAGACAACTGTCAAAAATGACATTGAGGCAGCCAGTGATCAGAATCTTCCATGCCTGACTCAATTTACTGTTTCTAAAGTGGAGTGCTGGTTGAATGTCAGAGCTCTGGAATGAGGTATGCATCTTACAGCTTGGTTTCTGTGAGAAGGGCCAAAGCCTTATTTCTGACTAGTAGGTCTTCAAAGATAACACTGGCAGATACAGTACATACATTAGTAGGATTGGTTATTTTTATGGTTTTACATGTTGATTTCTAAGAGAAATATACTTTTCTAGCATTGACCACATGTGGCATGTATGGTTTGTACTTGGGGACCAAGTGTAAATGAAGACTGATCAGCAAATGCCTGAAGCTCATGACTAGCATTTCTGACACATAAACGGTCTATGGTTTCATTGCATAGGGCCAGACCCGGACTGCATTTACTCCAGTGTAAGTCCAGAGTAACTTCAGTGACTGAGATCAGAATCTGCCCCTTATTAAGCGGAACTGACTTCCAAATTCACAATTTATGAACTGCCAGAAAGAGTATAGTTATTTATGAACTTCACGTGTTTTTCTTTGACATTCAGTATTGTGAATCTGCAGAACAGGCCAAAATTATAATTAAAAAAATAATAAAAATCAGTTGTTATTAAATGCCAAAGACTTTTTTGGAAAAAGGCTTGAGGGGAAGCAGAGGTTGACATAGCTATTGCTTCATAGGCCACTGTTAACGGCAATAATGACCTAGTTTTTGGAGTTTATATCTATTTTCTTTTAAACGATAGCCAACGGTTGTATAATATCCACACTGTAATTGAAAAACAGCAGTAAGGGCAGTGGTGGCTGGAGCAAACACATAGAAGAATCATTCTCTGAAGGGAAATGAGTCTTGCTTCACATAGTTTCACATAATACCCACTTAACATAGTTAGATATCTCTTCAGATTGTAAACAGCAAGAGAAAAATGAAACACAGAACAGAATAACAGTCCTCCAAATGCAAATTTAGAGCAGATTCAAGGATCTCCAGTTCTAGGATTTGGGTTTGGCCAATTATAGGGAGAGGGGGAATGCTGTAAAGCTGCATCTAGACCCAAATCCAGCACAGCTGTTGGGAACATTCGGATCTGGAATTTTGGGTCAGGGCCACCTCTTCACCAAATCTGCACAGAAATTTACAGCATAACACGTGATCCTTAAGTACAAAAATCTGTGAAGTGGTTGTTATTCTAGAGGTCATGCTAATAGCTACTTTTATGGTCTGGATTGCGACCCCGAGTGAACAAAAGATGCACTTTCTGAAAAATTCACTTTGTGGCTACGGTTTTCCGTGCTTGGTCTCTGCCAAAAGATGAACTTTTATTTTATTTTTTTCTAATTATGAGCAGATACTGTTCTAATGTTTTTGAATTATAGGAGAGTGGGGATAAACACCAACAAAAATCTTTACTGCCCATTGTCAAAATATTCTAATCACATTTCTTTGAACAGGAATATAGTAAAAACAGCCCAAGATTGAAACTTTACATTTGGCATGAACATAGTCTAGCATTTATGACTGATTTTTTGATTTGACGATACTAGATGCATTTTAACATTGCGTATGGAGCGTGTGTAGATTCTTTCCATTAAACTTAGGGCTGTGTGTTCATTGGGCCTACTCCTGGAACTCCATCTGAAATCAATAGGCATTCTGTCTCTGGAATTAGCCGTGGGATCAGGCCTTTACAAGTGAGGTGTACTGTGTGTGCATGAGCAGCCAAGAAAGTGTGCACAGTGTAAAAGACTCACTAATATTAGTTATCCCAGATGTTATGTTAATTGGCTTGATGCTCAGATGTGAGAAGCCTGTTTTACAAACACCCAGGACAAAGGCTGTTAAACCTCAATTAGGATGCAGACAGGGAAGGTGCAGATGAGTATGGAGTAATTACTGGGCTGTGTCTGACAGGCAAGTTCCTGTATTCTCAGCCAGAGCAGGTGATTCTGAAACCTGATCTCTCAACAGCTGCAGGCAGGGCAACACATTTACACAGCACAGCCTGCCTGGGATGACCTTTCAACTGCTGACAGCTCTCTGTAGTTTGCTGCACATGAACAAGTTAGCACCATGTGGGTAAATTGAGCCTTTGGTTTTAATATCCAGGGATCACGATATAAAGAATCACACAGCTGTACCTCAGATAGATGGCTGCTCAAAGCCCATTGGAAGTTATCAATCTGCCACTGGAAAACTCCTCTCTACAATGACATACATGTGTTCAGCTTAATTAGTGATGGGTGAACCTGAGAAGCCTTGGAGATACAGACTGATTGGAGCGCCTCCAAAAATCTACCTCTTTGGTCTAGGTGTAAGCGGGTGAATGGTCCCGCTATTGTGGGGAACTTTCCTGGCTTCTGCACTACCCCGGTGAAGTGGGCTGGCGAAAGGATCCGAGTCCTCGCTCCCACTTCCTTTACCCAGAAGCCTCCCTGCCCTTGAGAACTCCCCTTCCACTCTCCTGTCTGGCAGAGTCCTCGTAAACCCCGACAAGGCTGGGCCCAGGATTCCTGGGGGGCTCGACCCCCAACCCTGCTGTGGTCACCCAGGACAGGGGCTAGGGTGTCCCCACTCCGGGATACTCTCTTTGCACTGGGCACCTCCCTGACCCACTGATCATTTCATACAATTTAAAGCAAATACAAGTTGTTTAATTAACAATTAATTTAAAAAAAGAATAAGGAAAAATGGGAAAAGTTAAAGGAAAACACATCACTCCACTCTGTGGCAGGGAACATCACAAACAGTGTCTCTGGAACGTCAGGGCAGTTCACAGTCTGTTCCTTGTAGGTCCCAGGCTCCTTCTCAGGCCCTGGCTGTGCTGCAGGGACGCTGTGGGTTGGACACTTGCTCTGGCGGTGGCCACACGCTCTCAGGCTCTAGGTGGCAGGACCCTTCTTCCCAGTGTCGCCCCCACCCTGTCAGGGTTACGATCCCCCTCCAAGTCTGGCCTGCAAAGTCTCTTGGCTGAGGTGTCTCCCTGTGCTGGGCCCACTGCTCAGGGTCTCCCTCACTCTCCCCAGCTGCTCACCGCACCCGGCTCCGGACTGCTCCAGCCCCAGCTCCAGCTCCAGCTCCAGCTCCACTCTGCCTCAGCACGGCTGCTGCTGCTGCTCTGCCTCCAGCTCCCTGGGCTGCTTGTCTGGCCCCTCTGGCTCTGGTTGATGCAGCTCTGCTCCCAGGGCAGCTCTGCTCTCTCTGGCTGTGCTCTGGCTTTGGGGCTGCAGCTCTGCTCCCCAGCTCAGCTCGGGCCCCTGCTCTCTCCTTAGCTCAGCCCCACTCTGTCTGACCCAGGCCAGTCCAGTTCACACGGAGGACGGGACCCCCTGGCCTCCTGTCATGCTGATTAGCCTGCCCGCCCTGTCAATCAGGCTGATCTGGAGCATTGGCCTCTCCCCATTGTTCCCCGGGACTGTCAGTCTCAGGCTCCTGATTTGCCATCGACCCCTCCCCTTTTAGTGCTGGGAGCTAGCCAACCAAAACACCTCCACTGAATGTTAGTAAGGGGGCAACAGTCCCCTTACATAGGTATTGAGTGGGGAATCTCATGGCAGCACATTCTTTGCATGCAGAGAGCACCTTTCATTGGGGGATCTCAAAGCACAAGTGAAAATTAAATAATTCTTATAACGCACCTGTGAGATAGGTAAGTCCTGTAATGAGACAGATAATGTGTGTACATGTACCACCGTCCTGCCAAGGATGGATGCAGAAACATTCAACTGTGTGTCACAGGCCATATTTTGCTAATACTCACTCTTAGCATCTGGCCTGCACTAAATCGCTGTGACCTGTAAGGGAAGAATTGTCTAGTGGGTAGGGCACTAACTGAGGACTTGGGAAGCCTGGGTTCACATCCCTAGGCCACTGCAGACTTCCTGTATGACCCTGCGCAAGTCTTCATGCCTCAGTTCCCATCTGTAAAATAGAGATAATAGCACCTCTCTATCTCAGAGAGGTGCTGTGAGGACACATACATTTGAGGTGCTCAGATACAGTGGTACTGGGGGCTATATGAAGAGAGATAGATTTATCCTAAGTTTTCCAAATGGCTACGATGTGAAGCATGGTGGATTTTTGCCATATTGTCCCCCTTTTACAAATGAGGAAATGGAGGCACAGAATGGGAGCCTGACTTGCCTGAGTTCGCACAACAAGCCAGCGGGAATAAACTCATAGATTCCAAGACCAGAAGATACACCATGATCATCTAGTCTGGCTCCGTGTATAGCATAGCCCACCAAGCTTCCCTGAAAAGATTCCTAGATGGAGCAGATCTTTCAGGAAAACATCCCATCTGGATGTGATGGAAATCCATCATGACCCTTGGTAAATTGTTCCAGTGGTTAATAGGAGCCAGACTCACAGTCCCCTTCAGCTATGGGCCAAATCCAGAGCCAGCTATCAGCATCATCCCAAGCTTTGTATATTTGGGCAATATGGGATTGAGATCCCAGCACTCCTGACTTTTGGTTTTGAAGAACTAAAATGCAGCAGAAGAGGTTTTCAAAATCAAAACCTCACCAAGTGGCTTTCCCTATCTCTTTCCTGTACTAATCACTAAACACAGTTGCCTACCTCTCCATGAGTCTTGCTTTCAGCTAATGCAGAAACGTCACAGCAGTTTTTCTTGCAGAAAGCTAGCACTTCCAATCTCAGCTGGAACCAGGGGAGAGGTCAATGTTTTCCAGTTAACTAGTTTAGCTCCAGTTTTGCAAGAAGGATTTGGGGAATTTCTCTCTCTCTGAATGTAATAACAATGTTGTGATGGAAAGCAGACTGATTTTTCAGGCAAGTTTATGGGAAAACTTATTACTTTTGAAAAGATAAGAGATTGGAAGGTGTCTCCAAAGGAGTTCCTGGGACAAAAGGTGGTTTTCTGGAATGGCTCCTCAGTATTTGATCTAGAGCAATGGACAGTCTGGGTCAGAATCATGGCTTCAGATGTAATTTGTCATCCTATGAAGTGTCAGAAAAAACCCATATGAGCTGGACTCACTCTTTACTCCCCTTTAGCAAAATGTATTTTAGGGCCTTAGGTCACATGAATCTGCCATGCTTTATTTTTGTAGTTTGGATATGTGTGTGTGTTTCACATGCACGCAGGTCCCTAGAGTTACAGTTAAACCCAACATGTTAACAGAAGTCACATATGCTTACTGAGAAAGGGCACGGTGAATGCTCCTGGACCCACAGGGTTACCTGAAATACACACACAACACAGTAATCTTTTTCTTACAGTAACGTTTACCAAGAAAACAAACTCAGTTATGTTGATACAAATATCCCTTTTTAAAAAACCTTGATAGTCTGCCTGAAAATAAAGACAATCCTGATTGTGCTGTTGAAACAGAGCACATTTCCTATAAAGTCAGTTCAAACTTTTTGAACACAATATATAGACAATAAATTACATAAGGTAACATCCTCCACCTAAGTTATTGGGAAGTGTCTTCACTCAGGTCTGAGTAGGCTGGGTAAACCATGAAGACGAGCACACTAAGCTTAGTATATCAGTGATGTGCTGAGGAAGGCGTGAAGCACAGTGCTGAAATCAATCGGAGCACAGCTTTTTCTCTGGGAACTGCTTCATTTGCCCTTCTATTGCTGCTTCTTGGCGATTTACCTCCTTTCCCTGCCACAGCTTCAGCAATGAGGTCAAGGTGTATTATTTTGGATGGGTGAGTCCTGAAAACTCTGAGGAAACAATGCACAGGGAATGTTGGCAGGGAACATTGGTTTGAGGTACCACATGAAGGAAGTGGGAGGGATTTGTTGCTGGCAGGGCAGGGTTTTCCTTGTGCTTTATAGATTGGCTTTGCTGGGGCTTGAACCTGCTCCTCTGAAGTCAATGAGAATTGTGCCATTGACTTCAGCAGGTGCAGGATTAAGGCCTGGTCTACACGGGGGGGGGGAGTGGTGGAGATCAATCTAAGTTACGCAACTTCAGCAACGTGAATAACGTAGCTGAAGTCGATGTACTTAGATCTACTCACCACGGTGTCTTCACTGCAGTGAGTCGACTGCTGCCACTCCCCCGTCGACTCTGCCTGCTCCTCTCGCGGCAGTGGAGTACAGGAGTCGACGGGAGAGCGCTAGGGAAGTCAATTTATCGTGTCTAAACTAGATGCAGTAAATCGACTCCCGCTGGATCGATCGCTGCCAGCTGATCCGGCGAGTAGTATGGACATACCCTACGTTTCTGGAGCACAAGGTCTCCAGATGCTTTTCATTGCCTGAGCTATAGATTCTAGTCTATAGGCTGTTCTGAGGCAGTCTCTCCTTTTGCTATCCAGAACTTGGGCTTATGCCACTAAATCTGAATGGACTCAGTTCCTCAGGCTCAAGTACAACTGATCAGAAGTCCTTCCAGAACTATTTGCCCAGCTTTCATTTGTGTTTCCAAGTTCCAGAAGGGCAGACCAGGCAGTAATCTGTGTTGTACTTTACCACAGTTTAGATCATTTCGATCATTATATTCTGGGATTGTAAAGGAAATAAAATAACTGAGACAACAGGCCAGAGTGGAATGTATCTTAGAAAAGGAAAATTAAATGAAACACACTCTACTAGATTTTGAGAATGTTTAAGGCTGTGGTTCAATTTGAGGAATGCCAGGAAATTCAAAAAGGTAAGATGGTTGGAGGAGAGGGGGGAAAAACACGCTCATTCTCTTTCTCTCCAAGATGTCCTTCAGTGTGTCTATGTGCTGCTTGCTGTACCCACTTATGGACATTACCTACTGACTTCATAATCTCTCTCATTCCCACCTTCCTTACTTTTATTTCACTAGCTTCTAACAAACTACTCCCTCTTCAGGCAGAATGTGGTTTAGTTATAACGTTACTATAAACCTCCTTGAGATACTTCAGGCATGAGACACCATCAAAGTTTTATGATGTAAAGAGCAAAATGATTAGGGCCTGATCCAGTAAAGTCAATGGCAGTTTTGACATTGACTACAGGAACTTGTACGTTAGGACTAGAGCATTGCAATTTATACAAAACATTTTGTGTAAATATTCAATCATATTTAAATACAAATTTGATTCAGGCATATTTACATTCCTGTTTTGTTTTTCTTTTCCATTCACATTTGTCTGATTCCATTCTACAACAATGTTCATAGAAGACAAATTTTTAAGTCACTTCTGGAAACCATTCACATGAGGGACCTGACTATATGAGTTATGCTCATCCAATGATGCACTGCTGTACCATGTGACTTATACAACCACGAATAGAAGCTATACCATGTGACTTACATAACAGTCATAACTAGATTGCAAATATTTTGGGGGCAGGGGCCATCTTTTTGTTCTGTTGGTGTACAATGCTTAGTACGGTGGGGTCCTGGTCCATGCCGAGGGCTCTTAGGTGCTACCACAATACAAATAATAAATAAGAAGAACAGTTCAAATTTTGAATCTTGAGTAATGAATGGCAAGCTATCAGGTAAATAATGTTAACTAAACATTTTGCTTAGTAACTTCAAGCAAATAAATCTGAGAAAACCACAACTGTCCCTTAGATAGTCCACATACAGAAAGAGTTGAAAAATTAACCAGATATGTAATATTATTTCTGATGTTGTACTGCAAGTCATAGTTAGTTTCAAAGAACAAATAAGAGAAATCAGCAGCAGGGTAGAACATTTGAAACCTGTAGAACATTTTGTCTTTATAAAACCTATCACATTTTTTTTAGCCGTTAACAAGCAACATGTATATTTTTATATGCACATACCATGTCTACAAACAACATTTAGGAAGGTAAATTATGGTACCATCACCTTAGCTAGAGGGGATGGCTTAGTGGTTTAACCTGCAAGTGTAGTTTTCCTAGTTTCCCTATCTGTAACCCCAGGGTTGGCTCAGCCCTTTATCCTTCCAAGGTAGATAAATTAAGTTCCATTCACCTTACTGTGTGTGGGTCTTTCAGGTGAGGCCTTAAAGGTTCTGTCTGCTGTTTGTGGACATTAAGGATCCCATGGCATTTTTCACAAGAGTCAAAGTAGCCTTTTGCCAAATTTCCCTCCTTCACTGATCCAGAAGGAGTAGCATTTCAGTGGTGCTCCATGGCATCATTTGTGCAAGTATTTTGGGATGAAAGGCACCACCATCATAATCCTAGAGCACAAGGTTATAAAACTCCTACAAGGGGAGGCTGCAGGTGGGAACAAACAAGATAAAACCTTAAGCATAGTTTTCTACACAGAGTGGCTATAAGTATCAACTCCCTGTGCACCTGCTCCCTTCCTTGCTTGGGCAAAGGGGAAAAAATATGGGTGGAACAGGGATGAAGAATGAAGAGAAATGGCTTTGAGCAAGAACCTTTCCTTAGCGACGTGATCCCCCTGGCCTCCCTCCTGCTACTAGGTCATTTGGTGGTGGCATAACCACATCAGTTTTCTCATTAATACAGACCGGGTTGCTTTGTCCTCCCGTTCCTTGTTCATCTCTTATGCACGTAGCACTCCATGCCTGCATGGTCCAACAGACACATCTGGATAAAATAAAAATGCTCCACTCACCTTCATCAAAACACAAACTGAACAGATCTGATGCCTAGAGAAAGTTTGCAATAACTTTTTTCTCTCATTACGCTTTTAATATTTGAATGCCTCTGCACTTCCGGGATGAGAAGCATCATTATGGCATGGGAGCAACTAACCTCTTTGTTTTTCTGGCCAGATCAGGAGGAGGGGAAATACCATGAGAGGGAGGGATCAGTTTGCTTGAGATTTCTATCCATTTTGCAGATGCAGGTGGTTTGGTTTAGCACATGAAATACTGGCGGCTTATATGAACTGAAGGTTATTTCCAAGCCTTTGGGAAGTCTACTGTCACTACTACAGTGACTGTACAACAGTGGCAATTCATTTTACTGTTACTGAACAGTATTAGAGTGGAAGGGGTTCACTCAGATAGCCATAACACTCTTGGCAGAAAGAGCAGATTTCATATGTTCAGGCTTAAAACAAATCGAACAACATGCCACAGATGAAACATACCTTCCTTTGTATTTAATCTGTGAAGAGTCTTTATTCTAGCAGGCAGATTTGTACTAAAGTCTAAACATAAATTATCCTGATTAAAAAAATAAGAATAGTTTAGAATCCTCATTGCAAAGGCTTAAAGGAGACAGTGTTGTCTAGTAGCTCCCAGGAACTCCTAAATTCTGTTCTTGCCTCTGCCGCCAAGTTGCTGAGTGGCCTTTAAAATGGGGATAATAATGCTTCTTTCTGCCCTCAAAGGTATATTGGGATATTACAGGAATGCATCGTAAAGTGATTTGAAAGAGGACAGCAAAGTGCTTCATAAGTGCTAACTAGTATTATCAGCTGTGAATATATATTATCAGCAGTTATTCTTCAGCAGTCTTACTGTGCTGTACTTTGTCAGCCAACTCTGATCTCATTTTATACAGGAATGGCCAAGGTGAAATATTGGGTTGCTGTACATTAAAATGCATTAGGGATTAGCAAGCAACTGTACAGAAAATCTCTCTTCTCTTAAAGGGACATGGTTGAGTGCATTTATAAAATAGAGTACAAGTTTGTTTTCATTCCCACTGCCCATGTTGCTCTCTGAAAAGCTTAGCAATACAAGCTCAAAATATGGGGTTTGAAATTAGCACATTTACTTGTGTGTAGAGTCATGCAATTGATTAATTTTTCAGTTCACTAGTAGTTCCGAAAATTGAAGAAGAGTCCATTGTAGGATGACTTGAAATTAACAATTTTTGACTAACTGAAGAGTTAAAAAAATTGTTTTAGGTCAAACAAAACATGTCATTTTATTTTAAAAAATAACTTTGAAGGCAATTTTGAAACAAAAAGTCATTTCAAATTGAACTATGAAAACCTGTTATTTAGAAAATATGGAAAGGAAATTTTGATTTTTTCCCCAATTTTAAACCAAAACAGTTAGATGAAATTGAGATGCTTTGATTGAATCAATTTTTCCTTTTTTGGTGAAAAAGTTTTGGTCGTTTTTTTTTTGCCCATCTTTACTGTCTGTATTCACCAGTGTCAGCCCAGTTCAGGGAATAAGATGTATTCATTACCTGCTTCATGAGAGCCAGCAGAAGACCTTTGATACAGAACAGTGACTCTTTTTGACAGTCTTTCAGAGGGCAAGATTCTGAGTTCATATACTCTGTCATAGGGTTGCCATCTTGGAGTGCCCTCTTCTGGTGTGCAATGGCACTGCAGCTGCCTCCACCCTCGGTTTTCCCTTCTCAGGACTCCTCAAGAATACTTCTCCAACACAGACTAGAATGTGCAACAGGTTAATTTTTTAATAAAGGCAACTCGAATCACAAAATAAAGTCCAATACTATAACTCAAAAAAGGTTTGGTCTCCACCAAGCTCTTTGTCAGTCTCAATTATCCTTCAAACCGGAGGGCTCCCTTACTAGAATGCAAAAGCTCTAATGAAGCAATAACTCATACAATGTCCACTCTTGTCCACTCCTGGGTCTTTCCCAGCTCCCTGCTCTTTGTATTAGACAGTGGCCACAGTGGCCCTGGTCCAGAGTCTCCTTCTCCCACTAGCCAGACCTTCTTGCCTGTCTCCATATTCCAGGGAGCAAGGTTGAGAACCCCACATTCTTTCTGCCCCTTTCCTGGCTGACTCTCAGGCCTGACTCATCCAGGCTCCCTATTATAAGGCCCTGAACCTCTCTCCAACTAGGAGACAGCTGATGAGTCCCAGATGCAATTCTCTTCTCTCTTAAAGGGCCAGTGCCACCCCGTGACATATCCCAGATGTACACCAATGTAACTCCACTGGTGACTATGCCACTACTTCATGTTTACACTGGGGCAATAGATCTGAATCTGGTGCAGTGCAGGACAATTTTAAATAAAATTCATATACATTTTTAGAAAATATGGGATGAAAAAGACAAAACATGAGTGAGAGAGGTAAAATGTGAATTATACTTTTGGCAGAGGGATCTGGGCAGATTAGTGTTTATGCACACGACTGAATAGAAATGCTCGCCTGTGTTTTATAAACCCTACAATGCAAAGAGCGAACAGATTCTCCTTTATCTCAAACAACAAGGACTTGGAGCAGTATGATCTGAGTTCTATACCTCCTGTAGTTGCAATGCTGTTAGTGGCCGGGGTGTATAGCATAATATCAACCACAACATCCTTGGTGGCAAGGGATTTGTTACAATATTAACCTCTGATGCTGATAGAAAGAGAACAGTATCTGTTAATACTTCCGAATGAGAACGTTTTGAACAAACATCCCTGAATTTTAGGGGGTTTGAAATCCAAGTCTGAGTGTTGCAGCTCTGGTCACTTTCTAATTCTGAGCCTAGAACATAAGAACATAAGAATGGCCGTACTGGGTCAGACCAAAGGTCCATCTAGCCCAGTAATCTGTCTACCGACAGTGGCCAATGCCATGTGCCCCAGAGGGAGTGAACCTAACAGGTAATGATCAAGTGATCTCTCTCCTGCCATCCATCTCCACGCTCTGACAGAGTCTAGGGACACCATTCCTTACCCATCGTGGCTACTAGCCATTAATGGACTTAACCTCCATGAATTTATCCAGTTCTCTTTTAAACTTTGTTATAGTCCTAGCCTTCACAACCTCCTCAGGTAAGGAGTTCCACAAGTTGACTGTGCGTTGTGTGAAGAACTTCCTTTTTTTTGTTTTAAACCTGCTGCCTATTAATTTCATTTGGTGACCCCTAGTTCTTGTATTATGGGAATAAGTAAATAACTTTTCCTTATCTACTTTCTCCACATCACTCATAATTTTATATACCTCTATCATATCCCCCCTTAGTCTCCTCTTTTCCAAGCTGAAAATTCCTAGCCTCTTTAATCTCTCCTCATATGGGACCCTTTCCAAAACCCTAATCATTTTAGTTGCCCTTCTCTGAACCTTTTCTAGTGCCAGTATATCTTTTTTGAGATGAGGAGACCACATCTGTACGCAAGAAATGGAGAAGCATTTTGCTATGCAAAAGACATAAAAATAAAACTTCCATTGGATTATCTCTCTGTAACTTTACTTGATTATTTGCTGAAATATAATTCAAAGACACCTTACAAGCAAAGTTTCAATAAAAGGTGTTCCTAAGCTATATATAACAATTTGAAAGGAAGTTAAATTTGGGGCATAACATTTACTTGGTAGTGTCTCTTTAAGAGTACATAACTCTCGCTTGCTCTAGCAATTCATCGACTGTAATTCAAGCAGAACTTAAGACTCCAATTTAAACTTTGGTTTGGATTATAGGAAATATCATGTTGTTTGACCTTCTCTCTCGTCTCCCAGAGCCCACTAGGGAGAAGGAGGAGCCACTGCAAAAAGCAAAGCCAGATTTTGAAAAAACAGGAACAAAGGAAGCAGCTGTTATAACTGCAAAAGGCTGCACTTGCAGAACAAAACCAAGTACCTGCAGGAGTCTTCAGGCCATAAACTGCTGTAATGTGAAATGTTTTCCCAGAAACACATGTTCCTTCCAAACCAGGGGTGGATTTCAATGTAATGGGTGGTTCCTAAAGTGAGCATGTTTCTCTGTGAGCCGTCCTGCAGCCTTTAAATCTATCTTATTGTACCGCTCATTCCATAAAGCTGGCCAAATCTTGCACTTGTTTACTTAGGTGTAAAGCCAGAGTAACAACAGGTGTCCAGCTCCTCAGCTGGTGTAAATGAATGAAACTCTGTAGAAGGAAATGGAGCCGTGCCCATTTACACCAGGTGAGTTCTGGTCCATTAACTTCGGTAGAGCTAATCTGGATTTGCTTCATCTAGGTATATAATATGTTTTTCTAAGGATCAAAGGGACAGATCTTCAGCTGGTGTAAAATGCCATAGATCTGTTGACTTCAATAGCTGCTCCTAAAAGTGCTTTACTAACATGAACTGAGGCAAGGTGTTGTATCCTTTTTACAGATCTATTCTTTGAGGCACGAAGTGGTCAAGTAGCTTGTCTAAAACCATAGTGCAAGTCAATGGTTGAGTTGGGTAGAAAGCCCAGACATACTGGCTCCTGCTCACTGTTGCTGTCCTGGCCACTGGCTCCTATTCCTTGCAATAGCCTGAAGCAAAAGCAATAAAAAGAGAAAAAAATGGACCTGCTCATGCCCAGGTTTAATGACTTGACTCAATAATACATTTTTTAAAAACTATTTTATTCTAGGGATGGGTCCTGTCAAATATAAAGAAAAGAGTAGCATAAAATCCCTCCTTGGCAGCTGTACTGAATCGCTTTACCTGTAAGGGGTTAAGAAGCTCAAATAACCTGGTTGGCACCTGACCAGAAGGACCAATAAGGAAAGAAGATACTTTCAAATCAGGGGGGGCGGGGAGATTTTGTTTGTGCTCTCTTTGTTTGTTCCCTCTCCCGACTGAGATAGAGAACAGGCAGATACAACATCTCCTGAAAACATACCTGAAATAATCCATCTAAGGTCACAAAAATTGCAAGTAAGGCAAGGAACTGCATTAGATTATCTTTTGTTTTAGTTGTAAAGTTACCTTCCATCCTGATTTTGCAGGTGTGATTCTTTTACTTTTTTCTTTATAATAAAGTTCTTCTTTTAAGAACCTGATTGATTTTAGTATCCTAAAAATAAAGGGTCTAGTCTGTACTTACATTAAAGGCAATTGGTTGGTATATAATTCTCAAGCCTCATCTGGAAAAGGTGTGAAGGAGCTTGGAGGGATATTTTGGGGGAATAGGGATTCCAAGTGACCCATGCCTGAATTTTTGTTTCAATCACTCGGTAGTGGCAGCAATACTGTCCAAGGACAAGGAAAGAAATTTGTGCCTTGGGGAAGTTTTTAACCAAGGCTGGTGGAATAT